>NC_092399.1:33570932-33870932 GCF_030028105.1 Mobula birostris
AGCAGTGTTTAACATAGATTTACTGGTCTTTGGTAGGACGTAGATACATTCAGAGATTTACCTTTTTCTGAGGCGGTGTTTAACAGTCTGAGACAGCAGTCTTTAACAGAGATTTACAGGTCTGTGGGAGGATGGTGGTACAGTTGTATTGTACCTGTTTCTAATGCAGTGTTCAACAGTCAGAGACAGCAGTGTTTAACAAAGATTTACCGGTATGTGGCAGGGTATTGGTACAATCAGAGATGTACCTGATTCTGAGGCGGTGTTTGACAGTCAGAGACAGCAGTGTTTAAGAAAGATTTGCCTGTCCGTGCCAGGATGTAGATACACTCAGTGATGTACCTGGTTCTGAGGCGGTGTTTAACAGTCAGAGACAGCAGTGTTTAGCAGAGATTTACCGATCTGTGGCAGGATGTTGGGACAGTCAGAGATGTACCTGTTTCTGAGGCGGTGGTTAACAGTCAGAGACAGCAGTGTTTAACAGAGATATACTGGCATATGGCAGGATATTAGTACAGTCAGAGATGTACCTGTTTCTGAGGCGATGTTTAACAGTCAAAGACAGCAGTGTTTAACAGAGATTTACCGGTCTGTGGCATGATATTGGTACAGTCTGAGATGTACATGTTTCTGAGGCGGTGTTTAACAGTCAGAGACAGCAGTGCTTAGCAGAGATTTACCGGTGTGTTGCTGGATGTTGGTACAGTCGGAGATGTACCTGTTTCTGAGGTGGTGCTTAACAGCCAGAGACGGCAGTGATTAACAGAGATTTACTGGTCTGTGGCAGGATATTGGTACAGTCAGAGATGTACCTGTTTCTGTGGCGGTGTTTAACATTTAGAGACAGCAGTGTTTAACAGAGGTTTACCGGTCTGTGCCAGGATGTAGATACAGTCAGCGATGTACCTGTTTCTGAGGCGGTGTTTAACAGTCAGAGACAGCAGTGTTTAACAGAAATTTACCGGTCTGCGGCAGGCTATTAGTCCACTCGGAGATGTACCTGTTTCTGAGGTGGTGTTTAACATTCAGAGCCAGCAGTGCTTAACAGAGATTTACTGGTCTGTGCCAGGATGTAGATACAGTCAGTGATGTACCTGTTTCTCAGGCGGTGTTTAACAGTCAGAAACAGCAGTGTTTAGCAGAGATATAAAGGTCTGTGGCAGGATGTTGGTACAGTCGGAGATGTACCTGTTTCTGATGCAGTGGTTAGCAGTCAGAGACAGCAATGTTTAACATACATCTACTGGTCTGTGGCAGGATATTGGTACATTCAGCGATGTTCATGTTTCTGAGGCGGTGTTTAACCGTCAGAGACAGCAGTGTTTAAGAGATATTTACTGCTCTTTGGCAGGATGTCGATACATTCAGAAAATTTGCCTGTTACTGAGGCGGTGTTTAACAGTCACATGCAGCAGTGTTTAACAGAGATTTACAGGTCTGTGGCAGGATGTTTGTACAGTTTTAGATGTACCCGATTCTGATGCGGTGTTTAACATTCAGAGACAGCAGTGTTTAGCAGAGATTTACCGGTCTGTGGGAGGATGTTGGTGCAGTTGTATTGTACCTGTTTCAAATGCAGTGTTTAACAGTCACAGACAGCAGTCTTTAACAGAGATTTACCGGTCTGTGGCATGATATTAGTATAGTCTGAGATGTACCTGTTTCTGAGGCGGTGTTTAACAGTCAGAGACACAGTGTTTAACAGTGATTTACTGGTCTGTGGCAGAATATTGGTACAGTTAGAGATGTACCTGTTTCTGAGGCGGTGTTTAACAGTCAGAGACAGCAAGGTTTAACATACATCAACTGGTCTGTGGCAGGATATTGGTACATTCAGCGATGTTCATGTTTCTGAGGCGGTGTTTAACCGTCAGAGACAGCAGTGTTTAGCAGAGATTTACCGGTCTGTGGCAGGATATTGGTACAGTCGGAGATGTACCAGTTTCTGTAGCTCTGTTTAACAGTCAGAGACATCAGTGTATCACAGAGATTTACCGGTCTCTGGCAGGATATTGGTACAGTCAGCGATGTACCTATTTCTGAGACGGTGTTTAACAACTAGTGACAGCAGTGTTTAACGGAGATTTACAGGTCTGTGGCAGGATGTTGGTACAGACAGAGATGTACCTGTTTCGGAGGTGGTGTTTAACAGTCAGAGACAGCAGTGTTTAACATAGATTTACTGGTCTTTGGTAGGACGTAGATACATTCAGAGATTTACCTTTTTCTGAGGCGGTGTTTAACAGTCTGAGACAGCAGTCTTTAACAGAGATTTACAGGTCTGTGGGAGGATGGTGGTACAGTTGTATTGTACCTGTTTCTAATGCAGTGTTCAACAGTCAGAGACAGCAGTGTTTAACAAAGATTTACCGGTATGTGGCAGGGTATTGGTACAATCAGAGATGTACCTGATTCTGAGGCGGTGTTTAATAGTCAGAGACAGCAGTGTTTAACAGACATTTACAGGTCTTTGGCAGGATGTTGGTACAGTTGGAGATGCACCTGTTTCTGAGGCGGTGTTTGACAGTCAGAGACAGCAGTGTTTAAGAAAGATTTGCCTGTCCGTGCCAGGATGTAGATACACTCAGTGATGTACCTGGTTCTGAGGCGGTGTTTAACAGTCAGAGACAGCAGTGTTTAGCAGAGATTTACCGATCTGTGGCAGGATGTTGGGACAGTCAGAGATGTACCTGTTTCTGAGGCGGTGGTTAACAGTCAGAGACAGCAGTGTTTAACAGAGATATACTGGCATATGGCAGGATATTAGTACAGTCAGAGATGTACCTGTTTCTGAGGCGATGTTTAACAGTCAAAGACAGCAGTGTTTAACAGAGATTTACCGGTCTGTGGCATGATATTGGTACAGTCTGAGATGTACATGTTTCTGAGGCGGTGTTTAACAGTCAGAGACAGCAGTGCTTAGCAGAGATTTACCGGTGTGTTGCTGGATGTTGGTACAGTCGGAGATGTACCTGTTTCTGAGGTGGTGCTTAACAGCCAGAGACGGCAGTGATTAACAGAGATTTACTGGTCTGTGGCAGGATATTGGTACAGTCAGAGATGTACCTGTTTCTGTGGCGGTGTTTAACATTTAGAGACAGCAGTGTTTAACAGAGGTTTACCGGTCTGTGCCAGGATGTAGATACAGTCAGCGATGTACCTGTTTCTGAGGCGGTGTTTAACAGTCAGAGACAGCAGTGTTTAACAGAAATTTACCGGTCTGCGGCAGGCTATTCGTCCACTCGGAGATGTACCTGTTTCTGAGGCGGTGTTTAACATTCAGAGCCAGCAGTGCTTAACAGAGATTTACTGGTCTGTGCCAGGATGTAGATACAGTCAGTGATGTACCTGTTTCTCAGGCGGTGTTTAACAGTCAGAAACAGCAGTGTTTAGCAGAGATATAAAGGTCTGTGGCAGGATGTTGGTACAGTCGGAGATGTACCTGTTTCTGATGCAGTGGTTAACAGTCAGAGACAGCAATGTTTAACATACATCTACTGGTCTGTGGCAGGATATTGGTACATTCAGCGATGTTCATGTTTCTGAGGCGGTGTTTAGCCGTCAGAGACAGCAGTGTTTAAGAGATATTTACTGCTCTTTGGCAGGATGTCGATACATTCAGAAAATTTGCCTGTTACTGAGGCGGTGTTTAACAGTCACATACAGCAGTGTTTAACAGAGATTTACAGGTCTGTGGCAGGATGTTTGTACAGTTTTAGATGTACCCGATTCTGATGCGGTGTTTAACATTCAGAGACAGCAGTGTTTAGCAGAGATTTACCGGTCTGTGGGAGGATGTTGGTGCAGTTGTATTGTACCTGTTTCAAATGCAGTGTTTAACAGTCACAGACAGCAGTCTTTAACAGAGATTTACCGGTCTGTGGCATGATATTAGTATAGTCTGAGATGTACCTGTTTCTGAGGCGGTGTTTAACAGTCAGAGACACAGTGTTTAACAGTGATTTACTGGTCTGTGGCAGAATATTGGTACAGTTAGAGATGTACCTGTTTCTGAGGCGGTGTTTAACAGTCAGAGACAGCAAGGTTTAACATACATCAACTGGTCTGTGGCAGGATATTGGTACATTCAGCGATGTTCATGTTTCTGAGGCGGTGTTTAACCGTCAGAGACAGCAGTGTTTAGCAGAGATTTACCGGTCTCTGGCAGGATATTGGTACAGTCAGCGATGTACCTGTTTCTGAGACGGTGTTTAACAGCCAGAGACAGCAGTGTTTAACAGAGATTTACTGGTACTGTGGCAGGATGTAGATACATTCAGAGATGTACCTGTTTCTGAGGTGGTGTTTAATAGTCAGAGACAGCAGTGTTTAACAGAGATTTACAGGTCTGTGGCAGGATATTGGTACATTCAGCGATGTTCATGTTTCTGAGGCGGTGTTTAACCGTCAGAGACAGCAGTGTTTAAGAGATATTTACTGGTCTTTGGCAGGATGTTGATACATTCAGAAAATTTACCTGTTACTGAGGCGGTGTTTAACAGTCACTGACAGCAGTGTTTAACAGAGATTTACAGGTCTGTGGCAGGATGTTTGTACAGTTTTAGATGTACCCGATTCTGATGCGGTGTTTAACAGTCAGAGACAGCAGTGTTTATCAGAGATTTACCGGTCTGTGGCAGGATATTGGTACAGTCGGAGATGTACCAGTTTCTGTAGCTCTGTTTAACAGTCAGAGACATCAGTGTATCACAGAGATTTACCGGTCTCTGGCAGGATATTGGTACAGTCAGCGATGTACCTGTTTCTGAGACGGTGTTTAACAGCCAGAGACAGCAGTGTTTAACGGAGATTTACAGGTCTGTGGCAGGATGTTGGTACAGTCAGAGATGTACCTGTTTCGGAGGTGGTGTTTAACAGTCAGAGACAGCAGTGTTTAACATAGATTTACTGGTCTTTGGTAGGACGTAGATACATTCAGAGATTTACCTGTTTCTGAGGCGGTGTTTAACAGTCTGAGACAGCAGTCTTTAACAGAGATTTACAGGTCTGTGGGAGGATGTTGGTACAGTTGTATTGTACCTGTTTCAAATGCAGTGTTCAACAGTCAGAGATAGCAGTGTTTAACAAAGATTTACCGGTATGTGGCAGGATATTGGTACAGTTGGAGCAGTACCTGTTTCTGAGGCGGTGGTTAACACTCTGAGACAGCAGTGTTTAACAGAGATTTACTGGTATATAGCAGGGTATTGGTACAGTCAGAGATGTACCTGTTTCTGAGGCGGTGGTTAACACTCTGAGACAGCAGTGTTTAACAGAGATTTACTGGTATATAGCAGGGTATTGGTACAGTCAGAGATGTACCTGTTTCTGAGGGGATGTTTAACAGTCACCGACAGCAGTCTTTAACAGAGATTTACCGGTCTGTGGCATGATATTCGTACAGTCTGAGATGTACCTGTTTCTGAGGCGGTGTTTAACAGTCAGAGACAGCAGTGCGAAACAGAGATTTAACGGTCTGTGGCAGGATATTGGTACAGTCAGTGATGTACCTGTTTCTGAGGTGGTGTTTAACAGCCAGAGACAGCCGGGTTTAACAGAGATTTACTGGTCTCTGGCAGGATATTGGTACATTTGGAGATGTACCTGATTCTGAGGCGGTGTTTAATAGTCAGAGACAGCAGTGTTTAACAGACATTTACAGGTCTTTGGCAGGATGTTGGTACAGTCGGAGATGCACCTGTTTCTGAGGCGGTGCTTAACAGTCAGAGACAGCAGTGTTTATCAAAGATTTGCCTGTTGTGCCAGGATGTAGATACACTCAGTGATGTACCTGGTTCTGAGGCGGTGTTTAACAGTCAGAAACAGCAGTGTTTAGCAGAGAATTACCGGTCTGTGGCAGGATGTTGGGACAGTCAGAGATGTACCTGTTTCTGAGGCGGTGGTTAACAGTCAGAGACAGCTGTGTTTAACAGAGATATACTGGCATATGGCAGTATATTGGTACAGTCAGAGATGTACCTGTTTCTGAGGCGATGTTTAACAGTCAAAGACAGCAGTGTTTAACAGAGATTTACCGGTCTGTGGCATGATATTGGTACAGTCTGAGATGTACCTGTTTCTGAGGCGGTGCTTAACATTTAGAGACAGCAGTGTTTAACAGAGATTTACCGGTCTATGGCAGTATGTAGATACAGTCAGCGATGTATCTGTTTCTGAGGCGGTGTTTAACAGTCAGAGACAGTAGTGTTTAACAGAAATTTACCGGTCTGCGGCAGGCTATTCGTCCACTCGGAGATGTACCTGTTTCTGAGGCGGTGTTTAACAGTCAGAGACAGCAGTGTTTAGCAGAGATATAAAGGTCTGTGGCAGGATGTTGGTACAGTCGGAGATGTACCTGTTTCTGTGGCGTTGGTTAACAGTCAGAGACAGCAGTGTTTAGCAGAGATATAAAGGTCTGTGGCAGGATATTGGTACAGTCGGAGATGTACCTGTTTCTGTGGCGTTGGTTAACAGTCAGAGACAGCAGTGTTTAACAGAGATTTACCGGTCTGTGGCAGGATATTAGTACACTCAGTGATGTACCTGTTTCTGAGGCGGTGTTTAACAGTCAGAGACAGCAGTGTTTAGCAGAGATATAAAGGTCTGAGGCAGGATATTGGTACATTCAGCGATTTTAATGTTTCTGAGGAGGTGTTTAACAGTCAGAGACAGCAATGTTTAAGAGATATTTACTGGTCTTTGGCAGGATGTCGATACATTCAGAAAATTTGCCTGTTACTGAGGCGGTGTTTAACAGTCACAGACAGCAGTGTGAAACAGAGATTTACAGGTCTGTGGCAGGATGTTTGTACAGTTTTAGATGTACCCGATTCTGATGCGGTGTTTAACAGTCAGAGACAGCAGTGTTTAGCAGAGATTTACCGGTCTGTGGCAGGATGTTGGTACAGTCGGAGATCTACCTGTTTCTCAGGCACTGTTTTACAGCCAGAGACAGCAGTCTTTAGCAGAGATATACCGGTCTGTGGCAGGATATTGGTACAGTCGGAGATGTACCAGTTTCTGTAGCTGTGTTTAACAGTCATGACATCAGTGTATAACAGAGATTTACCGGTCTCTGGTAGGATATTGGTACAGTCAGCGATGTACCTGTTTCTGAGACGGTGTTTAACAGCCAGAGACAGCAGTGTTTAACGGAGATTTACAGGTCTGTGGCAGGATGTTGGTACAGTCAGAGATGTACCTGTTTCGGAGATGGTGTTTAACAGTCAGAGACAGCAGTGTTTAACATAGATTTACTGGTCTTTGGTAGTACGTAGATACATTCAGAGATTTAACTGTTTCTGAGGCGGTGTTTAACAGTCTGAGACAGCAGTCTTTAACAGAGATTTACAGGTCTGTGGGAGGATGTTGGTACAGTTGTATTGTACCTGTTTCAAATGCAGTGTTCAACAGTCAGAGACAGCAGTGTTTAACAAAGATTTACCGGTCTGTGGCAGGATATTGGTACAGTCGGAGCTGTACCTGTTTCTGAGGCAGTGGTTAACACTCTGAGACAGCAGTGTTTAACAGAGATTTACTGGTATACAGCAGGGTATTGGTACAGTCAGAGATGTACCTGTTTCTGAGGCGATGTTTAACAGTCACAGACAGCAGTCTTTAACAGAGATTTACCGGTCTGTGCCATGATATTAGTACAGTCTGAGATGTACCTGTTTCTGAGGCGGTCTTTAACAGTCAGAGACACAGTGTTTAACAGAGATTTAATGGTTTGTGGCAGGATGTTGGTACAGTCGGAGATGTACCTGTTTCTGAGGCGGTGTTTAACAGTCAGAGACAGCAGGGTTTAACAGAGATTTACTGGTCTCTGGCAGGATATTGGCACATTTGGAGATGTACCTGATTCTGAGGCGGTGTTTAACAGTCAGAGACAGCAGTGTTTAACAGACATTTACAGGTCTTTGGCAGGATGTTGGTACAGTCGGAGATGCACCTGTTTCTGAGGGGGTGTTTAACAGTCAGAGACAACAGTGTTTAACAAAGATTTGCCTGTCTGTGCCAGGATGTAGATACACTCAGTGATGTACCTGGTTCTGAGGCGGTGTTTAACAGTCAGAGACAGCAGTGCTTAGCAGAGATTTACCAGTCTGTGGCCGGATGTTGGGACAGTCGGAGATGTACCTGTTTCTAAGGCGGTGGTTAACAGTCAGAGACAGCAGTGTTTAACAGAGATATACTGGCATATGGCAGGATATTGGTACAGTCAGAGATGTACCTGTTTCTGAGGCGATGTTTAACAGTCGGAGACAGTAGTCTTTAACAGAGATTTACCGGTCTGTGGCATGATATTAGTACAGTCTGAGATGTACCTGTTTCTGAGGCGGTGTTTAACAGTCAGAGACAGCAGTGCGAAACAGAGATTTAACGGTCTGTGGCAGGATATTGGTACAGTCAGCGATGTACCTGTTTCTGAGGTGGTGTTTAACAGCCAGAGACAGCAGGGTTTAACAGAGATTTACTGGTCTCTGGCAGGATATTGGTACATTTGGAGATGTACCTGATTCTGAGGTGGTGTTTAATAGTCAGGGACAGCAGTGTTTAACAGACATTTACAGGTCTTTGGCAGGATGTTGGTACAGTCGGAGATGCACCTGTTTCTGAGGCCGTGTTTAACAGTCAGAGACAGCAGTGTTTTACATAGATTTGCCTGTCTGTGGCAGGATGTAGATACACTCAGTGATGTACCTGGTTCTGAGGCGGTGTTTATCAGTCAGAGACAGCAGTGTTTAGCAGAGATTTACCGGTCTGTGGCAGGATGTTGGGACAGTCGGAGATGTACCTGTTTCTGAGGCGGTGTTTAACATTCAGAGCCAGCAGTGTTTAACAGAGATTTACTGGTCTGTGCCAGGATGTAGATTCAGTCAGTGATGTACCTGTTTCTCAGGCGGTGTTTAACAGCCAGAAACAGCAGTGTTTAGCAGAGATATAAAGGTCTGTGGCAGGATGTTGGTACAGTCGGAGATGTACCTGTTTCTGTGACGTTGGTTAACAGTCAGAGACAGCAGTGTTTAACAGAGATTTACCGGTCTGTGGCAGGATATTAGTACATTCAGTGATGTACCTGTTTCTGAGGCGGTGTTTAACCGTCAGAGACAGAAGTGTTTAAGAGATTTTTACTGATCTTTGGCAGGATGTCGATACATTCAGAAAATTTACCTGTTACTGAGGCGGTGTTTAACAGTCACAGACAGCAGTGTGAAACAGAGATTTACAGGTCTGTGGCAGGATGTTTGTACAGTTTTAGATGTACCCGATTCTGATGCGGTGTTTAACAGTCAGAGACAGCAGTGTTTAGCAGAGATATACCGGTCTGTGGCAGGATATTGGTACAGTCGGAGATGTACCAGTTTCTGTAGCTGTGTTTAACAGTCATGACATCAGTGTATAACAGAGATTTACCGGTCTCTGGCAGGACATTGGTACAGTCAGCGATGTACCTATTTCTGAGACGGTGTTTAACAACTAGTGACAGCAGTGTTTAACGGAGATTTACAGGTCTGTGGCAGGATGTTGGTACAGACAGAGATGTACCTGTTTCGGAGGTGGTGTTTAACAGTCAGAGACAGCAGTGTTTAACATAGATTTACTGGTCTTTGGTAGGACGTAGATACATTCAGAGATTTACCTTTTTCTGAGGCGGTGTTTAACAGTCTGAGACAGCAGTCTTTAACAGAGATTTACAGGTCTGTGGGAGGATGGTGGTACAGTTGAATTGTACCTGTTTCTAATGCAGTGTTCAACAGTCAGAGACAGCAGTGTTTAACAAAGATTTACCGGTATGTGGCAGGGTATTGGTACAATCAGAGATGTACCTGATTCTGAGGCGGTGTTTAATAGTCAGAGACAGCAGTGTTTAACAGACATTTACAGGTCTTTGGCAGGATGTTGGTACAGTTGGAGATGCACCTGTTTCTGAGGCGGTGTTTGACAGTCAGAGACAGCAGTGTTTAAGAAAGATTTGCCTGTCCGTGCCAGGATGTAGATACACTCAGTGATGTACCTGGTTCTGAGGCGGTGTTTAACAGTCAGAGACAGCAGTGTTTAGCAGAGATTTAAAGGTCTGTGGCAGGATGTTGGGACAGTCAGAGATGTACCTGTTTCTGAGGCGGTGGTTAACAGTCAGAGACAGCAGTGTTTAACAGAGATATACTGGCATATGGCAGGATATTAGTACAGTCAGAGATGTACCTGTTTCTGAGGCGATGTTTAACAGTCAAAGACAGCAGTGTTTAACAGAGATTTACCGGTCTGTGGCATGATATTGGTACAGTCTGAGATGTACATGTTTCTGAGGCGGTGTTTAACAGTCAGAGACAGCAGTGCTTAGCAGAGATTTACCGGTGTGTTGCTGGATGTTGGTACAGTCGGAGATGTACCTGTTTCTGAGGTGGTGCTTAACAGCCAGAGACGGCAGTGATTAACAGAGATTTACTGGTCTGTGGCAGGATATTGGTACAGTCAGAGATGTACCTGTTTCTGTGGCGGTGTTTAACATTTAGAGACAGCAGTGTTTAACAGAGGTTTACCGGTCTGTGCCAGGATGTAGATACAGTCAGCGATGTACCTGTTTCTGAGGCGGTGTTTAACAGTCAGAGACAGCAGTGTTTAACAGAAATTTACCGGTCTGCGGCAGGCTATTAGTCCACTCGGAGATGTACCTGTTTCTGAGGCGGTGTTTAACATTCAGAGCCAGCAGTGCTTAACAGAGATTTACTGGTCTGTGCCAGGATGTAGATACAGTCAGTGATGTACCTGTTTCTCAGGCGGTGTTTAACAGTCAGAAACAGCAGTGTTTAGCAGAGATATAAAGGTCTGTGGCAGGATGTTGGTACAGTCGGAGATGTACCTGTTTCTGATGCAGTGGTTAGCAGTCAGAGACAGCAATGTTTAACATACATCTACTGGTCTGTGGCAGGATATTGGTACATTCAGCGATGTTCATGTTTCTGAGGCGGTGTTTAACCGTCAGAGACAGCAGTGTTTAAGAGATATTTACTGCTCTTTGGCAGGATGTCGATACATTCAGAAAATTTGCCTGTTACTGAGGCGGTGTTTAACAGTCACATACAGCAGTGTTTAACAGAGATTTACAGGTCTGTGGCAGGATGTTTGTACAGTTTTAGATGTACCCGATTCTGATGCGGTGTTTAACATTCAGAGACAGCAGTGTTTAGCAGAGATTTACCGGTCTGTGGGAGGATGTTGGTGCAGTTGTATTGTACCTGTTTCAAATGCAGTGTTTAACAGTCACAGACAGCAGTCTTTAACAGAGATTTACCGGTCTGTGGCATGATATTAGTATAGTCTGAGATGTACCTGTTTCTGAGGCGGTGTTTAACAGTCAGAGACACAGTGTTTAACAGTGATTTACTGGTCTGTGGCAGAATATTGGTACAGTTAGAGATGTACCTGTTTCTGAGGCGGTGTTTAACAGTCAGAGACAGCAAGGTTTAACATACATCAACTGGTCTGTGGCAGGATATTGGTACATTCAGCGATGTTCATGTTTCTGAGGCGGTGTTTAACCGTCAGAGACAGCAGTGTTTAGCAGAGATTTACCGGTCTCTGGCAGGATATTGGTACAGTCAGCGATGTACCTGTTTCTGAGACGGTGTTTAACAGCCAGAGACAGCAGTGTTTAACAGAGATTTACTGGTACTGTGGCAGGATGTAGATACATTCAGAGATGTACCTGTTTCTGAGGTGGTGTTTAATAGTCAGAGACAGCAGTGTTTAACAGAGATTTACAGGTCTGTGGCAGGATATTGGTACATTCAGCGATGTTCATGTTTCTGAGGCGGTGTTTAACCGTCAGAGACAGCAGTGTTTAAGAGATATTTACTGGTCTTTGGCAGGATGTCGATACATTCAGAAAATTTACCTGTTACTGAGGCGGTGTTTAACAGTCACTGACAGCAGTGTTTAACAGAGATTTACAGGTCTGTGGCAGGATGTTTGTACAGTTTTAGATGTACCCGATTCTGATGCGGTGTTTAACAGTCAGAGACAGCAGTGTTTATCAGAGATTTACCGGTCTGTGGCAGGATATTGGTACAGTCGGAGATGTACCAGTTTCTGTAGCTCTGTTTAACAGTCAGAGACATCAGTGTATCACAGAGATTTACCGGTCTCTGGCAGGATATTGGTACAGTCAGCGATGTACCTGTTTCTGAGACGGTGTTTAACAGCCAGAGACAGCAGTGTTTAACGGAGATTTACAGGTCTGTGGCAGGATGTTGGTACAGTCAGAGATGTACCTGTTTCGGAGGTGGTGTTTAACAGTCAGAGACAGCAGTGTTTAACATAGATTTACTGGTCTTTGGTAGGACGTAGATACATTCAGAGATTTACCTGTTTCTGAGGCGGTGTTTAACAGTCTGAGACAGCAGTCTTTAACAGAGATTTACAGGTCTGTGGGAGGATGTTGGTACAGTTGTATTGTACCTGTTTCAAATGCAGTGTTCAACAGTCAGAGATAGCAGTGTTTAACAAAGATTTACCGGTATGTGGCAGGATATTGGTACAGTTGGAGCAGTACCTGTTTCTGAGGCGGTGGTTAACACTCTGAGACAGCAGTGTTTAACAGAGATTTACTGGTATATAGCAGGGTATTGGTACAGTCAGAGATGTACCTGTTTCTGAGGCGGTGGTTAACACTCTGAGACAGCAGTGTTTAACAGAGATTTACTGGTATATAGCAGGGTATTGGTACAGTCAGAGATGTACCTGTTTCTGAGGGGATGTTTAACAGTCACCGACAGCAGTCTTTAACAGAGATTTACCGGTCTGTGGCATGATATTCGTACAGTCTGAGATGTACCTGTTTCTGAGGCGGTGTTTAACAGTCAGAGACAGCAGTGCGAAACAGAGATTTAACGGTCTGTGGCAGGATATTGGTACAGTCAGTGATGTACCTGTTTCTGAGGTGGTGTTTAACAGCCAGAGACAGCCGGGTTTAACAGAGATTTACTGGTCTCTGGCAGGATATTGGTACATTTGGAGATGTACCTGATTCTGAGGCGGTGTTTAATAGTCAGAGACAGCAGTGTTTAACAGACATTTACAGGTCTTTGGCAGGATGTTGGTACAGTCGGAGATGCACCTGTTTCTGAGGTGGTGCTTAACAGTCAGAGACAGCAGTGTTTATCAAAGATTTGCCTGTCTGTGCCAGGATGTAGATACACTCAGTGATGTACCTGGTTCTGAGGCGGTGTTTAACAGTCAGAAACAGCAGTGTTTAGCAGAGAATTACCGGTCTGTGGCAGGATGTTGGGACAGTCAGAGATGTACCTGTTTCTGAGGCGGTGGTTAACAGTCAGAGACAGCTGTGTTTAACAGAGATATACTGGCATATGGCAGTATATTGGTACAGTCAGAGATGTACCTGTTTCTGAGGCGATGTTTAACAGTCAAAGACAGCAGTGTTTAACAGAGATTTACCGGTCTGTGGCATGATATTGGTACAGTCTGAGATGTACCTGTTTCTGAGGCGGTGCTTAACATTTAGAGACAGCAGTGTTTAACAGAGATTTACCGGTCTATGGCAGTATGTAGATACAGTCAGCGATGTATCTGTTTCTGAGGCGGTGTTTAACAGTCAGAGACAGTAGTGTTTAACAGAAATTTACCGGTCTGCGGCAGGCTATTCGTCCACTCGGAGATGTACCTGTTTCTGAGGCGGTGTTTAACAGTCAGAGACAGCAGTGTTTAGCAGAGATATAAAGGTCTGTGGCAGGATGTTGGTACAGTCGGAGATGTACCTGTTTCTGTGGCGTTGGTTAACAGTCAGAGACAGCAGTGTTTAGCAGAGATATAAAGGTCTGTGGCAGGATATTGGTACAGTCGGAGATGTACCTGTTTCTGTGGCATTGGTTAACAGTCAGAGACAGCAGTGTTTAACAGAGATTTACCGGTCTGTGGCAGGATATTAGTACACTCAGTGATGTACCTGTTTCTGAGGCGGTGTTTAACAGTCAGAGACAGCAGTGTTTAGCAGAGATATAAAGGTCTGAGGCAGGATATTGGTACATTCAGCGATTTTAATGTTTCTGAGGAGGTGTTTAACAGTCAGAGACAGCAATTTTTAAGAGATATTTACTGGTCTTTGGCAGGATGTCGATACATTCAGAAAATTTGCCGGTTACTGAGGCGGTGTTTAACAGTCACAGACAGCAGTGTGAAACAGAGATTTACAGGTCTGTGGCAGGATGTTTGTACAGTTTTAGATGTACCCGATTCTGATGCGGTGTTTAACAGTCAGAGACAGCAGTGTTTAGCAGAGATTTACCGGTCTGTGGCAGGATGTTGGTACAGTCGGAGATCTACCTGTTTCTCAGGCACTGTTTTACAGCCAGAGACAGCAGTCTTTAGCAGAGATATACCGGTCTGTGGCAGGATATTGGTACAGTCGGAGATGTACCAGTTTCTGTAGCTGTGTTTAACAGTCATGACATCAGTGTATAACAGAGATTTACCGGTCTCTGGTAGGATATTGGTACAGTCAGCGATGTACCTGTTTCTGAGACGGTGTTTAACAGCCAGAGACAGCAGTGTTTAACGGAGATTTACAGGTCTGTGGCAGGATGTTGGTACAGTCAGAGATGTACCTGTTTCGGAGATGGTGTTTAACAGTCAGAGACAGCAGTGTTTAACATAGATTTACTGGTCTTTGGTAGTACGTAGATACATTCAGAGATTTAACTGTTTCTGAGGCGGTGTTTAACAGTCTGAGACAGCAGTCTTTAACAGAGATTTACAGGTCTGTGGGAGGATGTTGGCACAGTTGTATTGTACCTGTTTCAAATGCAGTGTTCAACAGTCAGAGACAGCACTGTTTAACAAAGATTTACCGGTCTGTGGCAGGATATTGGTACAGTCGGAGCTGTACCTGTTTCTGAGGCAGTGGTTAACACTCTGAGACAGCAGTGTTTAACAGAGATTTACTGGTATACAGCAGGGTATTGGTACAGTCAGAGATGTACCTGTTTCTGAGGCGATGTTTAACAGTCACAGACAGCAGTCTTTAACAGAGATTTACCGGTCTGTGCCATGATATTAGTACAGTCTGAGATGTACCTGTTTCTGAGGCGGTCTTTAACAGTCAGAGACACAGTGTTTAACAGAGATTTAATGGTTTGTGGCAGGATGTTGGTACAGTCGGAGATGTACCTGTTTCTGAGGCGGTGTTTAACAGTCAGAGACAGCAGTGCGAAACAGAGATTTAACAGTCTGTGGCAGGATATTGCTACAGTCAGCGATGTACCTGTTTCTGAGGTGGTGTTTAACAGCCAGAGACAGTAGGGTTTAACAGAGATTTACTGGTCTCTGGCTGGATATTGGTACATTTGGAGATGTACCTGATTCTGAGGCGGTGTTTAACAGTCAGAGACAGCAGTCTTTAACAGACATTTACAGGTCTCTGGCAGGATGTTGGTACAGTCGGAGATGCACCTGTTTCTGAGGCGGTGTCTAACAGTCAGAGACAGCAGTGTTTAACAAAGATTTGCCTGTCTGTGCCAGGATGTAGATACGCTCAGTGATGTACCTGGTTCTGAGGCGGTGTTTAACAGTCAGAGACAGCAGTGTTTAGCAGAGAGTTACCGGTCTGTGGCAGGATGTTGGGACAGTCGGAGATGTACCTGTTTCTAAGGCGGTGGTTAACAGTCAGAGACAGCAGTGTTTAACAGAGATATACTGGCATATGGCAGGATGTTGGTACAGTCAGAGATGTACCTATTTCTGAGGCGGTGCTTAACAGCCAGAGACGGCAATGTTTAACAGAGATTTACTGGTCTGTGGCAGGATATTGGTACAGTCAGAGATGTACCTGTTTCTGTGGCGGTGTTTAACATTTAGAGACAGCAGTGTTTAACAGAGATTTACCGGTCTATGGCAGCATGTAGATACAGTCAGAGATGTATCTGTTTCTGAGGCGGTGTTTAACAGTCAGAGACAGCAGTGTTTAACAGAAATTTACCGGTCTGCGGCAGGCTATTCGTCCACTCGGAGATGTACCTGTTTCTGAGGCGGTGTTTAACATTCAGAGCCAGAAGTGTTTAACAGAGATTTACCAGTCTGTGCCAGGATGTAGATACAGTCAGTGATGTACCTGTTTCTCAGGGAGTGTTTAACAGTCAGAGACAGCAGTGTTTAGCAGAGATATAAAGGTCTGTGGCAGGATGTTGGTACACTCAGAGATGTACCTGTTTTTGAGGCGGTGTTTAACAGTCAGAGACAGCAGTGTTTAACAGAGATATACAGGTGTGAGGCGGGATATTGGTACAGTTAGCGATGTACCTGTTTCTGTGGCGGTGCTTAACAGCCAGAGACAGCAGTGCTTAACAGAGATTTAACGGTCTGTGGCAGGATGTTGGTACAGTCGGAGATGTACCTGTTTCTCCGGCCGTGTCTAATAGTCAGAGACAGCAGGTTTTAACAGAGATTTACTGGTCCATGGCAGGATATTGGTACAGTCAGCGATGTACCAGTTTCTGTAGCTGTGTTTCACAGTCAGAGACAGCAGTGTATAGCAGAGATTTACCGGTCTGTGGCAGGATATTGGTACAGTCAGCGATGTACCTGTTTCTGAGGCGGTGTTTACTAGCCAGAGACAGCAGAGTTTAGCAGAGATTTACCGGTCTGTGGCAGGATATTGGTACAGTCGGAGAGGTACCTGTTTCTGAGGCGGTGTTTAGCAGTCAGAGACAGCAGTCTTTAACTGAGATTTACAGGTCTCTGGGAGGATGTTGGTACAGTTGTAGATGTACCTGTTTCAGATGCAGTGTTTTACAGTCAGAGACAGCAGTGTTTAACAAAGATTTACCGGTCTGTGGCAGGATATTGGTACAGTCGGAGCTGTACCTGTTTGTGAGGCGGTGGTTAACACTCAGAGACAGCAGTGTTTAACGGAGATTTACTGGTATATAGAAGGGTATTGGTACCGTCAGAGATGTACCTGTTTCTGAGGCGGTGTTTAACAGTTAGAGACAGCAGTGTTAAACAGAGATTTACCGGTCTGTGGCAGGATGTAGATACAGTCAGCGATGTACCTGTTTCTGAGGCAGTGTTGAACAGTCAGAGACAGCAGTGCTTAGCAGAGATATACCGGTCTGTGGCAGGATGTTGGTACAGTCGGAGATGTACCTGTTTCTGAGGCGGTATTTAACAGTCAGAGACAGCAGGGTTTAACAGAGATTTACCGGTCTGTGGCAGGATATTGGTACAGTCAGCAATGTACCTGTTTCTGAGTCAGTGTTTAATAGTCAGAGACAGCTGTGTTTAACAGAGATTTACCGGTCTGTGGCAGGATATTAGTACAGTCAGTGATGTACCTGTTTCTGAGGCGGTGTTTATCAGTCAGAGACAGCAGTGTTTAACAGAGATTTACTGGTACTGTGGCAGGATTTAGATACATTCAGAGATGTCACTGTTTCTGAGGTGGTGTTTAATAGTCAGAGACAGCAGTGTTTAACAGAGATTTACAGGTCTGTGGCAAGATGTTGGTACAGTTGTAGATGTACCTGTATCTGAGGCGGTGTTTAACAGTCAGAGACAGCAATGTTTAACATACATCTATTGGTCTGTGGCAGGATATTGGTACATTCAGCGATGTTCATGTTTCTGAGGCGGTGTTTAACAGTCAGAGACGGCAGTGTTTAAGAGATATTTACTGGTCTTTGGCAGGATGTCGATACATTCAGAAAATTTACCTGTTACTGAGGCGGTGTTTAACAGTCACAGACAGCAGTGTTTGACAGAGATTTCCAGGTCTGTGGCAGGATGTTTGTACAGTTTTAGATGTACCCGTTTCTGATGCGGTGTTTAACAGTCAGAGACAGCAGAGTTTAGCAGAGATTTACCGGTCTGTGGCAGGATGTTGGTACAGTCGGAGATGTACATGTTTCTCAGGCACTGTTTTACAGCCAGAGACAGCAGTCTTTAGCAGAGATATACCGGTCTGTGGCAGGATACTGGTACAGTCGGAGATGTACCAGTTTCTGTAGCTGTGTTTAACAGTCAGAGACATCAATGTATAACAGAGATTTACCGGTCTCTGGCAGGATATTGGTACAGTCAGCGATGTACCTGTTTCTGAGGCTGTGTTTAACAGTCAGAGACAGCAGTGTTTAACAGAGATTTACCAGTCTGTGGCAGGATATTAGTACAGTCAGTGATGTACCTGTTTCTGAGGCGGTGTTTAACAGTCAGAGACAGCAGTGTTTAACAGATTTACTGGTACTGTGGCTGGATGTAGATACAATCAGAGATGTACCTGTTTCTGAGGCGGTTTTTAATAGTCAGAGACAGCAGTGTTTAACAGAGATTTACAGGTCTGTGGCAGGATGTTTGTACAGTTTTAGATGTACCTGTTTCGGAGGTGGCGTTTAACAGTCAGAGACAGCAGTGTTTAACATAGATTTAATGGTCTTTGGTAGGACGTAGATACATTCAGAGATTTACGTCTTTCTGAGGCGGTGTTTAACAGTCTGAGACAGCAGTGTTTAACAGAGATTTACTGGTATATAACAGGGTATTGGTACAGTCAGAGATGTACGTGTTTCTGAGGCAATGTTTAACAGTCACAGACAGCAGTCTTTAACAGAGATTTACCGGCCTGTGGCATGATATTAGTACAGTCTGAGATGTACCTGTTTCTGAGGCGGTGTTTAACAGTCAGAGACAGCAGTGCGAAACAGAGATTTAACGGTCTGTGGCAGGATATTGGTACAGTCAGCGATGTACCTGTTTCTGAGGTGGTTTTTAACAGCCAGAGACAGCAGGGTTTAGCAGAGATTTACTTGTCTCTGGCAGGATATTGGTACATTTGGAGATGTACCTGATTCTGAGGCGGTGTTTAATAGTCAGACACAGCAGTGTTTAAGAGACATTTACAGGTCTTTGGCAGGATGTTGGTACAGTCGGAGATGCACCTGTTTCTGAGGCGATGTTTAACATTCAGAGCCAGCAGTGTTTAACAGAGATTTACTGGTCTGTGCCAGGATGTAGATACAGTCAGTGATGTACCTGTTTCTGAGGCGGTGTTTAACACTCAGAGACAGCAATGTTTAACATACATCTACTGGTCTGTGGCAGGATATTGGTACATTCAGCAATGTTCATGTTTCTGAGGCGGTGTTTCACCGTCAGAGACAGCAGTGTTTAAAAGATATTTACTGGTCTTTGGCAGGATGTCGATATATTCAGAAAATTTGCCTGTTACTGAGGCGGTGTTTAACAGTCACAGACAGCAGTGTTTAACAGAGATTTACAGGTCTGTGGCAGGATGTTTGTACAGTTTTAGATGTACCCGATTCTGATGCGGTGTTTAACAGTCAGAGACAGCAGTGTTTAGCAGAGATTTACCGGTCTGTGACAGGATGTTGGTACAGTCGGAGATGTACCTGTTTCTGAGGCGATGTTTAACAGTCAGAGCCTGCAGTCTTTAACAGAGATTTACCGGTCTGTGGCATGATATTAGTACAGTCTGAGATGTACCTGTTTCTGAGGCGGTGTTTAACAGTCAGAGATAGCAGTCTTTAGCAGAGATATAAAGGTCTGTGGCAGGATGTTGGTACAGTCGGAGATGTACCTGTTTCTCAGGGACTGTTTTACAGCCAGAGATAGCATTCTTTAGCAGAGATATACCGGTCTGTGGCAGGATATTGGTACAGTTATAGATGTACCTGTTTCGGAGGTGGTGTTTAACAGTCAGAGACAGCAGTGTTTAACATAGATTTACTGGTCTTTGGTAGGACGTAGATACATTCAGAGATTTACCTGTTTCTGAGGCGGTGTTTAACAGTCTGAGACAGCAGTCTTTAACAGAGATTTACAGGTCTGTGGGAGGATGTTGGTACAGTTGTATTTTACCTGTTTCAAATGCAGTGTTCAACAGTCAGAGACAGCAGTGTTTAACTAAGAATTACCGGTCTGTGGCATGATATTAGTACAGTCTGAGATGTACCTGTTTCTGAGGCGGTGTTTAACAGTCAGAGACACAGTGTTTAACAGAGATTTAATGGTTTGTGGCAGGATGTTGGTACAGTTGGAGATGTACCTGTTTCTGAGGCGGTGTTTAACAGTCAGAGACAGCAGGGTTTAACAGAGATTTACTGGTCTCTGGCAGGATATTGGCACATTTGGAGATGTACCTGATTCTGAGGCGGTGTTTAACAGTCAGAGACAGCAGTGTTTAACAGACATTTACAGGTCTTTGGCAGGATGTTGGTACAGTCGGAGATGCACCTGTTTCTGAGGGGGTGTTTAACAGTCAGAGACAACAGTGTTTAACAAAGATTTGCCTGTCTGTGCCAGGATGTAGATACACTCAGTGATGTACCTGGTTCTGAGGCGGTGTTTAACAGTCAGAGACAGCAGTGCTTAGCAGAGATTTACCAGTCTGTGGCCGGATGTTGGGACAGTCGGAGATGTACCTGTTTCTAAGGCGGTGGTTAACAGTCAGAGACAGCAGTGTTTAACAGAGATATACTGGCATATGGCAGGATATTGGTACAGTCAGAGATGTACCTGTTTCTGAGGCGATGTTTAACAGTCGGAGACAGCAGTCTTTAACAGAGATTTACCGGTCTGTGGCATGATATTAGTACAGTCTGAGATGTACCTGTTTCTGAGGCGGTGTTTAACAGTCAGAGACAGCAGTGCGAAACAGAGATTTAACGGTCTGTGGCAGGATATTGGTACAGTCAGCGATGTACCTGTTTCTGAGGTGGTGTTTAACAGCCAGAGACAGCAGGGTTTAACAGAGATTTACTGGTCTCTGGCAGGATATTGGTACATTTGGAGATGTACCTGATTCTGAGGTGGTGTTTAATAGTCAGGGACAGCAGTGTTTAACAGACATTTACAGGTCTTTGGCAGGATGTTGGTACAGTCGGAGATGCACCTGTTTCTGAGGCCGTGTTTAACAGTCAGAGACAGCAGTGTTTTACATAGATTTGCCTGTCTGTGGCAGGATGTAGATACACTCAGTGATGTACCTGTTTCTGAGGCGGTGTTTAACATTCAGAGCCAGCAGTGTTTAACAGAGATTTACTGGTCTGTGCCAGGATGTAGATTCAGTCAGTGATGTACCTGTTTCTCAGGCGGTGTTTAACAGTCAGAGACAGCAGTGTTTAGCAGAGATATAAAGGTCTGTGGCAGGATGTTGGTACAGTCGGAGATGTACCTGTTTCTGTGACGTTGGTTAACAGTCAGAGACAGCAGTGTTTAACAGAGATTTACCGGTCTGTGGCAGGATATTAGTACATTCAGTGATGTACCTGTTTCTGAGGCGGTGTTTAACCGTCAGAGACAGAAGTGTTTAAGAGATTTTTACTGATCTTTGGCAGGATGTCGATACATTCAGAAAATTTACCTGTTACTGAGGCGGTGTTTAACAGTCACAGACAGCAGTGTTTAACAGAGATTTACAGGTCTGTGGCAGGATGTTTGTACAGTTTTAGATGTACCCGATTCTGATGCGGTGTTTAACAGTCAGAGACAGCAGTGTTTAGCAGAGATTTACCGGTCTGTGGCAGGATGTTGGTACAGTCGGAGATGTACCTGTTTCTCAGGCACTGTTTTACAGCCAGAGACAGCAGTCTTTATCAGAGATATACCGGTCTGTGGCAGGATATTGGTACAGTCGGAGATGTACCAGTTTCTGTAGCTGTGTTTAACAGTCAGAGACATCAGGGTATAACAGAGATTTACCAGTCTCTGGCAGGATATTGTTACAGTCAGCGATGTACCTGTTTCTGAGACGGTGTTTAACAGCCAGAGACAGCAGTGTTTAATGGAGATTTACAGGTCTGTGGCAGGATGTTGGTACAGTTAGAGATGAACCTGTTTCGGAGGTGGTGTTTAACAGTCAGAGACAGCAGTGTTTAACATAGATTTACTGGTCTTTGGTAGGACGTAGATACATTCAGAGATATACCTGTTTCTGAGGCGGTGTTTAACAGTCAGAGACAGCAGTGTTTAGCAGAGATTTACCAGTCTGTGGCAGGATGTTGGTACAGTCGGAGATGTACCTGTTTCTCAGGCCATGTCTAATAGTCAGAGACAGGAGGTTTTAACAGAGATTTACTGGTCCAGGGCAGGATATTGGTACAGTCAGCGATGTACCAGTTTCTGCAGCTGTGTTTCACAGTCAGAGACAGCAGTGTATAGCAGAGATTTACCGGTCTGTGGCAGGATATTGGTACAGTCAGCGATGTACCTGTTTCTGAGGCGGTGTTTACTAGCCAGAGACAGCAGATTTTAGCAGAGATTTACCGGTCTGTGGCAGGATATTGGTACAGTCGGAGAGGTACCTGATTCTGAGGCGGTGTTTAGCAGTCAGAGACAGCAGGCTTTAACAGAGATTTACAGGTCTCTGGGAGGATGTTGGTACAGTTGTAGATGTACCTGTTTCAGATGCAGTGTTTAACAGTCAGAGACAGCAGTGTTTAACAAAGATTTACCAGTCTGTGGCTGGATATTGGTACAGTCGGAGATGCACCTGTTTCTGAGGCGGTGGTTAACACTCAGAGACAGCAGTGTTTAACGGAGATTTACTGGTATATGGAAGGGTATTGGTACCATCAGAGATGTACCTGTTTCTGAGGCGGTGTTTAACAGTTAGAGACAGCAGTGTTAAACAGAGATTTACCGGTCTGTGGCAGGATGTAGATACAGTCAGCGATGTACCTGTTTCTGAGGCGGTGTTAAACAGTCAGAGACAGCAGTGCTTAGCAGTGATATACCGGTCTGTTGCAGGATGTTGGTACAGTCAGAGATGTACCTGTTTCTGAGGCGGTATTTAACAGTCAGAGACAGCAGGGTTTAACACAGATTTAGCGGTCTGTGGCGGGATATTGGTACAGTCAGCAATGTACCTGTTTCTGAGTCGGTGTTTAACAGTCAGAGAGAGCAGTGTTTAACAGAGATTTACCGGTCTGTGGCAGGATATTAGTTCAGTCAGTGATGTACCTGTTTCTGAGGTGGTGTTTATCAGTCAGAGACAGAAGTGTTTAACAGAGATTTACTGGTACTGTGGCAGGATGTAGGTACATTCAGAGATGTACCTGTTTCTGAGGTGGTGTTTAATAGTCAGAGACAGCAGTGTTTAACAGAGATTTACAGGTCTGTGGCAAGATGTTGGTACAGTTGTAGATGTACCTGTTTCAAAGGTTGTGTTTCACATTCAGAGACAGCAATGTTTAACATACATCTATTGGTCTGTGGCAGGATATTGGTACATTCAGCGATTTTAATGTTTCTGAGGAGGTGTTTAACAGTCAGAGACAGCAGTGTTTAAGAGATATTTACTGGTCTTTGGCAGGATGTCGATACATTCAGAAAAATACCTGTTACTGAGGCGGTGTTTAACAGTCACAGACAGCAGTGTTTAACAGGGATTTCCAGGTCTGTGGTAGGATGTTTGTACAGTTTTAGATGTACCCGTTTCTGATGCGGTGTTTAACAGTCAGAGACAGCAGTGTTTAGCAGAGATTTACCAGTCTGTGGCAGGATATTGGTACAGTCGGAGATGTACCAGTTTCTGTAGCTGTGTTTAACAGTCAGAGACATCAATGTATAACAGAGATTTACCGGTCTCTGGCAGGATATTGGTACAGTCAGCGATGTACCTGTTTCTGAGGCGGTGTTTAATGGCCAGAGACAGCAGAGTTTAACAGAGATTTTCCGGTCTGTGGCAAGATATTGGTACAGTCAGCGATGTACCTGTTTCTGAGGCTGTGTTTAACAGTCAGAGACAGCAGTGTTTAACAGAGATTTACCAGTCTGTGGTAGGATATTAGTACAGTCAGCGATGTACCTGTTTCTGAGGCGGTGTTTAACAGTCAGAGACAGCAGTGTTTAACAGATTTACTGGTACTGTGGCAGGATGTAGATACAATCAGAGATGTACCTGTTTCTGAGGCGGTTTTTAATAGTCAGAGACAGCAGTGTTTAACAGAGATTTACAGGTCTGTGGCAGGATGTTGGTACAGTTGTAGATGTACCTGTTTCAAAGGTGGTGCTTAACAGTCAGAGACAGCAGTGTTCAACAAAGATTTACTGGTCTGTGGCAGGATATTGGTACAGTCAGCGATGTTCATGTTTCTGAGGCAGTGTTTAACAGTCAGAGACAGCAGTGTTTAACAGTCAGAGACAGCAGTGTTTAACAGAGATTTACTGGTCTTTGGCAGGATGTCGATACATTTAGAGATGTACTTGTTCCTGAGGCGTTGTTTAACAGGCAGAGACAGCAGTGTTTAACAGAGATTTACCGGGCTGTGGCAGGATATTGGTACAGTCAGCGATGTACCTGTTTCTGAGGTGGTGTTTAACAGCCAGAGACAGCAGGGTTTAACAGAGATTTACTGGTCTCTGGCAGGATATTGGTACATTTGGAGATGTACCTGATTCTGAGGTGGTGTTTAATAGTCAGGGACAGCAGTGTTTAACAGACATTTACAGGTCTTTGGCAGGATGTTGGTACAGTCGGAGATGCACCTGTTTCTGAGGCCGTGTTTAACAGTCAGAGACAGCAGTGTTTTACATAGATTTGCCTGTCTGTGGCAGGATGTAGATACACTCAGTGATGTACCTGGTTCTGAGGCGGTGTTTATCAGTCAGAGACAGCAGTGTTTAGCAGAGATTTACCGGTCTGTGGCAGGATGTTGGGTCAGTCGGAGATGTACCTGTTTCTGAGGCGGTGTTTAACATTCAGAGCCAGCAGTGTTTAACAGAGATTTACTGGTCTGTGCCAGGATGTAGATTCAGTCAGTGATGTACCTGTTTCTCAGGCGGTGTTTAACAGTCAGAGACAGCAGTGTTTAGCAGAGATATAAAGGTCTGTGGCAGGATGTTGGTACAGTCGGAGATGTACCTGTTTCTGTGACGTTGGTTAACAGTCAGAGACAGCAGTGTTTAACAGAGATTTACCGGTCTGTGGCAGGATATTAGTACATTCAGTGATGTACCTGTTTCTGAGGCGGTGTTTAACCGTCAGAGACAGAAGTGTTTAAGAGATTTTTACTGATCTTTGGCAGGATGTCGATACATTCAGAAAATTTACCTGTTACTGAGGCGGTGTTTAACAGTCACAGACAGCAGTGTTTAACAGAGATTTACACGTCTGTGGCAGGATGTTTGTACAGTTTTAGATGTACCCGATTCTGATGCGGTGTTTAACAGTCAGAGACAGCAGTGTTTAGCAGAGATTTACCGGTCTGTGGCAGGATGTTGGTACAGTCGGAGATGTACCTGTTTCTCAGGCACTGTTTTACAGCCAGAGACAGCAGTCTTTATCAGAGATATACCGGTCTGTGGCAGGATATTGGTACAGTCGGAGATGTACCAGTTTCTGTAGCTGTGTTTAACAGTCAGAGACATCAGGGTATAACAGAGATTTACCAGTCTCTGGCAGGATATTGTTACAGTCAGCGATGTACCTGTTTCTGAGACGGTGTTTAACAGCCAGAGACAGCAGTGTTTAATGGAGATTTACAGGTCTGTGGCAGGATGTTGGTACAGTTAGAGATGAACCTGTTTCGGAGGTGGTGTTTAACAGTCAGAGACAGCAGTGTTTAACATAGATTTACTGGTCTTTGGTAGGACGTAGATACATTCAGAGATATACCTGTTTCTGAGGCGGTGTTTAACAGTCAGAGACAGCAGTGTTTAGCAGAGATTTACCAGTCTGTGGCAGGATGTTGGTACAGTCGGAGATGTACCTGTTTCTCAGGCCATGTCTAATAGTCAGAGACAGGAGGTTTTAACAGAGATTTACTGGTCCAGGGCAGGATATTGGTACAGTCAGCGATGTACCAGTTTCTGCAGCTGTGTTTCACAGTCAGAGACAGCAGTGTATAGCAGAGATTTACCGGTCTGTGGCAGGATATTGGTACAGTCAGCGATGTACCTGTTTCTGAGGCGGTGTTTACTAGCCAGAGACAGCAGATTTTAGCAGAGATTTACCGGTCTGTGGCAGGATATTGGTACAGTCGGAGAGGTACCTGATTCTGAGGCGGTGTTTAGCAGTCAGAGACAGCAGGCTTTAACAGAGATTTACAGGTCTCTGGGAGGATGTTGGTACAGTTGTAGATGTACCTGTTTCAGATGCAGTGTTTAACAGTCAGAGACAGCAGTGTTTAACAAAGATTTACCAGTCTGTGGCTGGATATTGGTACAGTCGGAGATGCACCTGTTTCTGAGGCGGTGGTTAACACTCAGAGACAGCAGTGTTTAACGGAGATTTACTGGTATATGGAAGGGTATTGGTACCATCAGAGATGTACCTGTTTCTGAGGCGGTGTTTAACAGTTAGAGACAGCAGTGTTAAACAGAGATTTACCGGTCTGTGGCAGGATGTAGATACAGTCAGCGATGTACCTGTTTCTGAGGCGGTGTTAAACAGTCAGAGACAGCAGTGCTTAGCAGTGATATACCGGTCTGTTGCAGGATGTTGGTACAGTCAGAGATGTACCTGTTTCTGAGGCGGTATTTAACAGTCAGAGACAGCAGGGTTTAACACAGATTTAGCGGTCTGTGGCGGGATATTGGTACAGTCAGCAATGTACCTGTTTCTGAGTCGGTGTTTAACAGTCAGAGAGAGCAGTGTTTAACAGAGATTTACCGGTCTGTGGCAGGATATTAGTTCAGTCAGTGATGTACCTGTTTCTGAGGTGGTGTTTATCAGTCAGAGACAGAAGTGTTTAACAGAGATTTACTGGTACTGTGGCAGGATGTAGGTACATTCAGAGATGTACCTGTTTCTGAGGTGGTGTTTAATAGTCAGAGACAGCAGTGTTTAACAGAGATTTACAGGTCTGTGGCAAGATGTTGGTACAGTTGTAGATGTACCTGTTTCAAAGGTTGTGTTTCACATTCAGAGACAGCAATGTTTAACATACATCTATTGGTCTGTGGCAGGATATTGGTACATTCAGCGATTTTAATGTTTCTGAGGAGGTGTTTAACAGTCAGAGACAGCAGTGTTTAAGAGATATTTACTGGTCTTTGGCAGGATGTCGATACATTCAGAAAAATACCTGTTACTGAGGCGGTGTTTAACAGTCACAGACAGCAGTGTTTAACAGGGATTTCCAGGTCTGTGGTAGGATGTTTGTACAGTTTTAGATGTACCCGTTTCTGATGCGGTGTTTAACAGTCAGAGACAGCAGTGTTTAGCAGAGATTTACCAGTCTGTGGCAGGATATTGGTACAGTCGGAGATGTACCAGTTTCTGTAGCTGTGTTTAACAGTCAGAGACATCAATGTATAACAGAGATTTACCGGTCTCTGGCAGGATATTGGTACAGTCAGCGATGTACCTGTTTCTGAGGCGGTGTTTAATGGCCAGAGACAGCAGAGTTTAACAGAGATTTTCCGGTCTGTGGCAAGATATTGGTACAGTCAGCGATGTACCTGTTTCTGAGGCTGTGTTTAACAGTCAGAGACAGCAGTGTTTAACAGAGATTTACCAGTCTGTGGTAGGATATTAGTACAGTCAGCGATGTACCTGTTTCTGAGGCGGTGTTTAACAGTCAGAGACAGCAGTGTTTAACAGATTTACTGGTACTGTGGCAGGATGTAGATACAATCAGAGATGTACCTGTTTCTGAGGCGGTTTTTAATAGTCAGAGACAGCAGTGTTTAACAGAGATTTACAGGTCTGTGGCAGGATGTTGGTACAGTTGTAGATGTACCTGTTTCAAAGGTGGTGCTTAACAGTCAGAGACAGCAGTGTTCAACAAAGATTTACTGGTCTGTGGCAGGATATTGGTACAGTCAGCGATGTTCATGTTTCTGAGGCAGTGTTTAACAGTCAGAGACAGCAGTGTTTAACAGTCAGAGACAGCAGTGTTTAACAGAGATTTACTGGTCTTTGGCAGGATGTCGATACATTTAGAGATGTACTTGTTCCTGAGGCGTTGTTTAACAGGCAGAGACAGCAGTGTTTAACAGAGATTTACCGGGCTGTGGCAGGATGTTGGTACAGTCAGAGATGTACCTATTTCTGAGGCGGTGTTTAACAGTCAGAGACAGCAGTGTTAAACAGAGATTTACCGGTCTGTGGCAGGATGAAGATATAGTCAGCGATGTACCTGTTTCTGAGGCGGTGTTAAACAGTCAGAGACAGCAGTGCTTAGCAGAGATATACCGGTCTGTTGGAGGATGTTGGTACAGTCGTAGATGTACCTGTTTCAAAGCTGGTATTTCACAGTCAGGGACAGCAGTGTTTAAGAGATATTTACTGGCCTTTGGCAGTATGTCGATACATTCAGAAAATTTACCTGTTACTGAGGCTGTGTTTAACAGTCACAGACAGCAGTGTTTAACAGAGATTTACAGGTCTGTGGCAGGATGTCTGTACAGTTTTAGATGTACCCGATTCTGATGCGGTGTTTAACAGTCAGAGACAGCAGTGTTTAGCAGAGATTTACCGCTCTGTCGCAGGATGTTGGTACAGTCGGAGATGTACCTGTTTCTCAGGCACTGTTTTACAGCCAGAGACAGCAGTCTTTAGCAGAGATTTACCGGTCTGTGGCAGGATATTGGTACAGTCGGAGATGTACCAGTTTCTGTAGCTGTGTTTAACAGTCAGAGACATCAGTGTATAACAGAGATTTACCGGTCTCTGGCAGGATATTGGTACAGTCAGCGATGTACCTGTTTCTGAGGCAGTGTTTAACCGCCAGAGACAGCAGTGTTTAACATAGATTTACTGGTCTTTGGCAGGACGTAGATACATTCAGGGATTTACCGGTTTCTGAGGCGGTGTTTAACAATCAGAGACAGCAGTCTTTAATAGAGATTTACAGTTCTGTGGGAGGATGTTGGTACAGTTGCAGATGTAGCTGTTTCAGATGCAGTGTTTTACAGTCAGAGAAAGCAGTGTTTAACAGAGATTTATCGGTCTGTGGCATGATATTAGTACAGTCTCAGATGTACCTGTTTCTGAGGCGGTGTTTAACAGTCAGAGACACAATGTTTAACAGAGATTTAATGGTTTGTGGCAGGATGTTGGTACAGTCGGAGACGTACCTGTTTCTGAGCTGGAATTTAACAGCCAGAGACAGCAGGGTTTAACAAAGATTTACTGGTCTCTGGCAGGATATTGGTACATTTGGAGATGTACCTGATTCTGAGGTGGTGTTTAACAGACAGAGGCAGCAGTGTTTAACAGACATTTACAGGTCTTTGGCAGGATGTTGGTACAGTCGGAGATGTACCTGTTTCTGAGGCGGTGTTTAACAGTCAGAGACAGCAGTGTTTAACAAAGATTTGCCCATCTGTGCCAGGATGTAGATACACTCAGTGATGTACCTGGTTCTGAGGCGGTGGTTAACAGTCAGAGACAGCAGTGTTTAACAGAGATATACTGGCAAATGGCAGGATATTGGTACAGTCAGAGATGTACCTGTTTCTGAGGCGATGTTTAATAGTCAGAGACAGCAGTGTTTAACAGGGATTTCCAGGTCTGTGGTAGGATGTTTGTACAGTTTTAGATGTACCCGATTCTGATGCGGTGTTTAACAGTCAGAGACAGCAGTGTTTAGCAGAGATTTACCGGTCTGTGGCAGGATGTTGGTACAGTCGGAGATGTACCTGTTTCTCAGGCACTGTTTTACAGCCAGAGACAGCAGTCTTTATCAGAGATATACCGGTCTGTGGCAGGATATTAGTTCAGTCAGTGATGTACCTGTTTCTGAGGTGGTGTTTATCAGTCAGAGACAGCAGTGTTTAACAGAGATTTACTGGTACTGTGGCAGGATGTAGATACAGTCAGCGATGTACCTGTTTCTGAGGCGGTGTTAAACAGTCAGAGACAGCAGTGCTTAGCAGTGATATACCG
Organism: Mobula birostris; assembly: GCF_030028105.1. Classification (NCBI taxonomy): domain Eukaryota; kingdom Metazoa; phylum Chordata; class Chondrichthyes; order Myliobatiformes; family Myliobatidae; genus Mobula; species Mobula birostris. The sequence continues at coordinate 33,600,796 of NC_092399.1, forward strand.
GTCTGTTGCAGGATGTTGGTACAGTCAGAGATGTACCTGTTTCTGAGGCGGTATTTAACAGTCAGAGACAGCAGGGTTTAACACAGATTTAGCGGTCTGTGGCGGGATATTGGTACAGTCAGCAATGTACCTGTTTCTGAGTCGGTGTTTAACAGTCAGAGAGAGCAGTGTTTAACAGAGATTTACCGGTCTGTGGCAGGATATTAGTTCAGTCAGTGATGTACCTGTTTCTGAGGTGGTGTTTATCAGTCAGAGACAGCAGTGTTTAACAGAGATTTACTGGTACTGTGGCAGGATGTAGGTACATTCAGAGATGTACCTGTTTCTGAGGTGGTGTTTAATAGTCAGAGACAGCAGTGTTTAACAGAGATTTACAGGTCTGTGGCAAGATGTTGGTACAGTTGTAGATGTACCTGTTTCAAAGGTTGTGTTTCACATTCAGAGACAGCAATGTTTAACATACATCTATTGGTCTGTGGCAGGATATTGGTACATTCAGCGATTTTAATGTTTCTGAGGAGGTGTTTAACAGTCAGAGACAGCAGTGTTTAAGAGATATTTACTGGTCTTTGGCAGGATGTCGATACATTCAGAAAAATACCTGTTACTGAGGCGGTGTTTAACAGTCACAGACAGCAGTGTTTAACAGGGATTTCCAGGTCTGTGGTAGGATGTTTGTACAGTTTTAGATGTACCCGTTTCTGATGCGGTGTTTAACAGTCAGAGACAGCAGTGTTTAGCAGAGATTTACCAGTCTGTGGCAGGATATTGGTACAGTCGGAGATGTACCAGTTTCTGTAGCTGTGTTTAACAGTCAGAGACATCAATGTATAACAGAGATTTACCGGTCTCTGGCAGGATATTGGTACAGTCAGCGATGTACCTGTTTCTGAGGCGGTGTTTAATGGCCAGAGACAGCAGAGTTTAACAGAGATTTTCCGGTCTGTGGCAAGATATTGGTACAGTCAGCGATGTACCTGTTTCTGAGGCTGTGTTTAACAGTCAGAGACAGCAGTGTTTAACAGAGATTTACCAGTCTGTGGTAGGATATTAGTACAGTCAGCGATGTACCTGTTTCTGAGGCGGTGTTTAACAGTCAGAGACAGCAGTGTTTAACAGATTTACTGGTACTGTGGCAGGATGTAGATACAATCAGAGATGTACCTGTTTCTGAGGCGGTTTTTAATAGTCAGAGACAGCAGTGTTTAACAGAGATTTACAGGTCTGTGGCAGGATGTTGGTACAGTTGTAGATGTACCTGTTTCAAAGGTGGTGCTTAACAGTCAGAGACAGCAGTGTTCAACAAAGATTTACTGGTCTGTGGCAGGATATTGGTACAGTCAGCGATGTTCATGTTTCTGAGGCAGTGTTTAACAGTCAGAGACAGCAGTGTTTAACAGAGATTTACTGGTCTTTGGCAGGATGTCGATACATTTAGAGATGTACTTGTTCCTGAGGCGTTGTTTAACAGGCAGAGACAGCAGTGTTTAACAGAGATTTACCGGGCTGTGGCAGGATGTTGGTACAGTCAGAGATGTACCTATTTCTGAGGCGGTGTTTAACAGTCAGAGACAGCAGTGTTAAACAGAGATTTACCGGTCTGTGGCAGGATGAAGATATAGTCAGCGATGTACCTGTTTCTGAGGCGGTGTTAAACAGTCAGAGACAGCAGTGCTTAGCAGAGATATACCGGTCTGTTGGAGGATGTTGGTACAGTCGTAGATGTACCTGTTTCAAAGCTGGTATTTCACAGTCAGGGACAGCAGTGTTTAAGAGATATTTACTGGCCTTTGGCAGTATGTCGATACATTCAGAAAATTTACCTGTTACTGAGGCTGTGTTTAACAGTCACAGACAGCAGTGTTTAACAGAGATTTACAGGTCTGTGGCAGGATGTCTGTACAGTTTTAGATGTACCCGATTCTGATGCGGTGTTTAACAGTCAGAGACAGCAGTGTTTAGCAGAGATTTACCGCTCTGTCGCAGGATGTTGGTACAGTCGGAGATGTACCTGTTTCTCAGGCACTGTTTTACAGCCAGAGACAGCAGTCTTTAGCAGAGATTTACCGGTCTGTGGCAGGATATTGGTACAGTCGGAGATGTACCAGTTTCTGTAGCTGTGTTTAACAGTCAGAGACATCAGTGTATAACAGAGATTTACCGGTCTCTGGCAGGATATTGGTACAGTCAGCGATGTACCTGTTTCTGAGGCAGTGTTTAACCGCCAGAGACAGCAGTGTTTAACATAGATTTACTGGTCTTTGGCAGGACGTAGATACATTCAGGGATTTACCGGTTTCTGAGGCGGTGTTTAACAATCAGAGACAGCAGTCTTTAATAGAGATTTACAGTTCTGTGGGAGGATGTTGGTACAGTTGCAGATGTAGCTGTTTCAGATGCAGTGTTTTACAGTCAGAGAAAGCAGTGTTTAACAGAGATTTATCGGTCTGTGGCATGATATTAGTACAGTCTCAGATGTACCTGTTTCTGAGGCGGTGTTTAACAGTCAGAGACACAATGTTTAACAGAGATTTAATGGTTTGTGGCAGGATGTTGGTACAGTCGGAGACGTACCTGTTTCTGAGCTGGAATTTAACAGCCAGAGACAGCAGGGTTTAACAAAGATTTACTGGTCTCTGGCAGGATATTGGTACATTTGGAGATGTACCTGATTCTGAGGTGGTGTTTAACAGACAGAGGCAGCAGTGTTTAACAGACATTTACAGGTCTTTGGCAGGATGTTGGTACAGTCGGAGATGTACCTGTTTCTGAGGCGGTGTTTAACAGTCAGAGACAGCAGTGTTTAACAAAGATTTGCCCATCTGTGCCAGGATGTAGATACACTCAGTGATGTACCTGGTTCTGAGGCGGTGGTTAACAGTCAGAGACAGCAGTGTTTAACAGAGATATACTGGCAAATGGCAGGATATTGGTACAGTCAGAGATGTACCTGTTTCTGAGGCGATGTTTAATAGTCAGAGACAGCAGTGTTTAACAGGGATTTCCAGGTCTGTGGTAGGATGTTTGTACAGTTTTAGATGTACCCGATTCTGATGCGGTGTTTAACAGTCAGAGACAGCAGTGTTTAGCAGAGATTTACCGGTCTGTGGCAGGATGTTGGTACAGTCGGAGATGTACCTGTTTCTCAGGCACTGTTTTACAGCCAGAGACAGCAGTCTTTATCAGAGATATACCGGTCTGTGGCAGGATATTGGTACAGTCGGAGATGTACCAGTTTCTGTAGCTGTGTTTAACAGTCAGAGACATCAGGGTATAACAGAGATTTACCGGTCTCTGGCAGGATATTGGTACAGTCAGCGATGTACCTGTTTCTGAGACGGTGTTTAACAGCCAAAGACAGCAGTGTTTAATGGAGATTTACAGGTCTGTGGCAGGATGTTGGTACAGTTAGAGATGAACCTGTTTCGGAGGTGGTGTTTAACAGTCAGAGACAGCAGTGTTTAACATAGATTTACTGGTCTTTGGTAGGACGTAGATACATTCAGAGATATACCTGTTTCTGAGGCGGTGTTTAACAGTCAGAGACAGCAGTGTTTAGCAGAGATTTACCAGTCTGTGGCAGGATGTTGGTACAGTCGGAGATGTACCTGTTTCTCAGGCCGTGTCTAATAGTCAGAGACAGCAGGTTTTAACAGAGATTTACTGGTCCAGGGCAGGATATTGGTACAGTCAGCGATGTACCAGTTTCTGCAGCTGTGTTTCACAGTCAGAGACAGCAGTGTATAGCAGAGATTTACCGGTCTGTGGCAGGATATTGGTACAGTCAGCGATGTACCTGTTTCTGAGGCGGTGTTTACTAGCCAGAGACAGCAGATTTTAGCAGAGATTTACCAGTCTGTGGCAGGATATTGGTACAGTCGGAGAGGTACCTGATTCTGAGGCGGTGTTTAGCAGTCAGAGACAGCAGGCTTTAACAGAGATTTACAGGTCTCTGGGAGGATGTTGGTACAGTTGTAGATGTACCTGTTTCAGATGCAATGTTTAACAGTCAGAGACAGCAGTGTTTAACAAAGATTTACCAGTCTGTGGCAGGATATTGGTACAGTCGGAGATGCACCTGTTTCTGAGGCGGTGGTTAACACTCAGAGACAGCAGTGTTTAACGGAGATTTACTGGTATATGGAAGGGTATTGGTACCATCAGAGATGTACCTGTTTCTGAGGCGGTGTTTAACAGTTAGAGACAGCAGTGTTAAACAGAGATTTACCGGTCTGTGGCAGGATGTAGATACAGTCAGCGATGTACCTGTTTCTGAGGCGGTGTTAAACAGTCAGAGACAGCAGTGCTTAGCAGTGATATACCGGTCTGTTGCAGGATGTTGGTACAGTCAGAGATGTACCTGTTTCTGAGGCGGTATTTAACAGTCAGAGACAGCAGGGTTTAACACAGATTTAGCGGTCTGTGGCAGGATATTGGTACAGTCAGCAATGTACCTGTTTCTGAGTCGGCGTTTAACAGTCAGAGAGAGCAGTGTTTAACAGAGATTTACCGGTCTGTGGCAGGATATTAGTTCAGTCAGTGATGTACCTGTTTCTGAGGTGGTGTTTATCAGTCAGAGACAGCAGTGTTTAACAGAGATTTACTGGTACTGTGGCAGGATGTAGGTACATTCAGAGATGTACCTGTTTCTGAGGTGGTGTTTAATAGTCAGAGACAGCAGTGTTTAACAGAGATTTACAGGTCTGTGGCAAGATGTTGGTACAGTTGTAGATGTACCTGTTTCAAAGGTGGTGTTTCACATTCAGAGACAGCAGTGTTTAACAGAGATTTACCGGTCTGTGGCAGGATATTAGTACATTCAGTGATGTACCTGTTTCTGAGGCGGTGTTTAACAGTCAGAGACAGCAATGTTTAACATACATCTATTGGTCTGTGGCAGGATATTGGTACATTCAGCGATTTTAATGTTTCTGAGGAGGTGTTTAACAGTCAGAGACAGCAGTGTTTAAGAGATATTTACTGGTCTTTGGCAGGATGTCGATACATTCAGAAAAATACCTGTTACTGAGGCGGTGTTTAACAGTCACAGACAGCAGTGTTTAACAGGGATTTCCAGGTCTGTGGTAGGATGTTTGTACAGTTTTAGATGTACCCGTTTCTGATGCGGTGTTTAACAGTCAGAGACAGCAGTGTTTAGCAGAGATTTACCAGTCTGTGGCAGGATATTGGTACAGTCGGAGATGTACCAGTTTCTGTAGCTGTGTTTAACAGTCAGAGACATCAATGTATAACAGAGATTTACCGGTCTCTGGCAGGATATTGGTACAGTCAGCGATGTACCTGTTTCTGAGGCGGTGTTTAATGGCCAGAGACAGCAGAGTTTAACAGAGATTTTCCGGTCTGTGGCAAGATATTGGTACAGTCAGCGATGTACCTGTTTCTGAGGCTGTGTTTAACAGTCAGAGACAGCAGTGTTTAACAGAGATTTACCAGTCTGTGGTAGGATATTAGTACAGTCAGCGATGTACCTGTTTCTGAGGCGGTGTTTAACAGTCAGAGACAGCAGTGTTTAACAGATTTACTGGTACTGTGGCAGGATGTAGATACAATCAGAGATGTACCTGTTTCTGAGGCGGTTTTTAATAGTCAGAGACAGCAGTGTTTAACAGAGATTTACAGGTCTGTGGCAGGATGTTGGTACAGTTGTAGATGTACCTGTTTCAAAGGTGGTGCTTAACAGTCAGAGACAGCAGTGTTCAACAAAGATTTACTGGTCTGTGGCAGGATATTGGTACAGTCAGCGATGTTCATGTTTCTGAGGCAGTGTTTAACAGTCAGAGACAGCAGTGTTTAACAGTCAGAGACAGCAGTGTTTAACAGAGATTTACTGGTCTTTGGCAGGATGTCGATACATTTAGAGATGTACTTGTTTCTGAGGCGTTGTTTAACAGGCAGAGACAGCAGTGTTTAACAGAGATTTACCGGGCTGTGGCAGGATGTTGGTACAGTCAGAGATGTACCTATTTCTGAGGCGGTGTTTAACAGTCAGAGACAGCAGTGTTAAACAGAGATTTACAGGTCTGTGGCAGGATGTTGGTACAGTTGTAGATGTACCTGTTTCAAAGGTGGTGCTTAACAGTCAGAGACAGCAGTGTTCAACAAAGATTTACTGGTCTGTGGCAGGATATTGGTACAGTCAGCGATGTTCATGTTTCTGAGGCAGTGTTTAACAGTCAGAGACAGCAGTGTTTAACAGTCAGAGACAGCAGTGTTTAACAGAGATTTACTGGTCTTTGGCAGGATGTCGATACATTTAGAGATGTACTTGTTTCTGAGGCGTTGTTTAACAGGCAGAGACAGCAGTGTTTAACAGAGATTTACCGGGCTGTGGCAGGATGTTGGTACAGTCAGAGATGTACCTATTTCTGAGGCGGTGTTTAACAGTCAGAGACAGCAGTGTTAAACAGAGATTTACCGGTCTGTGGCAGGATGAAGATATAGTCAGCGATGTACCTGTTTCTGAGGCGGTGTTAAACAGTCAGAGACAGCAGTGCTTAGCAGAGATATACCGGTCTGTTGGAGGATGTTGGTACAGTCGTAGATGTACCTGTTTCAAAGCTGGTATTTCACAGTCAGGGACAGCAGTGTTTAAGAGATATTTACTGGCCTTTGGCAGTATGTCGATACATTCAGAAAATTTACCTGTTACTGAGGCTGTGTTTAACAGTCACAGACAGCAGTGTTTAACAGAGATTTACAGGTCTGTGGCAGGATGTCTGTACAGTTTTAGATGTACCCGATTCTGATGCGGTGTTTAACAGTCAGAGACAGCAGTGTTTAGCAGAGATTTACCGCTCTGTCGCAGGATGTTGGTACAGTCGGAGATGTACCTGTTTCTCAGGCACTGTTTTACAGCCAGAGACAGCAGTCTTTAGCAGAGATTTACCGGTCTGTGGCAGGATATTGGTACAGTCGGAGATGTACCAGTTTCTGTAGCTGTGTTTAACAGTCAGAGACATCAGTGTATAACAGAGATTTACCGGTCTCTGGCAGGATATTGGTACAGTCAGCGATGTACCTGTTTCTGAGGCAGTGTTTAACCGCCAGAGACAGCAGTGTTTAACATAGATTTACTGGTCTTTGGCAGGACGTAGATACATTCAGGGATTTACCGGTTTCTGAGGCGGTGTTTAACAATCAGAGACAGCAGTCTTTAATAGAGATTTACAGTTCTGTGGGAGGATGTTGGTACAGTTGCAGATGTAGCTGTTTCAGATGCAGTGTTTTACAGTCAGAGAAAGCAGTGTTTAACAGAGATTTATCGGTCTGTGGCATGATATTAGTACAGTCTCAGATGTACCTGTTTCTGAGGCGGTGTTTAACAGTCAGAGACACAATGTTTAACAGAGATTTAATGGTTTGTGGCAGGATGTTGGTACAGTCGGAGACGTACCTGTTTCTGAGCTGGAATTTAACAGCCAGAGACAGCAGGGTTTAACAAAGATTTACTGGTCTCTGGCAGGATATTGGTACATTTGGAGATGTACCTGATTCTGAGGTGGTGTTTAACAGACAGAGGCAGCAGTGTTTAACAGACATTTACAGGTCTTTGGCAGGATGTTGGTACAGTCGGAGATGTACCTGTTTCTGAGGCGGTGTTTAACAGTCAGAGACAGCAGTGTTTAACAAAGATTTGCCCATCTGTGCCAGGATGTAGATACACTCAGTGATGTACCTGGTTCTGAGGCGGTGGTTAACAGTCAGAGACAGCAGTGTTTAACAGAGATATACTGGCAAATGGCAGGATATTGGTACAGTCAGAGATGTACCTGTTTCTGAGGCGATGTTTAATAGTCAAAGACAGCAGCGTGTAACAGAGATTTACCGGTCTGTGGTATGATATTGGTACAGTCTGAGATGTACATGTTTCTGAGGCGGTGCTTAACAGCCAGAGACGGCAGTGTTTAACAGAGATTTACTGGTCTGTGCCAGGATGTAGTTACAGTCAGTGATGTACCTGTTTCTCAGGCGGTGTTTAACAGTCAGAGACAGCAGTGTTTAGCAGAGATATAAAGGTCTGTGGCAGGATGTTGGTACATTCGAAGATGTACCTGTTTCTGATGCAGTGGTTAACTGCCAGAGACAGCAGTCTTTAATAGAGTTTACCGGGCTGTGGCAGGATATTGGTACAGTCGGAGATGTACCTGTTTCTGAGGCGGTGGTTAGCAGTCAGAGACAGTAGTGTTTAACAAAGATTTACCGGTCTGTGGCAGGATGTTGGTACACTCAGAGATGTACCTTTTTCTGAGGCGGTGTTTAACAGTCAGAGACAGCAGTGTTTAACAGAGATTTACTGGAACAGTGGCAGGATGAAGATACACTTTGCGATGTACCTGGTTCTGAGGCAGTGTTTAACAGTCAGAGACAGCAGTGTTTAGCAGAGATTTACCAGTCTGTGGCAGGATGTTGGTACAGTCGTAGATGTACCAGTTTCTGTAGCTGTGTTTAACAGTCAGAGACAGCAGTGTATAACAGAGATTTACCGGTCTGTGGCAGGATATTGGTACCGTCAGCGATGTACCTGTTTCTGAGGCGGTGTTTAACAGTCAGAGACAGCAGTGCTTAGCAGAGATATACCGGTCTGTTGCAGGATGTTGGTACAATCGGAGATGTACCTGTTTCTGAGGTGGTGTTTAACAGTCAGAGACAGCAGTGTTAAAAAGAGATTTACTGGTACTGTGGCAGGACGCAGATACATTCAGAGATTTACCTGTTTCCGAGGTGGTGTTTAACAGTCAGAGACAGCAGTCTTTAACAGAGATTTACAGGTCTGTGGGAGGATGTTGGTACAGTTGTAGATGTACCTGTTTCAGATGCAGTGTTCAACAGTCAGAGATAGCAGTGTTTAACAAAGATTTGCCGGTCTGTGGCAGGATATTGGTACAGTCGGAGCTGTACCTGTTTCTGAGGCGGTGGTTAACACTCAGAGACAGCACTGTTTAACAGAGATTTACCGGTCTGTAGCATGATATTAGTACAGTCTGAGATGTACCTGTTTCTGAGGCGGTGTTTAACAGTCAGAGACACAGTGTATAACAGAGATTTAATGGTTTGTGGCAGGATGTTGGTACAGTCGGTGATGTACCTGTTTCTGAGGCGGTGTTTAACAGTCAGAGACAGCAGTGCGAAACAGAGATTTACCGGTCTGTGGCAGGATATTGGTACAGTCAGAGATGTACCTGCTTCTGAGGCGGTGTTTAACAGTCAGAGACAGCAGTGTTTAACAAAGATTTGCCCATCTGTGCCAGGATGTAGATACACTCAGTGATGTACCTGGTTCTGAGGCGGTGGTTAACAGTCAGAGACAGCAGTGTTTAACAGAGATATACTGGCAAATGGCAGGATATTGGTACAGTCAGAGATGTACCTGTTTCTGAGGCGATTTTTAACAGTCAAGGACAGCAGTGTTTAGCAGAGATTTACCGGTCTGTGGCAGGATGTTGGTACAGTCGGAGATGTACCTGTTTATCAGGCCGTGTCTAATAGTCAGAGACAGCAGGGTTTAACAGAGATTTACTGGTCCATGGCAGGATATTGGTACAGTCAACGATGTACCAGTTTCTGTAGCTGTGTTTAACAGTCAGAGACAGCAGTGTATAGCAGAGATTTACCGGTCTGTGGCAAGATATTGGTATAGTCAGCGATGTACCTGTTTCTGAGGCGGTGTTTACTAGTCAGAGACAGCAGAGTTTAGCAGAGATTTACAGGTCTGTGGCAGGATATTGGTACAGTCGGAGAGGTACCTGGTTCTGAGGCGGTGTTTAACAGTCAGAGACTGCAGTGCTTAGCAGAGATTTACCAGTCTGTGGCAGGATGTTGGTTCAGTCGGAGATGTAACTGTTTCTAAGGCCGTGTTTAACAGTCAGAGACAGCAGGGTTTAACGGAGACTTACCGGTCTGTGGCAGGATATTGGTACAGTCAGCGATGTACCTGTTTCTGAGGCGGCGTTTAAGAGTCATGGACAGCAGTGTTTAACGGAGGTTTATTGTTCTTTAGCAGGACGTAGATATATTCAGAGATGTACCTGTTTCTGAGGCGGTGTTTAACAGTCAGAGACAGCAGTCTTTAACAGAGATTTACAGGTCTCTGGGAGGATGTTGGTACAGTTGTAGATGTACCTGTTTCAGATGCAGTGTTTAATAGTCAGACACAACAGTGTTTAACAAAGATTTACCGGTCTGCGGCAGGATATTGGTACAGTCGGAGCTGTACCTGTTTGTGAGACGGTTGTTAACACTCAGAGACAGCGTTTAACAGAGATTTACAGGTATATAGCAGGGTATTGGTACAGTCAGAGATGTACCTGTTTCTGAGGCGGTGTTTAACAGTCAGAGACAGCAGTGTTTAACAGAGATTTACAAGTCTGTGGCAGGATATTAGTACAGTCAGCGATGTACCTGTTTCTGAGGCGGTGTTTAACAGTCAGAGACTGCAGTGTTTAACAGATTTACTGGTACTGTGGCAGGATGTAGATACAATCAGAGATGCACCTGTTTCTGAGGCGGTGTTTAACAGTCAGAGACAGCAGTGTTTAACAGAGATTTACAGGTCTGTGGCAGGATGTTGGTACAGTCAGAGATGTACCTGTATCTGAGGTGGTGTTTAACAGTCAGAGACAGCAGTGTTTAACAGAGATTTACAGGTCAGTGGCAGGATGTTGGTACAGTCAGCGATGTACCTGTTTCTGAGGCGGTGTTTAACAGCCAGAGACAGCAGTGTTTAACATAGATTTACTGGTCTTTGGCAGGTTGTAGATACATTCAGAGATTTACCTGTTTCTGAGGCGGTGTTTAACAGTCAGAGACAGCAGTCTTTAACAGAGATTTACAGGTCTCTGGGAGGATGTTGGTACAGTTGTAGATGTACCTGTTTCAGATGCAGTGTTTAACAGTCAGACAGAGCAGTGTTTAATAAAGATTTACCGGTCTGCGGCAGGATATTGGTACTGTCAGAGCTGTACCTGTTCGTGAGGCGGTGGTTAACACTCAGAGACAGCAGTGTTTAACAGAGATTTACTGGTATATAGCAGGGTATTGGTACAGTCAGAGATGTACCTGTTTCTGAGGCGGTGTTTAACAGTTCGAGACAGCAGTGTTAAACAGAGATTTACCGGTCTGTGGCAGGATGTAGATACAGTCAGCGATGTACCTGTTTCTGAGTCGGTGTTTAACAGTCAGAGACAGCAGTGTTTAACAGAGATTTACAGGTCTGTGGCAAGATGTTGGTACAGTTGTAGATGTACCTGTTTCAAAGGTGGTGTTTCACATTCAGAGACAGCAGTGTTTAACAAAGATTTACCGGTCTGTGGCAGGATATTAGTACATTCAGTGATGTACCTGTTTCTGAGGCGGTGTTTAACAGTTAGAGACTGCAATTTTTAACATACATCTACTGGTCTGTGGCAGGATATTGGTACATTCAGTGATGTTCATGTTTCTGAGGCGGTGTTTAACCGTCAGAGACAGCAGTGTTTAAGAGATATTTACTGGTCTTTGGCAGGATGTCGATACATTCAGAAAATTTACCTGTTACTGAGGCGGTGTTTAACAGTCACAGACAGCAGTGTTTAACAGAGATTTACACGTCTGTGGTAGGAGGTTTGTACAGTTTTAGATGTACCCGTTTCTGATGCGGTGTTTAACAGTCAGAGACAGCAGTGTTTAGCAGAGGTTTACCGGTCTGTGGCAGGATGTTGGTACAGTCGGAGATGTAAATGTTTCTCAGGCACTGTTTTACAGCCAGAGACAGCAGTCTTTAGCAGAGATTTACCGGTCTGTGGCAGGATATTGGTACATTCAGAGATTTACCTGTTTCTGAGGCGGTGTTTATCAGTCAGAGACAGCAGTCTTTAACAGAGATTTACAGGTCTCTGGGAGGATATTGGTACAGTTGTAGATGTACCTGTTTCAGATGCAGTGTTTAACAGTCAGACACAGCAGTATTTAACAAAGATTTACCGGTCTGCGGCAGGATATTGGTACAGTCGGAGCTGTACCTGTTCGTGAGGCGGTGGTTAACACTCAGAGACAGTAGTGTTTAACAGAGATTTACTGGTATATAGCAGGGTATTGGTACAGTTAGAGATGTACTTGCTTCTGAGGCGGTGTTTAACAGTTCGAGACAGCAGTGTTAAACAGAGATTTACCGGTCTGTGGCAGGATATTGGTACAGTCGGAGAAGAACCTGTTTCTGAGGCAGTGTTTAAAAGTCAGAGACAGCAGGGCTTAACAAAGATTTACCGGTCTGTGGCAGGATATTGGTACAGTCAGAGATGTACCTGTTTCTGAGGCTGTGTTTAACAGTCAGAGACAGCAGTGTTTAGCAGAGATTTAAAGGTCTGTGGTAGGATGTTGGTATACTCGGAGATGTACCTGATTCTGAGGCGGTGTTTGACAGCCAGAGACAGCAGTGTTTAACAGAGACTTACTGGTCTTTAGTATTACGTAGATATATTCCGAGATGTACCTGTTTATGAGGCCGTGTTTAACAGTCAGAGACAGCAGTGTTTAACAGAGATTTACTGGTCTTTGGCGGGACGTAGATACGTTCAGAGATGTATCTGTTTCTGAGGCGGTGGTTAACAGTCAGAGACAGCAGTGTTTAACAGAGATTTACTGGTCTGTGGCAGGATATTGGTACAGTCAGCGATGTTCATGTTTCTTAGGCGGTGTTTAACAGTCAGAGACAGCAGTGTTTAACAGAGATTTACTGGTCTTTGGCGGGACGTAGATACGTTCAGAGATGTATCTGTTTCTGAGGCGGTGTTTAACAGTCAGAGATAGCAGTGTTTAACAGAGATTTACTGGTCTTTGGCTGGACGTAGATACGTTCCGAGATGTATCTGTTTCTGAGGCGGTGTTTAACATTTAGAGACAGCAGTGTCTAACAGAGATTTACCAGTCTGTAGCAGGATGTAGATACAGTCAGCGATGTACCTGTTTCTGAGGCGGTGTTTAACAGTCAGAGGCAGCAGTGCTTAGCAGAGATTTACTGGTCTGTGTCAGGATATTAGTACAGTCAGCGATGTACTTGTTTCTGAGGCAGTGTTTAACAGCCACAGACAGCAGTGTTTAACAGACATTTACCGGTCTGTGGCAGGATATTCATCCAGTCGGAGATGTACCTGTTTCTGAGGCGGTGTTTAATACTCAGAGACAGCAGTGTTTAACAGAGATTTACAGGTCTGTGGCAGGATGTTTGTACAGTTTTAGAAGTACCTGTTTCTGCTGCGGTGTTTAACAGTCAGAGACAGCAGTGCTTAACAGAGATTTACCTGTCTGTGGCAGGATGTTGGTACAGTCAGAGATGTACCTGTTTCTGAGGCGGTGTTCAACAGTTAGAAACAGCAGTGTTTAACAGAGATTTACCAGTCTGTAGCAGGATGTAGATACAGTCAGCGATGCACCTGTTTCTGAGGCGGTGTTTAACAGTCAGAGGCAGCAGTGCTTAGCAGAGATTTACTGGTCTGTGTCAGGATATTAGTGCAGTCAGCGATGTACTTGTTTCTGAGGCAGTGTTTAACAGCCACAGACAGCAGTGTTTAACAGACATTTACCGGTCTGTGGCAGGATATTCATCCAGTCGGAGATGTACCTGTTTCTGAGGCGGTGTTTAATACTCAGAGAAAGCAGTGTTTAACAGAGATTTACAGGTCTGTGGCAGGATGTTGGTACAGTTCTAGATGTACCTGTTTCAAAGGTGGTGTTTAACAGTCAGAGACAGCAGTGTTTAAGAACGATTTACCGGTCTGTGGCAGCATATTAGTACAGTCAGTGATGTACCTGTTTCTGAGGCGGTGTTTAACAGACAGAGACAGCAGTGTTTAACAGAGATTTACTGGACTGTGGCAGGATATTGGTACAGTCAGAGATGTACCTGTTTCTGAGGCAGTGGTTAACTGCCAGAGACAGCAGTGTTTAACAGAGACTTACTGGTCATTGGCGGGACGTAGATACGTTCAAAGATGTATCTGTTTCTGAGGCGGTGTTTAACAGTCAGAGATAGCAGTGTTTAACAGAGATTTACTGGTCTTTGGCTGGACGTAGATACGTTCAGAGATGTATCTGTTTCTGAGGCGGTGTTTAACAGTCAGAGATAGCAGTGTTTAACAGATATTTACCGGTCTGTGGCAGGATATTGGTACAGTCAGAGATGTACCTGTTTCTGAGGCGGTGTTTGATAGCCAGAGACAGCAGTGTTTAACAGAGACTTACTGGTCTTTAGCAGTACGTAGATAGAATTCCGAGATGTACCTGTTTATGAGGCCGTGTTTAACAGTCAGAGACAGCAGTGTTTAACAGAGATTTACTGGACTGTGGCAGGATATTGGTACAGTCAGAGATGTACCTGTTTCTGAGGCGGTGTTCAACGGTTAGAGACAGCAGTGCTTAACAGAGATTTACCGGTCTGTGGCAGGATATTCATCCAGTCGGAGTTGTACCTGTTTCTGAGGCGGTGTTTAATACTCAGAGACAGCAGTGTTTAACAGAGATTTACAGGTCTGTGGCAGGATGTTGGTACAGTTCTAGATGTACCTGTTTCAAAGGTGGTGTTTAACAGTCAGAGACAGCAGTGTTTAGCAGAGATTTAAAGGTCTGTGGCAGGATGTTGGTACTGTCAGAGAAGAACCTGTTTCTGAGGCAGTGTTTAAAAGTCAGAGACAGCAGTGTTTAACAGAGATTTACAGGTCTGTGGCAGGATGTTGGTACAGTTCTAGATGTACCTGTTTCAAAGGTGGTGTTTAACAGTCAGAGACAGCAGTGTTTAGCAGAGATTTAAAGGTCTGTGGCAGGATGTTGGTACTGTCAGAGAAGAACCTGTTTCTGAGGCAGTGTTTAAAAGTCAGAGACAGCAGGGTTTAACAGAGATTTACCGGTCTGTGGCAGGATATTGGTATACTCGGAGATGTACCTGATTCTGAGGCGGTGTTTGACAGCCAGAGACAGCAGTGTTTAACAGAGACTTACTGGTCTTTAGCAGTACGTAGATATATTCCGAGATGTACCTGTTTATGAGGCCGTGTTTAACAGTCAGAGACAGCAGTGTTTAACAGAGATTTACTGGTCTTTGGCGGGACGTAGATACGTTCAGAGATGTATCTGTTTCTGAGGCGGTGTTTAACAGTCAGAGACAGCAGTGTTTAACAGAGATTTACTGGTCTTTGGCAGGATGTCGATACATTCAGAGATGTATCTGTTTCTGAGGCGGTGTTTAACAGTCAGAGACAGCAGTGTTTAACAGAGATTTACAGGTCTGTGGCAGGATGTTTGTACAGTTTTAGATGTACTTGTTTCTGATGCGGTGTTTAACAGTCAGAGACATCAGTTTTAGCAGAGATTTACCGGTCTGTGGCAGGATGTTGGTACAGTCGGAGATGTAGCTGTTTCTGAGGCGGTGTTTAACAGTCAGAGACAGCAGTGTTTAACAGATATTTACCCGTCGGTGCCAGGATGTCGATACACTCAGCGATGTACCTGGTTCTGAGGCGGTGTTTAACAGTCAGAGACAGCAGTGTTTAACAGAGACTTACCGGTCTATGGCAGGATGTTGGTACAGTCGGAGATGTACCAATTTCTGAGGCAGTGTTTAAAAGTCAGAGACTGCACGGTTTAACAGAGATTTACCGGTCTATGACAGGATATTGGTACAGTCAGCGATGTACCAGTTTCTGTGGCTGTGTTTAACAGTCAGAGACAGCAGTGCTTAACAGAGGTTTACTGGTCTGTGGCAGGATATTGGTACAGTCAGCGATGTACCTCTTTCTGAGGCGGTGTTTAACAGCCAGAGACAGCAGGGTTTAACAGAGATCTACCAGTCTGTGGCATGATATTGGTACAGTCTGAGATTAACCTGATCCTGAGGCGATTTTTAACAGTCAGAGACAGCAGTGTTTAACAGATATCTACCGCTCTGTGGCATGATATTGGTACAGTCTGAGATGTACCTGTTTCTGAGTCGGTGTTTAACAGTCAGAGACAGCAGTCTTTAACAGAGATTTACCGGTTTGTGGCAGGATGTTCATACAGTCGGCGATGTACCTGTTTCTGAGGCTGTGTTTAACAGTCAGAGACAGCAGTGTTTAACAGAGATTTACTGGTCTGTGCCACGATGTAGATACAGTCAATGATGTACCTGTTTCTCAGGCGGTGTTTAACAGTCAGAGACAGCAGTGTTTAGCAGAGATTTAAAGGTCTGTGGCAGGATGTTGGTACAGTTGGAGATGTACCTGTTTCTGAGGCAGTGGTTAACTGCCAGAGACAGCAGTGTTTAACAGAGACTTACTGGTCTTTGGCGGGACGTAGATACGTTCAGAGATGTATCTGTTTCTGAGGCGGTGTTTAACAGTCAGAGATAGCAGTGTTTAACAGAGATTTACTGGTCTTTGGCTGGACGTAGATACGTTCAGAGATGTATCTGTTTCTGAGGCGGTGTTTAACAGTCAGAGATAGCAGTGTTTAACAGATATTTACCGGTCTGTGGCAGGATATTGGTACAGTCAGAGATGTACCTGTTTCTGAGGCGGTGTTTGATAGCCAGAGACAGCAGTGTTTAACAGAGACTTACTGGTCTTTAGCAGTACGTAGATAGAATTCCGAGATGTACTTGTTTATGAGGCCGTGTTTAACAGTCAGAGACAGCAGTGTTTAACAGAGATTTACTGGACTGTGGCAGGATATTGATACAGTCAGAGATGTACCTGTTACTGAGGCGGTGTTCAACAGTTAGAGACAGCACTGTTTAACAGAGATTTACCAGTCTGTAGCAGGATGTAGATACAGTCAGCGATGTACCTGTTTCTGAGGCGGTGTTTAACAGTCAGAGACAGCAGTGTTTAGCAGAGATTTAAAGGTCTGTGGCAGGATGTTGGTACAGTTGGAGATGTACCTGTTTCTGAGGCAGTGGTTAACTGCCAGAGACAGCAGTGTTTAACAGAGACTTACTGGTCTTTGGCGGGACGTAGATACGTTCAGAGATGTATCTGTTTCTGAGGCGGTGTTTAACAGTCAGAGATAGCAGTGTTTAACAGAGATTTACCGGTCTGTGGCAGGATATTGGTACAGTCAGAGATGTACCTGTTTCTGAAGCGGTGTTTCACAGTCAGAGACAGCAGTGTTTAACAGAGATTTACTGGACTGTGGCAGGATATTGGTACAGTCAGCGATGTACCTGTTTCTGAGGCGGTGTTTAACAGTCAGAGAGAGCAGTGTTTAACATACATTTACTGGTCTGTGGCAGGATATTGGTACAGTCAGCGATGTGCATGTTTCTTAGGCGGTGTTTAACAGTCAGAGACAGCAGTGTTAACAGAGGTTTACTGGTCTTTGGAAGGATGTCGATACATTCAGAGATGTACCTGTTTCTGAGGCAGTGTTTAACAGTCAGAGACAGCAGTGTTTAACAGAGATTTACTGGTCTTTGGCAGGACGTAGATACATTCAGAGATTTACCTGTTACTGAGGCGGTGTTTAACAGTCAGAGACAGCAGTGTTTAACAGAGATTTACAGGTCTGTGTCAGGATGTTTGTACAGTTTTAGATGTACCTGTTTCTGAGGCGGTGTTTAACAGTCAGAGACAGCAGTGTTTAACAGAGATTTACCGGTCTGTGGCAGGATATAGGTACACTCAGAGATGTACCTTTTTCTGAGGCGGTGTTTAACAGTCAGAGACAGCAGTGTTTAACAGACATTTACCGGTCTGTGGCAGGATATTCATCCAGTCGGAGATGTACCTGTTTCTGAGGCGGTGTTTAATACTCAGAGACAGCAGTGTTTAACAGAGATTTACATGTCTGTGGCAGGATGTTGGTGCAGTTCTAGATGCACCTGTTTCAACGGTGGTGTTTAACATTCAGAGACAGCAGTGTTTAACAACGATTTACCGGTCTGTGGCAGCTTATTAGTACAGTCAGCGATGTTCATCTTTCTGACGCGGTGTTTAACAGTCAGAGACAGCAGTGTTTAACAGAGATTTACTGGTCTTTGGCAGGATGTCGATACATTCAGAGATTTACCTGTTACTGAGGCGGTGTTTAACAGTCAGAGACAGCAGTTTTTAACAGAGATTTACAGGTCTGTGGCAGGATGTTTGTACAGTTTTAGATGTACCTGTTTCTGATGCGGTGTTTAACAGTCAGGGACAGCAGTGTTAGCAGAGATTTACCGGTCTGTGGCAGGATGTTGGTTCAGTCGGAGATGTAGCTGTATCTGAGGCGTTGTTTAACAGTCAGAGACAGCAGTGTTTAGCAGAAATTTACCGGTCTATGGCAAGATGTTGGTACAGTCGGAGATGTACCTGTTTCTGAGGCAGTGTTTAAAAGTCAGAGACAGCAGGGTTTAACAGAAATTTACCGGTCTATGGCAGGATATTGGTACAGTCAGCGATGTACCAGTTTCTGTGGCTGTGTTTAACAGTCAGAAACAGCAGTGTTTAACAGAGATCTACCGGTCTGTGGCAGGATATTGGTACAGTCGGCGATGTACCTGTTTCTGAGGCGGTGTTTAACTGTCACAGACAGCAGTGTTTAACAGATATTGACCGGGCTGTGGCAGGATGTAGAAGCAGTCAGATATACCTGTTTCTGAGGCGGTGTTTAACAGAGATTTACTGGTCTGTGGCAGGATGTTGGTACAGTTGGAGATGTACCTGTTTTTGCGGCGGTGTTTAACAGTCAGAGATAGCACTGTTTAACAGAGATTTACAGGTCTGTGGCAGTATATTGGTACAGTCAGAGATGCACCTGTTTCTGAGGCGGTGTTTAACAGTCACAGACAGCAGTGCTTAACAGAGATTTACCGGTCTGTGGCAGGATGTTGGCAACTCAGAGATGTACCTGTTTCTGAGGCCTTGTTTAACAGTCAGAGACAGCAGTGTTTAACAGAGATTTTCCGGTCTGGGCCAGGATCTATATACAGTCAGCGATGTACCTGTTTCTGAGGAGTTGTTTAACATTCAGAGACAGCAGTGTTTAACAGAGATTTACCGGTCTGTGTCATCATATTGGTACAGTCGGAGATGTACCTGTTTCTGAGGCGGTGTTTAACAGTCAGAGACAGCAGTGTTTAACAGAGATTTAATGGTTTTTGGCAGGATGTTGCTACAGTCGGCTATGTACTTGCTTCTAAGGCAGTTTTTAACAGTCAGAGACAGCAGCGTTTAACAAAGATTTACCCGTCTCTGGCAGGATGTTGGTACAGTCAGAGATGTACCTGTTTCTGAGGCGGTGTTTAACAGTTAGAGACAGCAGTGTTTAACAGAGATTTACCAGTCTGTAGCAGGATGTAGATACAGTCAGCGATGTACCTGTTTCTGAGGCGGTGTTTAACAGTCAGAGACAGCAGTGCTTAGCAGAGATTTACCGGTCTGTGGCAGGATGTTGGTACAGTCGGAGAGGTACCTGTTTATGAGGCAGTATTTAACAGTCAGAGACAGCAGTGTTTAACAGAGTTTAATGGTCTGTGTCAGGATATTAATACAGTCAGCGATGTACTTGCTTCTGAGGCGGTGTTTAACAGCCACAGACAGCAGGGTTTAATAGAGATTTACCGGTCTGTAGCATGATTTTGGTACAGTCGGACATGTACCTGTTTCTGAGGCAGTGGTAAATAGCCAGCGACAGCAGTGTTTAACATACATTTATTGGTCTGTGGCAGAATATTGGTACAGTCAGCGATGTTCATGTTTCTGAGGCGTTGTTTAACAGTCAGAGACAGCAGTGTTTAACAGAGATTTACATGTCTTTGGCAGGATGTCGATACATTCAGAGATGTACCAGTTTCTGTGGCGGTGATTAATAGTCAGAGACAGCAGTGTTTAACAGACGTTTACTGGTCTTTGTCAGGACGTAGATACATTCAGAGATTTGCCTGTTACTGACGCGGTGTTTAACAGTCAAAGACAGCAGTGTTTAACAGAGATTTACAGATCTGTGGCAGGATGTTTTTACAATTTTAGATGTACCTGTTTCTGATGCGGTGTTTAACAGTCAGAGACAGCAGAGTTTAGCAGAGATTTACCGGTCTGTGGCAGGATGTTGGTACAGTCGGAGATGTACCTGTTTCTGAGGCAGTGTTTAACAGCCAGAGACAGCAGTGTTTAGCAGAGATCTACAGGTCTGTGGCAGGATACTGCTACAGTCGGGGATGAACCTGTTTCTGTGGCTGTGTTTAACAGTCAGAGACAGCAGCGTTTAACAGAGATTTACGCGTCTGTACCAGGATGTTGGTACAGTCGGAGATGTACCTTTTTCTGAGGCGGTGGTTAACAGTCAGAGACAGCAGTGTTTAACAGAGATTTACTGATATATGGCAGGGTATTGGTACAGTCAGAGATGTACCTGTTTCTGAGGCGATGTTTAACAGTCAGAGACAGCAGTGTTTAACAGCGATTTACTGGTCTGTGGCAGGATGTTGATACAGTCAGAGATGTACCTGTTTCTGAGGCGGTGTTTAACAGTCAGAGATAGCAGTGTTTAACACAGATTTACTGGTCTGTGGCAAGCTACTGGTACAGTCGGTGATGTACCTGTTTCTGAGGCGGTGGTTAACTGTCAGAGACAGCAGTGTTTAACAGAGATTAACTGGTCTGTGGCAGGATGCTGGTACAGCTGGAGATGTACCTGTTTTTGCGGCGGTGTTTAACAGTCAGAGATAGCACTGTTTAACAGAGATTTATAGGTCTGTGGCAGTATATTGGTACAGTCAGAGATGCACCTGTTTCTGAGGCGGTGTTTAACAGTCACAGACAGCAGTGCTTAACAGAGATTTACCGGTCTGTGGCAGGATGTTGGCAAGTCAGAGATGTACCTGTTTCTGAGGCCTTGTTTCACAGTCAGAGACAGCAGTGTTTAACAGAGATTTTCCGGTCTGTGCCAGGATGTATATACAGTCAGCGATGTACCTGTTTCTGAGGCATTGTTTAACATTCAGAGACAGCAGTGTTTAACAGAGATTTACCGGTCTGTGGCATGATATTGGTACAGTCGGAGATGTACCTGTTTCTGAGGCGGTGTTTAACAGTCAGAGACAGCAGGGTTAAACAGAGATTTAACGGTTTTTGGCAGGATTTTGCTACAGTCGGCTATGTACTTGCTTCTAAGGCGGTGTTTAACAGTCAGAGACAGCCGTGTTTAACAGAGATTTACAGGTCTTTGGCAAGATGTCGATACATTCAGAGATGTACCTTTTTCTGTGGCGGTGTTTAACAGTCAGAGACAGCAGTGTTTAACAGACATTTACTGGTCTTTGGCAGGACGTAGATACATTCAGAGATTTGCCTGTTACTGAAGCGGTGTTTAACAGTCAGAGACAGCAGAGTTTAGCAGAGATTTACCGGTCTGTGGCAGGATGTTTGTACAATTTTACATGTACCTGTTTCTGAGGCGGTGTATAACAGTCAGAGATAGCAGTGTTTTACACAGATTTACCAGTCTGTGGCAGGATATTGGTACAGTTGGAGATGTACCTGTTTCTGAGGCGGTGTTTAACAGTCAGAGACAGCAGTGTTTAACAGAGACAGACGTTTACTGGTCTTTGGCAGGACGTAGGTACATTCAGAGATTTACCTGTTACTGAAGCGGTGTTTAACAGTCAGAGAGAGCAGAGTTTAGCAGAGATTTACCGGTCTGTGGCAGGATGTTGGTACAGTCGGAGATGTACCTGTTTCTGAGGCAGTGTTTAACAGCCAGAGAAAGCAGTGTTTAGCAGAGATCTACCGGTCTGTGGCAGGATATTGGTACAGATGGAGACGAACCTGTTTCTGAGGCCGTGTTTAGCAGTCAGAGACAGCAGTGTTTAACAGAGATTTACGCGTCTGTGCCAGGATGTAGATACACTCAGCGACGTACCTGTTTCTGAGGTGGTGTTTAACAGTCAGATACAGCAGTGTTTATCAGAGATTTACCAGTCTGTGGCAGAATGTAGATACAGTCAGCGACGTACCTGTTTCTGAGGTGGTGTTTAACAGTCAGATACAGCAGTGTTTAGCAGAGATTTACCGGTCTGTGGCAGGATATTGGTACAGTCAGAGATGTACCTGTTTCTGAGGTGGTGTTTAACAGTCAGAGACAGCAGTGTTTAACATACATTTACTGGTCTGTGGCAGGATATTGGTACAGTCAACGATGTTCATGTTTCTGAGGCGGTGTTTAATAGCCAGAGACAGCAGTGTTTAACAGAGATTTACTGGTCTTTGGCAGGACGTAGATACATTCAGATATTTACCGGTTTCTGATGGGGTGTATAACAGACAGAGACAGCAGTATTTAACAGATATTTACGGGTCTGTGGCAGGATGCTGGTATAGCTGGAGATGTACCTGTTTCTGAGGTGGTGTTTAACAGTCAGAGATAGCACTGTTTAACAGAGATTTACAGGTCTGTGGTAGGATATTGGTACACTCAGAGATGTACCTGTTTCTAAGGCGGTGTTTAACAGTCACAGACAGCAGTGCTTAACAGAGATTTACCGGTCTGTGGCAAGATGTTGCCACAGTCAGAGATGTACCTGTTTCTGAGGCGGTGTTTAACAGTCAGAGATAGCACTGTTTAACAGAGATTTACAGGTCTGTGGCAGGATATTGGTACAGTCAGAGATGTACCTGTTTCTGAGGCGGTGTTTAACAGTCAGCGACAGCAGTGTTTAACAGAGATTTACCCGTCTGTGCCAGGATGTAGATACACTCAGCGATGTACCTGGTTCTGAGGTGTTGTTTAACAGTCAGAGACAGCAGTGTTTAGCAGGGATTTACCGGTCTATGGCAGGATGTTGGTGCAGTCGGAGATGTACCTGTTTCTGAGGCAGTGTTTTAAAAGTCAGAGATAACAGGGTTTAACACAGATTTACCGGTCTATCGCAGGATATTGGTACAGTCAGCGATGTACCAGTTTCTGTGGCTGTGTTTAACAGTCAGAGACAGCAGTGTTTAACAAAGATTTACCACTCTGTGGCAGGATATTGGTACAGTCAGCGATGTACCTGTTTCGGAGGCGGTGTTTAACAGCCAGAGACAGCAGGGTTTAACAGAGATTTACTGGTCTGTGGCAGGATCTTGGTACATTTGGAGATGTACCTGTTTCTGAGGCGGTGTATAACAGTCAGAGACAGCAGTGTTTAACAGAGAATTACAGGTTTGTGACAGTATGTTGGTACAGTCAGAGATGTACCTGTTTCTGAGGCAGTGCTTAACAGTCAGAGATAACAGTGTTTAACAGAGATTTACTGGACTGTGGCAGGATATTGGTACAGTCAGAGATGTACCTGTTTCTGAGGCGGTGGTTAACAGTCAGAGACAGCAGTGTTTAACAGAGATTTACAGGTCTGTGGCAGGATGTTGGTACACTGAGAGAAGTACCTGTTTCTGAGGCGGTGTCTGACAGCCAGAGACAGCAGTGTTTAACAGAGACTTACTGGTCTTTAGCAGTACGTAGATATATTCCGAAATGTACCGGTTTCTGAGGCATTGTTTAACAGTCAGAGATAGCAGTGTTTAACAGAGATTTAATGGTCTGTGGCAGGATATTGTTACAGTCGGAGATGTACATGTTTCTGAGGAGGTGTTTACCAGCCAGATACAGCAGTGTTTAACAGAGACTTACTGGTCTTTAGCAGTACGTAGATATATTCCGAGATGTACCGGTTTCTGAGGCGTTGTTTAACAGTCAGAGATAGCAGTGTTTAACAGAGACTTACTGGTCTTTAGCAGTACGTAGATATATTCCGAGATGTACCTGTTTATGAGGCCGTGTTTAACAGTTAGAGACAGCAGTGTTTAACAGAGATTTACAGGTCTGTGGCAGGATGTTGGTACAGCTGTAGATGTCCCTGTTTCAAAGGTGGTGTTTAACAGTCAAAGACAGCAGTGTTTAACAAAGATTTACCGATCTGTGGCAGGATATTAGTGCGGTCAGTGATGTACCTGTTTCTGAGGCGGTGTTTAACAGTCAGAGACAGCAGTGTTTAACAGAGATTTACCCGTCTGTGCCAGGATGTAGATACACTCAGCGATGTACCTGGTTGTGAGGCGGTGTTTAACAGTCAGAGACAGCAGTGTTTAACAGAGATTTACCGGTCTCTGGCAGGATGCAGATACAGTCAGCGATGTACCTGTTCCTGAGGCGGTGTTTAACAGTCAGAAACAGCAGTATTTAACAGAGATTTACCGGTCTGTGGCAGGATGTAGAAACAGTCAGATATACCTGTTTCAGAGGCGGTGTTTAACAGAGATTTACTGGTCTGTGGCAGGATGCTGGTATAGCTGGAGATGTACCTGTTTCTGAGGCGGTGTTTAACAGTCAGAGATAGCACTGTTTAACAGAGATTTACTGGACTGTGGCAGGATATTGGGACAGTCAGAGATGTACCTGTTTCTGAGGCGGTGTTCAACAGTCAGAGACAGCAGTGTTTAACAGAGACTTACTGGTCTTTAGCAGTACGTAGATATATTCCGAGATATACCGGTTTCTGAGGCGGTGTTCAACAGTCAGAGATAGCAGTGTTTAACAGAGATTTACCGGTCTGTGCTAGGATACAGATACAGCCAGCGATGTACCTTTTTCTGAGGCGGTGTTTAACAGTCAGAGACTGCAGTGTTTAGCAGAGATTTACCGGTCTGTGCTAGGATACAGATACAGCCAGCGATGTACCTTTTTCTGAGGCGGTGTTTAACAGTCAGAGACTGCAGTGTTTAGCAGAGATTTGCCGGTCTGAGGCAGGATGTTGGTACAGTCGGAGATGTATCTGTTTCTGAGGCGGTGTTTAACAGTCAGAGACTGCAGTGTTTAACAGAGATTTACCGGTCTGTGGCAGGATATTGGTGCAGTCAGAGACGTACCTGTTTCTGAGGCGGTGTTTAACAGTCAGAGACAGCAGTGTTTAACAGAGATTTACTGGTCTGTGGCAGGCTGTAGATACATTCAGAGATGTACCTGTTTCTGAGGCGGTGTTTAACAGTCAGAGACAGCAGTGTTTAACAGAGATTTACTGGTCTGTGGCAGGCTGTAGATACATTCAGAGATGTACCTGTTTCTGAGGCGGCGTTTAACAGCCAGAGACAGCAGTGTTTAGCAGAGTTTTACTGGTCTGTGGCAGGATGTTGGTACAGTCGGAGATGTACCTGTTTCTGAGGCGGAGTTTAACAGTCAGACACTGCAGTGTTTAGCAGAGATTTACCGGTCTGTGGCAGGATATTGGTACAGTCAGAGATGTACCTGTTTCTGAGGCGGTGTTTAACAGTCAGAGACAGCTGTGTTTAACAGAGATTTACTGGTCTGTGGCAGGCTGTAGATACATTCAGAGATGTACCTGTTTCTGAGGCGGTGTTTAACAGTCAGAAACAGCAGTGTTTAAGAGAGATTTACCGGTCTGTGGCAGTATGTTGGTACAGTCGGAGATGTACCTGTTTCAGAGGCGGTGTTTCAAAGTCAGAGACAACAGGGTTTAACAGTGATTTACCGGTCTGTGGCAGGATATTGGTACAGTCGGAGATGTACCTGTTTCTGAGGCGGTGTTTGACAGCCAGAGACAGCAGTGTTTAACAGAGATTTAGCGGTCTGTGGAAGGATATTGGTACAATCAGCGATGTTCATGTTTCTGAGGCGTTGTTTAGCAGTCAGAGACAGCAGGGTTTAACAGAGATTTACCGGTCTGTGGCAGGATATTGGTACAGTCGGAGAAGAACCTGTTTCTGAGGCTGTGTTTAACTGCCAAGAGACAGCAGTCCTTAATAGAGATTTGCCGGGCTGTGGCAGGTTATTGGTACAATCAGAGATGTCCTTTTACTGAGGCGGTGTTCAACTGTCAAGACAGCAGTGTTTAACAGAGATTTAGCGGTCTGTGGCAGGATATTGGTACAGTCAGCGATGTACCTGTTTCTGATGCGGAGCTTAACAGGCAGAGACAACAGGGTTTAACAGAGATTTAATTGCCTGTGGCAGGATATTGGTACATTTGGAGATGTACCTGTTTCTGAGGCGGTGTTTGACAGCCAGAGACAGCAGTGTTTAACAGATACTTACTGGTCCTTAGCAGGACGTAGATATATTCCGAGATATACCTGTTTCTGAGGTGGTGTTAAACAGTCAGAGATAGCAGTGTTTAACAGAGATTTTCTGGTCTGTGGCATGATATTGGTACAGTCAAAGATGTACTTGTTTCTGAGGCGGTGTTTAACAGTCAGAGACAGCAGTGTTTAACAGAGATTTCCTGGTCTGTGGCAGGATATTAGTACAGTCAGAGATGTACCTGTTTCTGAGGCGGTGTTAAACAGTCGGAGACAGCAGTGTGTAACAGAGATTTACCCATCTGTGCCAGGATGTAGATACACTCAGCGATGTACCTGATTCTGAGGCAGTGTTTAACAGTCACAGACAGCAGTGTTTAGCAGAGGTTTACCGGTCTCTGGCACGATGTTGGTACAGTTGGAATAGTACCTGATTCTAAGGCTGTGTTTAACAGTCAGAGACAGCAGTGTTTAACAGAGATTTACCGGTCTGTGGCAGGATGTTGGTACCGTCGGAGATGTACCTGTTTCTGAGGCGGTGTTTAACAGTCAGAGACAGCAGTGTTTAACAGAGATTTACAGGTCTGTGGCAGGATGTTGGTACAGTTAGAGATATACCTGTTTCTGAGGCGGTGGTTAACGTTCAGAGACAGCAGAGTTTAACAGAGATTTACCGGTCTGTGGCAGGATGTTGGTACAGTCGTAGATTTATCTGTTTCTGAGGCGGTGTTTAACAGAGATTTTCTGGTTTGTGGCAGGATATTGGTACAGTCAGAGATGTACCTGTTTCTGAGGCGGTGTTTAACAGTCAGAGACAGCAGTGTTTAATAGAGATTTAACGGTCTGTGGCAGGATGGACAAACAGTCAGAGATTGACCTGTTTCTGACACGGTGTTTAACAGTCAGAGACAGCAATGTTTAACAGAGATTTACTGGTCTGTGGCAGGATGTTGGTACAGTTGGAGATGTACCTCTTTCTGAGGCGGTGTTTAAGAGTCAGAGATAGCAGTGTTTAACAGATATTTCCTGGTTTGTGGCAGAATATTGGTACAGTCAGAGATGTACCTGTTTCTGAGGCGGTGTTTAACAGTCACAGACAACAGTGTTTAACAGAGATTTACCGGTCTGAGGCAGGATGTTGGTAGAATAAGAGATGTACCTCTTTCTGACGCAGTGTTTAACAGTTAGAGACAGCAGTGTTTAAGAGAGATTTACCGGTCTGTGGCAGGATGTAGATACAGTCAGAGATGTACCTATTTCAGAGTCCGTGTTTAACAGTCAGAGACAGCGATGTTTAACAGAGATTTACTGGTCTGTGGCAGGATGTTGGTACAGTTAGCGATGTACATGTTTCTGAGGCAGTGTTTGACAGTCAGAGACAGCAGTGTTTAACAGAGATTTACCAGCCTGTGGCACGATGTAGATACAGTCAGCGATGTACCTGTTTCTGAGAAGGTGTTTAACAGTCAGAGACAGCAGTGTTTAGCAGATATTTACCGGTCTGTGGCAGGATATTGGTACAGTCGCAGATGTACCTGTTTCTGAGGCGGTGTTTAACAGTCAGAGACAGCAGTGTTTAACACAGATTTACCAGTCTGTGCCAGGATGTAGATACAGTCAGCGATGTTCCTGTTTCTAAGGGGGTGTTTAACAGTCAGAGACTGCAGTGTTTAACAGAGATTTACTGGTCTGTGCCAGGATGTAGATACAGTCAGTGATGTACCTGTTTCTCAGGCGGTGTTTGACAGTCAGAGAAAGCAGTGTTTAGCAGAGCTTTAAAGGTCTGTGGCAGGATGTTGGTACAGTCGGAGAAGAACCTGTTTCTGAGGCAGTGGTTAACTGCCAGAGACAGCAGTCTTTAATAGAGATTTACCGGACTGTGGCAGGATATTGGTACATTCGGAGATGTACCTGTTTCTGAGGTGGTGTTTGACAGCCAGAGACAGCAGTGTTTAACAGAGACTTACTGGTCTTTAGCAGTACGTAGATATATTCCGAGATGTACCTGTTTCTGAGGCGGTGTTTAACAGTCAGAGACAGCAGTGTTTAACAGAGATTTACTGGTCTTTGGCAGGACGTAGATACATTCAGAGATGTACCTGTTTCTGAGGCGGTGTATAACAGTCAGAGACAGCAGTGTTTAACAAAGATTTAACGGTCTGTGGCAGGATTTTGGTACATTTGTAGATGTACCTGTTTCAAAGGTGGTGTTTAACAGTCAGAGACAGCAGTGTTTAACAAAGATTTACTGGTCTGTGACAGGATATTAGTACAGTCAGCGATGTTCATGTTTCTGAGGCGGTGTTAAACAGTCAGAGACTGCAGTGTTTAATTGAGATTTACCGGGCTGCGGCAGGATATTGGTACAGTTGGAGAGGTACGTGTTTCTGAGGCGGTGTTTGACAGCCAGAGACAGCAGTGTTTAACAGAGACTTACTGGTCTTTAGCAGTACGTAGATATATTCCGAGATGTACCGGTTTCTCAGGCGGTGTTCAACAGTAAGAGATAGCAGTGCTTCACAGAGATTTACTGGTCTGTGGCAGGATATTCGGACAGTCAGAGATGTACCTGTTTCGAAGGCGGTGTTTAACAGTCAGAGACAGCAGTGTTTAACAGAGATTTACAGGTCTGTGGCAGGATGTTGGTACAGTTAGAGATATACCTGTTTCTGAGGCGGTGGTTAACAGTCAGAGACAGCAGAGTTTAACAGAGATTTACCGGTCTGTGGCAGGATGTTGGTACAGTCGTAGATTTATCTGTTTCTGAGGCGGTGTTTAACAGAGATTTTCTGGTTTGTGGCAGGATATTGGTACAGTCAGAGATGTACCTGTTTCTGAGGCGGTGTTTAACAGTCAGAGACAGCAGTGTTTAATAGAGATTTAACGGTCTGTGGCAGGATGTACAAACAGTCAGAGATTGACCTGTTTCTGACACGGTGTTTAACAGTCAGAGACAGCAATGTTTAACAGAGATTTACTGGTCTGTGGCAGGATGTTGGTACAGTTGGAGATGTACCTCTTTCTGAGGCGGTGTTTAAGAGTCAGAGATAGCAGTGTTTAACAGATATTTCCTGGTTTGTGGCAGAATATTGGTACAGTCAGAGATGTACCTGTTTCTGAGGCGGTGTTTAACAGTCACAGACAACAGTGTTTAACAGAGATTTACCGGTCTGAGGCAGGATGTTGGTAGAATAAGAGATGTACCTCTTTCTGACGCAGTGTTTAACAGTTAGAGACAGCAGTGTTTAAGAGAGATTTACCGGTCTGTGGCAGGATGTAGATACAGTCAGAGATGTACCTATTTCAGAGTCCGTGTTTAACAGTCAGAGACAGCGTTGTTTAACAGAGATTTACTGGTCTGTGGCAGGATGTTGGTACAGTTAGCGATGTACATGTTTCTGAGGCAGTGTTTGACAGTCAGAGACAGCAGTGTTTAACAGAGATTTACCAGCCTGTGGCACGATGTAGATACAGTCAGCGATGTACCTGTTTCTGAGAAGGTGTTTAACAGTCAGAGACAGCAGTGTTTAGCAGATATTTACCGGTCTGTGGCAGGATATTGGTACAGTCGCAGATGTACCTGTTTCTGAGGCGGTGTTTAACAGTCAGAGACAGCAGTGTTTAACACAGATTTACCAGTCTGTGCCAGGATGTAGATACAGTCAGCGATGTACCTGTTTCTAAGGGGGTGTTTAACAGTCAGAGACTGCAGTGTTTAACAGAGATTTACTGGTCTGTGCCAGGATGTAGATACAGTCAGTGATGTACCTGTTTCTCAGGCGGTGTTTGACAGTCAGAGAAAGCAGTGTTTAGCAGAGCTTTAAAGGTCTGTGGCAGGATGTTGGTACAGTCGGAGAAGAACCTGTTTCTGAGGCAGTGGTTAACTGCCAGAGACAGCAGTCTTTAATAGAGATTTACCGGACTGTGGCAGGATATTGGTACATTCGGAGATGTACCTGTTTCTGAGGTGGTGTTTGACAGCCAGAGACAGCAGTGTTTAACAGAGACTTACTGGTCTTTAGCAGTACGTAGATATATTCCGAGATGTACCTGTTTCTGAGGCGGTGTTTAACAGTCAGAGACAGCAGTGTTTAACAGAGATTTACTGGTCTTTGGCAGGACGTAGATACATTCAGAGATGTACCTGTTTCTGAGGCGGTGTATAACAGTCAGAGACAGCAGTGTTTAACAAAGATTTAACGGTCTGTGGCAGGATTTTGGTACATTTGTAGATGTACCTGTTTCAAAGGTGGTGTTTAACAGTCAGAGACAGCAGTGTTTAACAAAGATTTACTGGTCTGTGACAGGATATTAGTACAGTCAGCGATGTTCATGTTTCTGAGGCGGTGTTAAACAGTCAGAGACTGCAGTGTTTAATTGAGATTTACCGGGCTGTGGCAGGATATTGGTACAGTTGGAGAGGTACGTGTTTCTGAGGCGGTGTTTGACAGCCAGAGACAGCAGTGTTTAACAGAGACTTACTGGTCTTTAGCAGTACGTAGATATATTCCGAGATGTACCGGTTTCTCAGGCGGTGTTCAACAGTCAGAGATAGCAGTGCTTCACAGAGATTTACTGGTCTGTGGCAGGATATTCGGACAGTCAGAGATGTACCTGTTTCGAAGGCGGTGTTTAACAGTTAGAGACAGCAGTGTTCAACAGAGATTTACAGGTCTGTGGCAGGATGTTTGTACAATTTTACATGTACGTGTTTCTGATGCAATGTTTAACAGTCAGAGACAGCAAAATTTAGCAGAGATTTACCGGTCTGTGACAGGATGTTGGTACAGTCGGAGATGTACCTGTTTCTGAGGCAGTGTTTAACAGCCAGAGACAGCAGTGTTTAGCAGAGATCTACAGGTCTATGGCAGGATATTGCTACAGTCGGAGATGAATCTGTTTCTAAGGCCGTGTTTAACAGTCAGAGACAGCAGTGCTTAACAGATATTTACGCGTCTGTGCCAGGATGTAGATACACACAGCGATGTACCTGTTTCTGAGGCGGTGTATAACAGTCAGAGATAGCAGTGTTTAACACAGATTTACCGGTCTGTGGCAGGATATTGGTACAGTTGGAGATGTACCTGTTTCTGAGGCGGTGTTTAACAGTCAGAGACAGCAGTGTTTAACAGACACAGACGTTGACTGGTCTTTGGCAGGACGTAGGTACATTCAGAGATTTACCTGTTACTGAAGCGGTGTTTAACAGTCAGAGACAGCAGAGTTTAGCAGAGATTTACCGGTCTGTGGCAGGATGTTGGTACAGTCGGAGATGTACCTGTTTCTGAGGCAGTGTTTAACAACCAGAGACAGCAGTGTTTAACAGAGATTTACGCGTCTGTGCCAGGATGTAGATACACTCAGCGATGTACCTGGTTCTGAGGCGGTGTTTAACAGTTAGAGACAGCAGTGTTTAGCAGGGATTTACCGGTCTGTGGCAGGATGGTGATACAGTCGGAGATGTACCTTTTTCTGAGGCGGTGGTTAACAGTCAGAGACAGCAGTGTTTAACAGAGATTTACTGGTATATGGCAGGGTATTGGTACAGTCTGAGATGTACCTGTTTCTGAGGCGGTGTTTAACAGTCAGAGACAGCAGTATATAACAGCGATTTACCGGTTTGTGGCAGGATGTTGATACAGTCGGCGCTGTACTTGTTTCTGAGACGGTGTTTAACAGTCAGAGACAGCAGTGCTTATCAGAGATTTACCAGTCTGTGGCAGAATGTAGATACAGTCAGCGATGTACCTGTTTCTGAGGCGGTGTTAAACAGTCAGAGACAGCAGTGTTTAGCAGAGATTTACCGGTCTGTGGCAGGATGTTGCTACAGTCGGAGATGTACCTGTTTCTGAGGCGGTGTTTAACAGTCAGAGACAGCAGTGTTTAACAGAGATTTACTGGTTTGTGTCAGGATATTAGTACAGTCAGCGATGTACCTGTTTCTGAGGCGGTGTTTAACAGCAACAGACAGTAGGGTTTAACAGAGATTTACCGGTCTGTGGCATGATATTGGTACAGTCGGACATGTACCTGTTTCTGAGGCGGTGGTAAACAGCCAGAGACAGCAGTGTTTAACAGAGATTTACTGCTCTGTGGCAGGATATTGGTACAATTGGAGATGTACCTGTTTCTGAGGCGGTGTTTAACAGTCAGAGATAGCAGTGTTTAACACAGATTTACCGGTCAGTAGCAGGATATTGGTACAGTTGGAGATGAACCTGTTTCTGAGGCCGTGTTTAGCAGTCAGAGACAGCAGTGTTTAACAGAGATTTACGCGTCTGTGCCAGGATGTAGATACGCTCAGCGATGTACCTGGTTCTGAGGCGGTGTTTAACAGCCACAGACAGTAGGGTTTAACAGAGATTTACCGGTCTGTGGCATGATATTGGTACAGTCGGAGATGTACCTTTTTCTGAGGCGGTGGTTAACAGTCAGAGACAGCAGTGTTTAACAGAGATTTACTGGTATATGGCAGTGTATTGGTACAGTCTGAGATGTACCTGTTTCTGAGGCGGTGTTTAACAGTCTAAGACAGCAGTATTTAACAGAGCTTTACCGGTTTGTGGCAGGATGTTGGTACAGTCGGCGATGTACTTGCTTCTGAGGCGGTGTTTCACAGCTAGAGACAGCATGGTTTAACAGAGATTTACCGGTCTGTGACAGGATATTGGTACAGTCGGAGAAGTACCTGTTTTTGAGGCAGTGGTTAACTGGCAGGGACAGCAGTGTTTGACATACATTTACTGGTCTGTGGCAGGATCTTGGCACAGTCAGCGATGTTCATGTTTCTGAGGCAGTGTTTAACAGACAGAGACAGCAGTGTTTAACAGAGATTTACTGGTCTTTGGCAGAATGTCGTCAATTCAGAGATGGACTGTTTCTGAGGCGGTGTTTAACAGTCAGAGACAAAAGTGTTTAACAGAGCTTTACCGGTTTGTGGCAGGATGTTGATACAGTCGGTGATGTACTAGTTTCTGAGACGGTGTTTAACAGCCAGAGACAGCAGTGTATAACAGAGATTTACCGGTCTGTGGCAGGATATTGATACAGTCGGAGATGTAACTGTTTCTGAGGCGGTGTTTGACAGCCAGGGACAGCAGTGTTTAACAGAGATTTACTGGTCTGTGCCAGGATGTAGATACAGTCAGTGATATACCTGTTTCTCAGGCGGTGTTTAACAGTCAGAGACAGCAGTGTTTAGCAGAGATTTAAAGGTCTGTGGGAGGATGTTGGTACAGTTGGAGGTGTACCTGTTTCTGAGGCAGTGGTTAAAAGTCAGAGACAGCAGGGTTTAACAGAGATTTACCGGTCTGTGGCAGGATGTTGGTACAGTTGGAGATGTACCTGTTTCTGAGGCGGTGTCTGACAGCCAGAGACAGCAGTGCTTATCAGAGACTTACTGGTCTTTAGCAGTACGTAGATATATTCCGAGATGTACCGGTTTCCGAGGCGTGGTTTAACAGTCAGAGAGAGCAGTGTTTAACAGAGATTTACTGGTCTGTGGCAGGATATTGGTACAGTCGGAGATGTACCAGTTTCTGAGGCGGTGTTTGACAGCCAGAGACAGCAGTGTTTAACAGAGATTTACCAGTCTGTGGCAGGATTTTGGTACACTCAGAGATGTACCTGTTTCTGAGGCGGTGTCTCACAGCCAGACACAGCAGTGTTTAACAGAGACTTACTGGTCTTTTGCAGTACGTAGATATATTCCGAGATATTCCGGTTTCAAAGGCGGTGTTCAACAGTCAGAGACAGCAGTGCATAACGGAGATTTACTGGTCTTTGGCAGGACGTAGATACAGTCAGAGATGTACCTGTTTCTGAGGCGGTGTTTAACAGTCAGAGACAGCAGTGTTTAACAGAAATTTACCGGTCTGTGGCAGGATATTGGTACAGTCAACGATGTTCATGTTTCTGAGGCGGTGTTTAATAGCCAGAGACAGCAGTGTTTAACAGAGATTTACTGGTCTTTGGCAGGACGTAGATACATTCAGATATTTACCGGTTTCTGATGGGGTGTATAACAGTCAGAGACAGCAGTGTTTAGCAGAGATTTACCAGTCTGTGGCAGGATGTTGGTACAGTCGGAGCGGCACCTGTGACTGAGGCGGTGTTTAACAGCCAGAGACAGCAGTGTTTAACAGAGATTTACCGGTCTGTGGCAGGATATTGGTACAATCGGCGATGTACATGTTTCTGAGGCAGTATTTAACAGTCAGAGACAGCAGTGTTTAACAGAGATTTACCGGTCTCTGGCAGGATGCAGATACAATCAGCGATGTACCTGTTTCTGAGGCGGTGTTTAACAGTCAGAAACAGCAGTATTTAACAGAGATTTACCGGTCTGTGGCAGGATGTAGAAACAGTCAGATATACCTGTTTCAGAGGCGGTGTTTAACAGAGATTTACTGGTCTGTGGCAGGATGCTGGTATAGCTGGAGATGTACCTGTTTCTGAGGCGGTGTTTAACGGTCAGAGATAGCACTGTTTAACAGAGGTTTACAGGTCTGTGGCAGGATATTGGTACAGTCAGAGATGTACCTGTTTCTAAGGCGGTGTTTAACAGTCACAGACAGCAGTGCTTAACAGAGATTTACCGGTCTGTGGCAAGATGTTGGCACAGTCAGAGATGTACCTGTTTCTGAGGCGGTGTTAACAGTCAGAGATAGCACTGTTTAACAGAGATTTACAGGTCTGTGGCAGGATATTGGTACAGTCAGAGATGTACCTGTTTCTGAGGCCGTGTTTAGCAGTCAGAGACAGCAGTGTTTAACAGAGATTTACCCGTCTGTGCCAGGATGTAGATACACTCAGCGATGTACCTGGTTCTGAGGCGTTGTTTAACAGTCAGAGACAGCAGTGTTTAGCAGGGATTTACCGGTCTATGGCAGGATGTTGGTGCAGTCGGAGATGTACCTGATCTGAGGCAGTGTTTAAAAGTCAGAGATAACAGGGTTTAACACAGATTTACCGGTCTATCGCAGGATATTGGTACAGTCAGCGATGTACCTGTTTCTGAGGCGGTGTTTAACAGCCAGAGACAGTAGGGTTTAACAGAGATTTACTGGTCTGTGGCAGGATCTTGGTACATTTGGAGATGTACCTGTTTCTGAGGCGGTGTATAACAGTCAAAGACAGCAGTGTTTAACAGAGATTTACAGGTTTGTGACAGTAGGTTGGTACAGTCAGAGATGTACCTGTTTCTGAGGCAGTGTTTAACAGTCAGAGATAGCAGTGTTTAACAGAGATTTACTGGACTGTGGCAGGATATTGGTACAGTCAGAGATGTACCTGTTTCTGTGGCGGTGGTTAACAGTCAGAGACAGCAGTGTTTAACAGAGACTTACTGGTCTTTAGCAGTACGTAGATATATTCTGAAATGTACCGGTTTCTGAGGCATTGTTTAACAGTCAGAGATAGCAGTGTTTAACAGAGATTTAATGGTCTGTGGCAGGATATTGTTACAGTCGGAGATGTACATGTTTCTGAGGAGGTGTTTAACAGCCAGACACAGCAGTGTTTAACAGAGACTTACTGGTCTTTAGCAGTACGTAGATATATTCCGAGATGTACCGGTTTCTGAGGCGTTGTTTAACAGTCAGAGATAGCAGTGTTTAACAGAGACTTACTGGTCTTTAGCAGTACGTAGATATATTCCGAGATGTACCAGTTTATGAGGCCGTATTTAACAGTTAGAGACAGCAGTGTTTAACAGAGATTTACTGGACTGTGGCAGGATATTGGTACACTCAGAGATGTACCTGTTTCTGAGGCGGTGTTTAACAGTCAGAGACAGCAGTGTTTAACAGAGATTTACAGGTCTGTGGCAGGATGTTGGTACAGCTGTAGATGTCCCTGTTTCAAAGGTGGTGTTTAACAGTCAAAGACAGCAGTGTTTAACAAAGATTTACCGGTCTGTGGCAGGATATTAGTGCGGTCAGTGATGTACCTGTTTCTGAGGCGGTGTTTAACAGTCAGAGACAGCAGTGTTTAACAGAGATTTACCCGTCTGTGCCAGGATGTAGATACACTCAGCGATGTACCTGGTTGTGAGGCGGTGTTTAACAGTCAGAGACAGCAGTGTTTAACAGAGATTTACCGGTCTCTGGCAGGATGCAGATACAGTCAGCGATGTACCTGTTCCTGAGGCGGTGTTTAACAGTCAGAAACAGCAGTATTTAACAGAGATTTACCGGTCTGTGGCAGGATGTAGAAACAGTCAGATATACCTGTTTCAGAGGCGGTGTTTAACAGAGATTTACTGGTCTGTGGCAGGATGCTGGTATAGCTGGACATGTACCTGTTTCTGAGGTGGTGTTTAACAGTCAGAGATAGCACTGTTTAACAAAGATTTACAGGTCTGTGGTAGGATATTAGTACAGTCAGAGATGTACCTGTTTCTGAGGCGGTGTTTAACAGTCACAGACAGCAGTGCTTAACAGAGATTTACCGGTCTGTGGCAAGATGTTGGCACAGTCAGAGATGTACCTGTTTCTGAGGCGGTGTTTAACAGTCAGAGATAGCACTGGTTAACAGAGATTTACAGGTCTGTGGCAGGATATTGGTACAGTCAGAGATGTACCTGTTTCTGAGGCCTTGTTTAACAGTCAGCGACAGCAGTGTTTAACAGAGATTTACACGTCTGTGCCAGGATGTAGATACACTCAGCGATGTACCTGGTTCTGAGGCGTTGTTTAACAGTCAGAGACAGCAGTGTTTAGCAGGGATTTACCGGTCTATGGCAGGATGTTGGTGCAGTCGGAGATGTACCTGTTTCTGAGGCAGTGTTTAAAAGTCAGAGATAACAGGGTTTAACACATATTTACCGGTCTATCGCAGGATATTGGTACAGTCAGCGATGTACCAGTTTCTGTGGCTGTGTTTAACAGTCAGAGACAGCAGTGTTTAACAGAGATTTAATGGTCTGTGGCAGGATTGGTACATTTTGAGATGTACCTGTTTCTGAGGCGGTGTCTAACAGTCAGAGACAGCAGTGTTTAACAGAGATTTACAGGTTTGTGACAGTATGTTGGTACAGTCAGAGATGTACCAGTTTCTGAGGCAGTGTTTAACAGTCAGAGATAGCAGTGTTTAACAGAGATTTACTGGACTGTGGCAGGATATTGGGACAGTCAGAGATGTACCTGTTTCTGAGGCGGTGTTTAACAGTCAGAGACAGCAGTGTTTAACAGAGATTTACCGGTCTGTGCTAGAATACAGAGACAGCCAGCGATGTACCTTTTTCTGAGGCGGTGTTTAACAGTCAGAGACTGCAGTGTTTAACAGAGATTTACCGGTCTGTGCTAGGATACAGAGACAGCCAGCGATGTACCTGGTTGTGAGGCGGTGTTTAACAGTCAGAGACAGCAGTGTTTAACAGAGAT
The DNA here is from genome assembly GCF_030028105.1 of Mobula birostris. Lineage (NCBI taxonomy): Eukaryota > Metazoa > Chordata > Chondrichthyes > Myliobatiformes > Myliobatidae > Mobula > Mobula birostris. Next base: position 33,638,195 of record NC_092399.1, read on the forward strand.
TTACCGGTCACTGGCAGGATGCAGATACAGTCAGCGATGTACCTGTTCCTGAGGCGGTGTTTAACAGTCAGAAACAGCAGTATTTAACAGAGATTTACCGGTCTGTGGCAGGATGTAGAAACAGTCAGATATACCTGTTTCAGAGGCGATGTTTAACAGAGATTTACTGGTCTGTGGCAGGATGCTGGTATAGCTGGACATGTACCTGTTTCTGAGGTGGTGTTTAACAGTCAGAGATAGCACTGTTTAACAAAGATTTACAGGTCTGTGGTAGGATATTAGTACAGTCAGAGATGTACCTGTTTCTGAGGCGGTGTTTAACAGTCACAGACAGCAGTGCTTAACAGAGATTTACCGGTCTGTGGCAAGATGTTGGCACAGTCAGAGATGTACCTGTTTCTGAGGCGGTGTTTAACAGTCAGAGATAGCACTGTTTAACAGAGATTTACCGGTCTGTGGCAGGATATTGGTACAGTCAGAGATGTACCTGTTTCTGAGGCCTTGTTTAACAGTCAGCGACAGCAGTGTTTAACAGAGATTTACACGTCTGTGCCAGGATGTAGATACACTCAGCGATGTACCTGGTTCTGAGGCGTTGTTTAACAGTCAGAGACAGCAGTGTTTAGCAGGGATTTACCGGTCTATGGCAGGATGTTGGTGCAGTCGGAGATGTACCTGTTTCTGAGGCAGTGTTTAAAAGTCAGAGATAACAGGGTTTAACACATATTTACCGGTCTATCGCAGGATATTGGTACAGTCAGCGATGTACCAGTTTCTGTGGCTGTGTTTAACAGTCAGAGACAGCAGTGTTTAACAGAGATTTAATGGTCTGTGGCAGGATCTTGGTACATTTTGAGATGTACCTGTTTCTGAGGCGGTGTCTAACAGTCAGAGACAGCAGTGTTTAACAGAGATTTACAGGTTTGTGACAGTATGTTGGTACAGTCAGAGATGTACCAGTTTCTGAGGCAGTGTTTAACAGTCAGAGATAGCAGTGTTTAACAGAGATTTACTGGACTGTGGCAGGATATTGGGACAGTCAGAGATGTACCTGTTTCTGAGGCGGTGTTTAACAGTCAGAGACAGCAGTGTTTAACAGAGATTTACCGGTCTGTGCTAGGATACAGAGACAGCCAGCGATGTACCTTTTTCTGAGGCGGTGTTTAACAGTCAGAGACTGCAGTGTTTAGCAGAGATTTGCCGGTCTGTGGCAGGATGTTGGTACAGTCGGAGATGTACCTGTTTCTGAGGCAGTGTTTAACAGTCAGAGACTGCAGTGTTTAGCAGAGATTTACCGGTCTGTGGCAGGATATTGGTGCAGTCAGAGACGTACCTGTTTCTGAGGCGGTGTTTAACAGTCAGAGACAGCAGTGTTTAACAGAGATTTACTGGTCTGTGGCAGGCTGTAGATACATTCAGAGATGTACCTGTTTCTGAGGCGGTGTTTAACAGTCAGAAACAGCAGTGTTTAACAGAGATTTACCGGTCTGTGGCAGTATGTTGGTACAGTCGGAGATGTACCTGTTTCAGAGGCGGTGTTTCAAAGTCAGAGACAGCAGGGTTTAACAGTGATTTACCGGTCTGTGGCAGGATATTGGTACAGTCGGAGATGTACCTGTTTCTGAGGCGGTGTTTGACAGCCAGAGACAGCAGTGTTTAACAGAGATTTAGCGGTCTGTGGAAGGATATTGGTACAGTCAGCGATGTACCTGTTTCTGATGCGGTGTTTAACAGGCAGAGACAACAGGGTTTAACAGAGATTTAATGGTCTGTGGCAGGATGTTGGTACAGTTGTAGATGTACCTGTTTCTGAGGTGGTGTTTAACAGAGATTTACCGGTCTGTGGCAGGATGTAGATACAGTCAGAGATGTACGTATTTCAGAGTCCGTGTTTAACAGTCAGAGACAGCGTTGTTTAACAGAGATTTAATGGTCTATGGCAGGATATTGGTACAGTCAGAGATGTACCTGTTTCTGAGGCGCTGTTTAACAGTTAGAGACAGCAGTGTTTAACAGAGATTTACTGGTCTGTGGCAAGATATTGGTACAGTTAGCAATGTAAATGCTTCTGAGGTGGAGTTTAACAGTCAGAGAGAGCAGTATTTAACAGAGATTTACTGGTCTGTGGCAGGATATTGGTACATTTGGAGATGCACCTATTTCTGAGGCGGTGTTTAACAGTCAGAGACTGCAGTGTCTAACAGAGATGTACTGGTCTGTGGCAGGATATTGGTACAGTTAGCGATGTACATGTTTCTGAGGCAGTGTTTGACAGTCAGAGACAGCAGTGTTTAACAGAGATTTACCAGTCTGTGGCACGATGTAGATACAGTCAGCGATGTACCTGTTTCTGAGAAGGTGTTTACCAGTCAGAGACAGCAGTGTTTAGCAGATATTTACCGGTCTGTGGCAGGATATTGGTACAGTCGCAGATGTACCTGTTTCTGAGGCGGTGTTTAACAGTCAGAGACAGCAGTGTTTAACAGAGATTTACCGGTCTGTGCTAGGATACAGAGACAGCCAGCGATGTACCTTTTTCTGAGGCGGTGTTTAACAGTCAGAGACTGCAGTGTTTAGCAGAGATTTGCCGGTCTGTGGCAGGATGTTGGTACAGTCGGAGATGTACCTGTTTCTGAGGCAGTGTTTAACAGTCAGAGACTGCAGTGTTTAGCAGAGATTTACCGGTCTGTGGCAGGATATTGGTGCAGTCAGAGACGTACCTGTTTCTGAGGCGGTGTTTAACAGTCAGAGACAGCAGTGTTTAACAGAGATTTACTGGTCTGTGGCAGGCTGTAGATACATTCAGAGATGTACCTGTTTCTGAGGCGGTGTTTAACAGTCAGAAACAGCAGTGTTTAACAGAGATTTACCGGTCTGTGGCAGTATGTTGGTACAGTCGGAGATGTACCTGTTTCAGAGGCGGTGTTTCAAAGTCAGAGACAGCAGGGTTTAACAGTGATTTACCGGTCTGTGGCAGGATATTGGTACAGTCGGAGATGTACCTGTTTCTGAGGCGGTGTTTGACAGCCAGAGACAGCAGTGTTTAACAGAGATTTAGCGGTCTGTGGAAGGATATTGGTACAGTCAGCGATGTACCTGTTCCTGATGCGGTGTTTAACAGGCAGAGACAACAGGGTTTAACAGAGATTTAATGGTCTGTGGCAGGATGTTGGTACAGTTGTAGATGTACCTGTTTCTGAGGTGGTGTTTAACAGAGATTTACCGGTCTGTGGCAGGATGTAGATACAGTCAGAGATGTACGTATTTCAGAGTTCGTGTTTAACAGTCAGAGACAGCGTTGTTTAACAGAGATTTAATGGTCTATGGCAGGATATTGGTACAGTCAGAGATGTACCTGTTTCTGAGGCGCTGTTTAACAGTTAGAGACAGCAGTGTTTAACAGAGATTTACTGGTCTGTGGCAAGATATTGGTACAGTTAGCAATGTAAATGCTTCTGAGGTGGAGTTTAACAGTCAGAGAGAGCAGTATTTAACAGAGATTTACTGGTCTGTGGCAGGATATTGGTACATTTGGAGATGCACCTATTTCTGAGGCGGTGTTTAACAGTCAGAGACTGCAGTGTCTAACAGAGATGTACTGGTCTGTGGCAGGATATTGGTACAGTTAGCGATGTACATGTTTCTGAGGCAGTGTTTGACAGTCAGAGACAGCAGTGTTTAACAGAGATTTACCAGTCTGTGGCACGATGTAGATACAGTCAGCGATGTACCTGTTTCTGAGAAGGTGTTTACCAGTCAGAGACAGCAGTGTTTAGCAGATATTTACCGGTCTGTGGCAGGATATTGGTACAGTCGCAGATGTACCTGTTTCTGAGGCGGTGTTTAACAGTCAGAGACAGCAGTGTTTAACAGAGATTTACCAGTCTGTGCCAGGATGTAGATACAGTCAGCGATGTACCTGTTTCTAAGGGGGTGTTTAACAGTCAGAGACTGCTGTGTTTAACAGAGATTTACTGGTCTGTGCCAGGATGTAGATACAGTCAGTGATGTACCTGTTTCTCAGGCGGTGTTTGACAGTCAGAGAAAGCAGTGTTTAGCAGAGCTTTAAAGGTCTGTGGCAGGATGTTGGTACAGTCGGAGAAGAACCTGTTTCTGAGGCAGTGGTTAACTGCCAGAGACAGCAGTCTTTAATAGAGATTTACCGGACTGTGGCAGGATATTGGTACATTCGGAGATGTACCTGTTTCTGAGGTGGTGTTTGACAGCCAGAGACAGCAGTGTTTAACAGAGACTTACTGGTCTTTAGCAGTACGTAGATATATTCCGAGATGTACCTGTTTCTGAGGCGGTGTTTAACAGTCAGAGACAGCAGTGTTTAACAGAGATTTACTGGTCTTTGGCAGGATGTAGATACATTCAGAGATGTACCCGTTTCTGAGGCGGTGTATAACAGTCAGAGACAGCAGTGTTTAACAGAGATTTACTGGTCTGTGGCAGGATTTTGGTACATTTGTAGATGTACCTGTTTCAAAGGTGGTGTTTAACAGTCAGAGACAGCAGTGTTTAACAAAGATTTACTGGTCTGTGACAGGATATTAGTACAGTCAGCGATGTTTATGTTTCTGAAGCGCTGTTTAACAGCCGGAGACAGCAGTGTTTAACAGAGATTTACTGGTCTTTGGCAGGACGTAGGTACATTCAGAGATTTACCGGTTTCTGATGCGGTGTATAACAGTCAGAGACAGCAGTGTTTAACAGAGATTTACCGGTCTGTGGCAGGATTTTGGTACATTCGGAGATGTACCTGTTTCTGAGGCGGTGTTTAACAGTCAGAGACTGCAGTGTTTAATAAAGATTTACCGGGCTGTGGCAGGATATTGGTACAGTCGGAGAGGTACGTGTTTCTGAGGCGGTGGTAAACAGCTAGAGACAGCAATGTTTAACAGAGATTTACTGCTCTGTGGCAGGATATTGGTACAATTGGAGATGTACCTGTTTCTGAGGCGGTGTTTAACAGTCAGAGATAGCAGTGTTTAACACAGATTTACCGGTCAGTGGCAGGATATTGGTACAGTTGGAGATGAACCTGTTTCTGAGGCCGTGTTTAGCAGTCAGAGACAGCAGTGTTTAACAGAGATTTACGCGTCTGTGCCAGGATGTAGATACGCTCAGCGATGTACCTGGTTCTGAGGCGGTGTTTAACAGCCACAGACAGTAGGGTTTAACAGAGATTTACCGGTCTGTGGCATGATATTGGTACAGTCGGAGATGTACCTTTTTCTGAGGCGGTGGTTAACAGTCAGAGACAGCAGTGTTTAACAGAGATTTACTGGTATATGGCAGTGTATTGGTACAGTCTGAGATGTACCTGTTTCTGAGGTGGTGTTTAACAGTCTAAGACAGCAGTATTTAACAGAGCTTTACCGGTTTGTGGCAGGATGTTGGTACAGTCGGCGATGTACTTGCTTCTGAGGCGGTGTTTCACAGTTAGAGACAGCATGGTTTAACAGAGATTTACCGGTCTGTGACAGGATATTGGTACAGTCGGAGAAGTACCTGTTTTTGAGGCAGTGGTTAACTGGCAGAGACAGCAGTGTTTGACATACATTTACTGGTCTGTGGCAGGATCTTGGCACAGTCAGCGATGTTCATGTTTCTGAGGCAGTGTTTAACAGACAGAGACAGCAGTGTTTAACAGAGATTTACTGGTCTTTGGCAGAATGTCTATCAATTCAGAGATGGACCTGTTTCTGAGGCGGTGTTTAACAGTCAGAGACAAAAGTGTTTAACAGAGCTTTACCGGTTTGTGGCAGGATGTTGATATAGTCGGTGATGTACTAGTTTCTGAGACGGTGTTTAACAGCCAGAGACAGCAGTGTATAACAGAGATTTACCGGTCTGTCGCAGGATATTAGTACAGTCAGAGATGTACCTGTTTCTGAGGCGGTGTTTAACAGTCAGAGACAGCAGTGTTTAACAGAGATTTACTGGTCTGTGCCAAGATGTAGATACAGTCAGTGATGTACCTGTTTCTCAGGCGGTGTTTAACAGTCAGAGACAGCAGTGTTTAGCAGAGATTTAAAGGTCTGTGGGAGGATGTTGGTACAGTTGGAGGTGTACCTGTTTCTGAGGCGGTGTTTAACAGTCAGAGAAAGCAGTGTTTAACAGAGATTTACTGGTCTGTGCCAGGATGTAGATACAGTCAGTGGTATACCTGTTTCTCAGGCGGTGTTTAACAGTCAGAGACAGCAGTGTTTAGCAGAGATTTAAAGGTCTGTGGGAGATTGTTGGTACAGTTGGAGGTGTACCTGTTTCTGAGGCAGTGTTTAAAAGTCAGAGACAGCAGGGTTTAACAGAGATTTACCGGTCTGTGGCAGGATGTTGGTACAGTCGGAGATGTACCTGTTTCTGAGGCGGTGTCTGACAGCCAGAGACAGCAGTGCTTATCAGAGACTTACTGGTCTTTAGCAGTACGTAGATATATTCCGAGATGTACCGGTTTCCGAGGCGTGGTTTAACAGTCAGAGAGAGCAGTGTTTAACAGAGATTTACTGGTCTGTGGCAGGATTTTGGTACACTCAGAGATGTACCTGTTTCTGAGGCGGTGTCTCACAGCCAGACACAGCAGTGTTTAACAGAGACTTACTGGTCTTTTGCAGTACGTAGATATATTCCGAGATATTCCGGTTTCAAAGGCGGTGTTCAACAGTCAGAGATAGCAGTGCATAACGGAGATTTACTGGTCTTTGGCAGGACGTAGATACATTCAGAGATGTACCTGTTTCTGATGCGGTGTTTAACAGTCAGAGACGGCAGTGTTTAACAGAAATTTACAGGTCTGTGGCAGGATATTGGTACAGTCAGAGATGTACCTGTTTCTGAGGTGGTGTTTAACAGTCAGAGACAGCAGTGTTTAACATACATTTACTGGTCTGTGGCAGGATATTGGTACAGTCAACGATGTTCATGTTTCTGAGGCGGTGTTTAATAGCCAGAGACAGCAGTGTTTAACAGAGATTTACTGGTCTTTGGCAGGACGTAGATACATTCAGATATTTACCGGTTTCTGATGGGGTGTATAACAGTCAGAGACAGCAGTGTTTAGCAGAGATTTACCAGTCGGTGGCAGGATGTTGGTACAGTCGGAGCGGCACCTGTGACTGAGGCGGTGTTTAACAGCCAGAGACAGCAGTGTTTAGCAGAGATTTACCGGTCTGTGGCAGGATATTGGTACAATCGGCGATGTACATGTTTCTGAGGCAGTATTTAACAGTCAGAGACAGCAGTGTTTAACAGAGATTTACCGGTCTCTGGCAGGATGCAGATACAATCAGCGATGTACCTATTTCTGAGGCGATGTTTAACAGTCAGAAACAGCAGTATTTAACAGAGATTTACCGGTCTGTGGCAGGATATTGGTACAGTCAGAGATGTACCTGTTTCTATGGCGGTGTTTAACGGTCACAGACAGCAGTGCTTAACAGAGATTTACCGGTCTGTGGCAAGATGTTGGCACTGTCAGAGATGTACCTGTTTCTGAGGCGGTGTTTAACAGTCAGAGATAGCACTGTTTAACAGAGATTTACCGGTCTGTGGCAGGATGTTGGTACAGTCAGAGATGTACCTGTTTCTGAGGCCTTGTTTAACAGTCAGCGACAGCAGTGTTTAACAGAGATTTACCCGTCTGTGCCAGGATGTAGATACACTCAGCGATGTACCTGGTTCTGAGGCGTTGTTTAACAGTCAGAGACAGCAGTGTTTAGCAGGGATTTACCGGTCTATGGCAGGATGTTGGTGCAGTCGGAGATGTACCTGTTTCTGAGGCAGTGTTTAAAAGTCAGAGATAACAGGGTTTAACACAGATTTACCGGTCTATCGCAGGATATTGGTACAGTCAGCGATGTACCAGTTTCTGTGGCTGTGTTTAACAGTCAGAGACAGCAGTGTTTAACAGAGATTTCCCAATCTGTGGCAGGATATTGGTACAGTCAGCGATGTACCTGTTTCTGAGGCGGTGTTTAACAGCCAGAGACAGCAGGGTTTAACAGAGATTTACTGGTCTGTGGCAGGATCTTGGTACATTTGGAGATGTACCTGTTTCTGAGGCGGTGTATAACAGTCAGAGACAGCAGTGTTTAACAGAGATTTACAGGTTTGTGACAGTATGTTGGTACAGTCAGAGATGTACCTGTTTCTGAGGCAGTGTTTAACAGTCAGAGATAGCAGTGTTTAACAGAGATTTACTGGACTGTGGCAGGATATTGGTACAGTCAGAGATGTACCTGTTTCTGAGGCGGTGGTTAACAGTCAGAGAGAGCAGTGTTTAACAGAGATTTACAGGTCTGTGGCAGGATGTTGGTACACTGAGAGAAGTACCTGTTTCTGAGGCGATGTCTGACAGCCAGAGACAGCAGTGTTTAACAGAGACTTACTGGTCTTTAGCAGTACGTAGATATATTCCGAAATGTCCCGGTTTCTGAGGCATTGTTTAACAGTCAGAGATAGCAGTGTTTAACAGAGATTTAATGGTCTGTGGCAGGATATTGTTACAGTCGGAGATGTACATGTTTCTGAGGAGGTGTTTAACAGCCAGACACAGCAGTGTTTAACAGAGACTTACTGGTCTTTAGCAGTACGTAGATATATTCCGAGATGTACCGGTTTCTGAGGCATTGTTTAACAGTCAGAGACAGCAGTGTTTAGCAGATATTTACCGGTCTGTGGCAGGATATTGGTACAGTCGCAGATGTACCTGTTTCTGAGGCGGTGTTTAACAGTCAGAGACAGCAGTGTTTAACAGAGATTTACCAGTCTGTGCCAGGATGTAGATACAGTCAGCGATGTACCTGTTTCTAAGGGGGTGTTTAACAGTCAGAGACTGCAGTGCTTAACAGAGATTTACCGGTCTGTGGCAAGATGTTGGCACTGTCAGAGATGTACCTGTTTCTGAGGCGGTGTTTAACAGTCAGAGATAGCACTGTTTAACAGAGATTTACAGGTCTGTGGCAGGATATTGGTACAGTCAGAGATGTACCTGTTTCTTAGGCCTTGTTTAACAGTCAGAGACAGCAGTGTTTAACAGAGATTTACCCGTCTGTGCCAGGATGTAGATACACTCAGCGATGTACCTGGTTCTGAGGCGTTGTTTAACAGTCAGAGACAGCAGTGTTTAGCAGGGATTTACCGGTCTATGGCAGGATGTTGGTGCAGTCGGAGATGTACCTGTTTCTGAGGCAGTGTTTAAAAGTCAGAGATAACAGGGTTTAACACAGATTTACCGGTCTATCGCAGGATATTGGCACAGTCAGCGATGTACCAGTTTCTGTGGCTGTGTTTAACAGTCAGAGACAGCAGTGTTTAACAGAGATTTACCAATCTGTGGCAGGATATTGGTACAGTCAGCGATGTACCTGTTTCTGAGGCGGTGTTTAACAGCCAGAGACAGCAGGGTTTAACAGAGAATTACTGGTCTGTGGCAGGATCTTGGTACATTTGGAGATGTACCTGTTTCTGAGGCGGTGTATAACAGTCAGAGACAGCAGTGTTTAACAGAGATTTACAGGTTTGTGACAGTATGTTGGTACAGTCAGAGATGTACCTGTTTCTGAGGCAGTGTTTAATAGTCAGAGATAGCAGTGTTTAACAGAGAATTACTGGACTGTGGCAGGATATTGGTACAGTCAGAGATGTACCTGTTTCTGAGGCGGTGGTTAACAGTCAGAGAGAGCAGTGTTTAACAGAGATTTACAGGTCTGTGGCAGGATGTTGGTACACTGAGAGAAGTACCTGTTTCTGAGGCGATGTCTGACAGCCAGAGACAGCAGTGTTTAACAGAGACTTACTGGTCTTTAGCAGTACGTAGATATATTCCGAAATGTACCGGTTTCTGAGGCATTGTTTAACAGTCAGAGATAGCAGTGTTTAACAGAGATTTAATGGTCTGTGGCAGGATATTGTTACAGTCGGAGATGTACATGTTTCTGAGGAGGTGTTTAACAGCCAGACACAGCAGTGTTTAACAGAGACTTACTGGTCTTTAGCAGTACGTAGATATATTCCGAGATGTACCGGTTTCTGAGGCATTGTTTAACAGTCAGAGACAGCAGTGTTTAACAGAGACTTACTGGTCTTTAGCAGTACGTAGATATATTCCGAAATGTACCGGTTTCTGAGGCATTGTTTAACAGTCAGAGATAGCAGTGTTTAACAGAGATTTAATGGTCTGTGGCAGGATATTGTTACAGTCGGAGATGTACATGTTTCTGAGGAGGTGTTTAACAGCCAGACACAGCAGTGTTTAACAGAGACTTACTGGTCTTTAGCAGTACGTAGATATATTCCGAGATGTACCGGTTTCTGAGGCATTGTTTAACAGTCAGAGACAGCAGTGTTTAGCAGATATTTACCGGTCTGTGGCAGGATATTGGTACAGTCGCAGATGTACCTGTTTCTGAGGCGGTGTTTAACAGTCAGAGACAGCAGTGTTTAACAGAGATTTACCAGTCTGTGCCAGGATGTAGATACAGTCAGCGATGTACCTGTTTCTAAGGGGGTGTTTAACAGTCAGAGACTGCAGTGCTTAACAGAGATTTACCGGTCTGTGGCAAGATGTTGGCACTGTCAGAGATGTACCTGTTTCTGAGGCGGTGTTTAACAGTCAGAGATAGCACTGTTTAACAGAGATTTACCGGTCTGTGGCAGGATATTGGTACAGTCAGAGATGTACCTGTTTCTTAGGCCTTGTTTAACAGTCAGCGACAGCAGTGTTTAACAGAGATTTACCCGTCTGTGCCAGGATGTAGATACACTCAGCGATGTACCTGGTTCTGAGGCGTTGTTTAACAGTCAGAGACAGCAGTGTTTAGCAGGGATTTACCGGTCTATGGCAGGATGTTGGTGCAGTCGGAGATGTACCTGTTTCTGAGGCAGTGTTTAAAAGTCAGAGATAACAGGGTTTAACACAGATTTACCGGTCTATCGCAGGATATTGGCACAGTCAGCGATGTACCAGTTTCTGTGGCTGTGTTTAACAGTCAGAGACAGCAGTGTTTAACAGAGATTTACCAATCTGTGGCAGGATATTGGTACAGTCAGCGATGTACCTGTTTCTGAGGCGGTGTTTAACAGCCAGAGACAGCAGGGTTTAACAGAGAATTACTGGTCTGTGGCAGGATCTTGGTACATTTGGAGATGTACCTGTTTCTGAGGCGGTGTATAACAGTCAGAGACAGCAGTGTTTAACAGAGATTTACAGGTTTGTGACAGTATGTTGGTACAGTCAGAGATGTACCTGTTTCTGAGGCAGTGTTTACTAGTCAGAGATAGCAGTGTTTAACAGAGAATTACTGGACTGTGGCAGGATATTGGTACAGTCAGAGATGTACCTGTTTCTGAGGCGGTGGTTAACAGTCAGAGAGAGCAGTGTTTAACAGAGATTTACAGGTCTGTGGCAGGATGTTGGTACACTGAGAGAAGTACCTGTTTCTGAGGCGATGTCTGACAGCCAGAGACAGCAGTGTTTAACAGAGACTTACTGGTCTTTAGCAGTACGTAGATATATTCCGAAATGTACCGGTTTCTGAGGCATTGTTTAACAGTCAGAGATAGCAGTGTTTAACAGAGATTTAATGGTCTGTGGCAGGATATTGTTACAGTCGGAGATGTACATGTTTCTGAGGAGGTGTTTAACAGCCAGACACAGCAGTGTTTAACAGAGACTTACTGGTCTTTAGCAGTACGTAGATATATTCCGAGATGTACCGGTTTCTGAGGCATTGTTTAACAGTCAGAGACAGCAGTGTTTAGCAGAGACTTACTGGTCTTTAGCAGTACGTAGATATATTCCGAGATGTACGTGTTTATGAGGCCGTGTTTAACAGTTAGACACAGCAGTGTTTAACAGAGATTTACTGGACTGTGGCAGGATATTGGTACACTCAGAGACGTACCTGTTTCTGAGGCGGTGTTTAATAGTCAGGAACAGCAGTGTTTAACAGAGATTTAACGGTCTGTGGCAGGATGTACAAACAGTCAGAGATTGACCTGCTTCTGACACGGTGTTTAACAGTCAGAGACAGCAATGTTTAACAGAGATTTACTGGTCTGTGGCAGGATGTTGGTACAGTTGGAGATGTACCTCTTTCTGAGGCAGTGTTTAACAGTCAGAGATAGCAGTGTTTAACAGAGATTTACAGGTCTGTGGCAGGATTCAGGTACAGTCAGAGATGTACCTGTTTCTGAGGCGGTGTTTAACAGTCACAGACAACAGTGTTTAACAGAGATTTACCGGTCTGGGGCAGGATATTGGTACAGTCGCAGATGTACCTGTTTCTGAGGCGGTGTTTAACAGTCAGAGACAGCAGTGTTTAACTGAGATTTACCCGTCTGTGCCAGGATGTAGATACAGTCAGCGATGTACCTGTTTCTCAGGCGGTGTTTGACAGTCAGAGACAGCAGTGTTTAGCAGAGCTTTAAAGGTCTGTGGCAGGATGTTGGTACAGTCAGAGATATACCTGTTTCTGAGGCGGTGGTTAACAGTCAGAGACAGCAGAGTTTAACAGAGATTTACCGGTCTGTGGCAGGATGTTGGTACAGTCGTAGATTTCTCTGTTTCTGAGGCGGTGTTTAACAGAAATTTTCTGGTTTGTGGCAGGATATTGGTACAGTCGCAGATGTACCTGTTTCTGAGGCAGTGTTTAACAGTCAGAGACAGCAGTGTTTAACAGAGATTTAACGGTCTGTGGCAGGATTTTGGTACAGTTGTAGATGTACCTGTTTCAAAGGTGGTGTTTAACAGTCAGAGAAAGCAGTGTTTAACAAAGATTTACTGGTCTGTGACAGGATATTAGTACAGTCAGCGATGTTCATGTTTCTGAGGCGGTGTTTAACAGCCGGAGACAGCAGTGTTTAACAGAGATTTACTGGTCTTTGGCAGGACGTAGGTACATTCAGAGATTTACCGGTTTCTGATGCGGTGTATAACAGTCAGAGACAGCAGTGTTTAACAGAGATTTACCGGTCTGTGGCAGGATATTGGTACAGTTAGCAATGTACATGTTTCTGAGGTGGTGTTTAACAGTCGGAGAGAGCAGTATTTAACAGAGATTTACTGGTCTGTGGCAGGATATTGGTACATTTGGAGATGTACCTATTTCTGAGGCGGTGTTTAACAGTCAGAGACAGCAGTGTTTAACAGAGATTTACCAGTCTGTGGCACGATGTAGATACAGTCAGCGATGTACCTGTTTCTGAGCAGGTGTTTAACAGTCAGAGACAGCAGTGTTTAGCAGATATTTACCGGTCTGTGGCAGGATATTGGTACAGTCGCAGATGTACCTGTTTCTGAGGCGGTGTTTAACAGTCAGAGACAGCAGTGTTTAACAGAGATTTACCAGTCTGTGCCAGGATGTAGATACAGTCAGCGATGTACCTGTTTCTAAGGGGGTGTTTAACAGTCAGAGACTGCAGTGTTTAACAGAGATTTACTGGTCTGTGCCAGGATGTAGATACAGTCAGTGATGTACCTGTTTCTCAGGCGGTGTTTGACAGTCAGAGACAGCAGTGTTTAGCAGAGCTTTAAAGGTCTGTGGCAGGATTTTGGTACAGTCGGAGAAGAACCTGTTTCTGAGGCAGTGGTTAACTGCCAGAGACAGCAGTCTTTAATAGAGATTTACCGGACTGTGGCAGGATATTGGTACATTCGGAGATGTACCTGTTTCTGAGGTGGTGTTTGACAGCCAGAGACAGCAGTGTTTAGCAGAGACTTACTGGTCTTTAGCAGAACGTAGATATATTCCGAGATGTACCTGTTTCTGAGGCGGTGTATAACAGTCAGAGACAGCAGTGTTTAACAGAGATTTACCGGTCTGTGGCAGGATGTTGGTACAGTTGTAGATGTACCTGTTTCAAAGTTGGTGTTTAACAGTCAGAGACAGCAGTGTTTAACAAAGATTTACTGGTCTGTGACAGGATATTAGTACAGTCAGCGATGTTCATGTTTCTGAGGCGATGTTTAACAGCCGGAGACAGCAGTGTTTAACAGAGACTTACTGGTCTTTAGCACTACGTAGATATATTCCGAGATGTACCGGTTTCTCAGGCGGTGTTCAACAGTCAGAGATATCGGTGTTTAACAGAGATTTACTGGTCTTTGGCAGGACGTAGATACATTCAGAGATGTACCTGTTTCTTAGGCTGTGTTTAACAGTCAGAGACAGCAGTGTTTAACAGAAATTTACAGGTCTGTGGCAGGATGTTGGTACAGTTGTCGATGTACCTGTTTCAAAGTTGGTGTTTCACAGTCGGAGACAGCAGTGTTTAACAAAGATTTACCGCTCTGTGGCAGGATATTAGTACAGTCAGCGATGTTCCTGTTTCTGAGGCGGTGTTTAACAGTCAGAGACAGCAGTGTTTAAAACACATTTACTGGTCTGTGGCAGGATATTGGTACAGTCAGCGATGTTCATGTTTCTCAGGCAGTGTTTAATAGCCAGAGACAGCAGTGTTTAACAGAGATTTACTGGTCTTTGGCAGGACGTAGATAAATTCAGATATTTACCGGTTTCTGATGCGGTGTATAACAGTCAGAGACAGCAGTGTTTAGCAGAGATTTACCGGTCTGTGGCAGGATGTTGGTACAGTCAGAGATGCACCTGTGACTGAGGCGGTGTTCAACAGCCAGAGACAGCAGTGTTTAGCAGAGATTTACCGGTCTGTGGCAGGATATTGGTACAATCGGCGATGTACATGTTTCTGAGGCAGTATTTAACAGTCAGAGACAGCAGTGTTTAACAGAGATTTACCGGTCTCTGGCAGGATGTAGATACAGTCAGCGATGTACCTGTTTCTGAGGCGGTGTTTAACAGTCAGAAACAGCAGTGTTTAACAGAGATTTACCGGTCTGTGGCAGGATGTAGAAACAGTCAGATATACCTGTTTCTGAGGCGGTGTTTAACAGAGATTTACAGGCCTGTGGCAGGATGTTGGTAAAGTTGTAGACGTTCCTGCTTAAAAGGTGGTGATTAACAGTCACAGACAGCACTGTTTAGCAGAGGTTTACCGGTCTGTGGCACGATGTTGGTACAGTTGGAATAGTACCTGATTCTAAGGCTGTGTTTAACAGTCAGAGACAGCAGGGTCTAACAGAGATTTACCGGCCTATGGCAGGATATTGTTACATTCAGCGATGTACCAGTTTCTGAGGCGGTGTTTAACAGTCAGAGACAGCAGTGTTTAACAGAGATTTACCCGTCTGTGGCAGGATATTGGTACAATCAGCGCTGTACCTGTTTCTGAGGCGGTGTTTAACAGCCAGAGACAGCAGGGCTTAACAGAGATTTACTGGTCTGCGGCAGGATATTTGAACAGTCGGAGATGTACCTTTTTCTGAGGCGGTGTTTAACAGTCAGAGACTGCAGTGTTTAACAGAGATATACCGGTCTGTGGCAGGATTTTGGTACCGTCGGAGATGTACCTGTTTCTGAGGCGGTGTTTAACAGTCAGGGACAGCAGTGTTTAACAGGGATTTACAGGTCTGTGGCAGGATGTTGGTACCGTCGGAGATGTACCTGTTTCTGAGGCGGTGTTTAACAGTCAGAGACAGTAGTGTTTAACAGATATTTACCCACCTGTGCCAGGATGTAGATACACTCAGCGATGTACCTGGTTCTGAGGCGTTGTTTAACAGTCAGAGACAGCAGTGTTTAGCAGAGATTTACCGGTCTATGGCAGGATGTTGGTACAGTCGGAGATGTAGCTGTTTCTGAGGCAGTGATTAAAAGTCAGAGACAGCAGGGTTTAACAGAGATTTACCGATCTATGGCAGGATATTGGTATAGTCAGAGATGTACCTGTTTCTGAGGCGGTGTTTAACAGTCACAGACAACAGTGTTTAACAGAGTTTTACCGGTCTGAGGCAGGATGTTGGTACAATCAGAGATCTACCTCTTTCTGACCCAGTGTTTAACAGTTAGAGACAGCAGTGTCTAAGAGAGATTTACCGGTCTGTGCCAGGATCTAGATGCAGTCAGCGATGTACCTGTTTCTGAGGCGGTATTTAACAGTCAGAGACAGCAATGTTTAACAGAGATTTACCAGTCTGTGGCAGGATATTAGTACACTCAGAGATGTACCTGTTTCTGAGGCGGTGTTTAACAGTTAGAGACAGCAGTGTTTAACAGAGATTTACAGGTCTGTGGCAAGATATTGGTACAGTTAGCAATGTACAGGTTTCTGAGGTGGTGTTTAACAGTCAGACAGAGCAGTATTTAACAGAGATTTACTGGTCTGTGGCAGGATATTGGTACATTTGGAGATGTACCTATTTCTGAGGCGGTGTTTAACAGTCAGAGACAGCAGTGTCTAACAGAGATTTACTGGTCTGTGGCAGGATATTGGTACAGTTAGCGATGTACATGTTTCTGAGGAGGTGTTTAACAGTCAGAGACAGCAGTATTTAGCAGATATTTACCGGTCTGTGGCAGGATATTGGTACAGTCGCAGATGTACCTGTTTCTGAGGCGGTGTTTAACAGTCAGAGACAGCAGTGTTTAACAGAGATTTACCAGTCTGTGCCAGGATGTAGATACAGTCAGCGATGTACCTGTTTCTAAGGGGGTGTTTAACAGTCAGAGACTGCAGTGTTTAACAGAGATTTACTGGTCTGTGCCAGGATGTAGATACAGTCAGTGATGTACCTGTTTCTCAGGCGGTGTTTGACAGTCAGAGACAGCAGTGTTTAGCAGAGCTTTAAAGGTCTGTGGCAGGATGTTGGTACATTTGGAGAAGAACCTGTTTCTGAGGCAGTGGTTAACTGCCAGAGACAGCAGTCTTTAATAGAGATTTACCGGACTGTGGCAGGATATTGGTACATTCGGAGATGTACCTGTTTCTGAGGCGGTGTTTGACAGCCAGAGACAGCAGTGTTTAACAGAGATTTACTGGTCTTTGGCAGGACGTAGATACATTCAGAGATGTACCTGTTTCTGAGGCGGTGTTTAACAGTCAGAGACAGCAGTCTTTAACAGAGATTTACAGGTCTGTGGCAGAATGTTGGTACAGTCGGAGATGTACCTGTTTAAATGGTGGTGTTTAACAGTCAGAGACAGCAGTGTTTAACAAAGATTTACAGGTCTGTGACAGGATATTAGTACAGTCAGCGATGTTCATGTTTCTGAGGCGGTGTTTAACAGCCGGAGACAGCAGTGTTTAACAGAGATTTACTGGTCTTTGGCAGGACGTAGGTACATTCAGAGATTTACCGGTTTCTGATGCGGTGTATAACAGTCAGAGACAGCAGTGTTTAACAGAGATTTACCGGTCTGTGGCAGGATTTTGGTACAGTCGGAGATGTACCTGTTTCTGAGGCGGTGTATAACAGTCAGAGACTGCAGTGTTTAATAGAGATTTACCGGGCTGTGGCAGGATATTGGTACAGTCGGAGAGGTACGTGTTTCTGAGGCGGTGTTTGACAGCCAGAGACAGCAGTGTTTAACAGAGATTTACTGGTCTTTGGCAGGACGTAGGTACATTCAGAGATTTACCGGTTTCTGATGCGGTGTATAACAGTCAGAGACAGCAGTGTCTAACAGAGATTTACCTGTCTGTGGCAGGATTTTGGTACAGTCGGAAATGTACCTGTTTCTGAGGCGGTGTTTAACAGTCAGAGACTGCAGTGTTTAACAGAGATTTACTGGTCTGTGGCAGGATTTTGGTACAGTCGGAGATGTACCTGTTTCTGAGGCGGTGTTTAACAGTCAGAGACAGCAGGGTTTAACAGAGATTTACTGGTCTGTGCCAGGATGTAGATACAGTCAGTGATGTACCTCTTTCTCAGGCGGTGTTTAACAGTCAGAGACAGCAGTGTTTAGCAGAGATTTAAAGGTCTGTGGCAGGATGTTGGTACATTCGGAGATGTACCTGTTTCTGAGGAGGTGTTTGACAGCCAGAGACAGCAGTGTTTAACAGAGACTTACTGTTCTTTAGCAGTACGTAGATATATTCCGAGATGTACCGGTTTCTGAGGCGGTGTTCAACAGTCAGAGATAGCAGTGTTTAACAGAGATTTACTGGTCTGTGGCAAGATATTGGTACAGTCAGAGATGTTCCTGTTTCTGAGGCGGACTTTAACAGTCAGAGACAGCAGTGTTTAACAGAGATTTACAGGTCTGTGCCAGGATGTTGGTACAGTTGTAGATGTACCTGTTTCAAAGGTGGTGTTTAACAGTCAGAGACAGCAGTGTTTAAGAAAGATTTACCGGTCTGTGGCAGGATATTAGTACCGTCAGTGATGTTCATGTTTCTGAGGCGGTGTTTAACAGCCGGAGACATCAGTGTTTAACAGAGATTTACTGGTCTTTGGCAGGACGTAGATACATTCAGAGATTTACCGGATTCTGCTGCGGTGTATAACAGTCAGAGACAGCAGTGTTTAACAGAGATTTACCGGTCTGTGGCAGGATGTTGGTACAGTCGGAGATGTACCTGTTTCTGAGGAGGTGTTTAACAATCAGAGACAGCAGTGTTTAACAGAGATTTACTGGTCTGTGGCAGGATGCTGATGCATTCGGAGATGTAGCTGCTTATGAGGCGGTGTTTAGCAGTCTGAGACAGCAGTGTTTAACAGAGATATACCAGTCTGTGGCAGGATGTTGGTACACTCGGAGATGTACCTGTTTCTGAGGCGGTGTTTGACAACCAGAGACAGCAGTGTTTAACAGCGATTTACTGTTCTTTAGCAGGACGTAGATGTATTCAGAGAAGTACCTGTTTCTGAGGCAGTGTTTAACAGTCAGAGACAGCAGTGTTTAACAGAGATTTACTGGTGTGTGGCAGGATGTTGATACAGTCGGAGATGTACCTGTTTCTGAGGCGGTGTTCAATAGTCAGAGACATCAGTGTTTAACAGAGATTTACTGGTCTTTGGCAGGACGTAGATACATTCAGAGATGTAACTGTTTCTGAGGCGGTCTTTATCAGTCAGAGATAGCAGTGTTTAACAGAGATTTACTGGTCTGTGGCAAGATATTGGTACAGTCAGAGATGTACCTGTTTCTGAGGCGGTGTTTAACAGTCAGAGGCAGCAGTGTTTAACAGAGATTTACAGGTCTCTGGCAGGATGTTGGTACAGTTGGAGATGTACCTGTTTCAAAGGTGGTGTTTAACAGTCAGAGACAGCAGTGTTTAACAAAGATTTACCGGTCTGTGGCAGGATATTAGTACCGTCAGCGATGTACCTGTTTCTCCTGCGGTGTTTAACAGGCAGAGACAACAGGGTTTAACAGAGATTTAATGGTCTGTGGCAGAATATTGGTACATTTGGAGATGTACCTGTTTCCGAGGCGGTGTTTAACAGTCAGAGACAGCAGTGTTTAACAAAGATTTACTGGTCTGTGGCAGGATTTTGGTACAGTCGGAGATGTAGCTGCTTATGAGGCGGTGTTTAACAGTCTGAGACAGCAGTGTTTAACAGAGATATACCAGTCTGTGGCAGGATGTTGGTACACTCAGAGATGTACCTGTTTCTGAGACGGTGTTTGACAGCCAGAGACAGCAGTGTTTAACAGCGATTTACTGGTCTTTAGCAGGATGCAGATGTATTCAGAGAAGTACCTGTTTCTGAGGTGGTGATTAACAGTCAGAGGCAGCATTGTTTAACAGAGATTTCCCGGTCTGTGCCAGGATGAAGATGCAGTCAGCGATGTACCTGTTTCTGAGGCGGTGTTTAACAGTCAGAGACAGCAGTATTTAACAGAGATTTACTGGTCTCTGGCAAGATATTTGTACAGGCAGCGATGTACCTGTTTCTGAGGCGGTGTTTAACAGCCAGAGACAGCAGGGTTTAACAGAGATTTACTGGTCTTTGGCAGGACGTAGATACATTCAGAGATTTACCGGTTTCTGATGCGGTGCATAACAGTCAGAGACAGCAGTGTTTAACAGAGATTTACCGGTCTGTGGCAGGATTTTGGTACAGTCGGAGATGTACCTGTTTCTGAGGCGGTGTTTAACAGTCAGAGACTGCAGTGTTTAGCAGAGATTTACTGGTCTGTGGCAGGATGTTGATGCATTCGGAGATGTAGCTGCTTATGAGGTGGTGTTTAGCAGTCTGAGACAGCAGTGTTTAACAGAGATATACCAGTCTGTGGCAGGATGTTGGTACACTCGGAGATGTACCTGTTTCTGAGGCGGTGTTTGACAACCAGAGACAGCAGTGTTTAACAGCGATTTACTGTTCTTTAGCAGGACGTAGATGTATTCAGAGAAGTACCTGTTTCTGAGGCGGTGTTTAACAGTCAGAGACTGCAGTGTTTAGCAGAGATTTACTGGTCTGTGGCAGGATGTTGATGCATTCGGAGATGTAGCTGCTTATGAGGTGGTGTTTAGCAGTCTGAGACAGCAGTGTTTAACAGAGATATACCAGTCTGTGGCAGGATGTTGGTACACTCGGAGATGTACCTGTTTCTGAGGCGGTGTTTGACAACCAGAGACAGCAGTGTTTAACAGCGATTTACTGTTCTTTAGCAGGACGTAGATGTATTCAGAGAAGTACCTGTTTCTGAGGCGGTGTTTAACAGTCAGAGACAGCAGTGTTTAACAGAGATTTACTGGTGTGTGGCAGGATGTTGATACAGTCGGAGATTTACCTGTTTCTGAGGCGGTGTTCAATAGTCAGAGACATCAGTGTTTAACAGAGATTTACTGGTCTTTGGCAGGACGTAGATACATTCAGAGATGTAACTGTTTCTGAGGCGGTCTTTATCAGTCAGAGATAGCAGTGTTTAACAAGATTTACTGGTCTGTGGCAAGATATTGGTACAGTCAGAGATGTACCTGTTTCTGAGGCGGTGTTTAACAGTCAGAGACAGCAGTGTTTAACAGAGATTTACAGGTCTGTGGCAGGATGTTGGTACAGTTGTAGATGTACCTGTTTCAAAGGTGGTGTTTAACAGTCAGAGACAGCAGTGTTTAACAAAGATTTACCGGTCTGTGGCAGGATATTAGTACCGTCAGCGATGTTCATGTTTCTGAGGCGGTGTTTAACAGCCGGAGACAGCAGTGTTTAACAGAGATTTACTGGTCTTTGGCAGGACGTAGATACATTCAGAGATTTACCGGTTTCTGATGCGGTGTCTAACAATCAGAGACAGCAGTGTTTAACAGAGATTTACCGGTCTGTGGCAGGATTTTGGTACAGTCGGAGATGTACCTGTTTCTGAGGCAGTGTTTAACAGTCAGAGACTGCAGTGTTTAGCAGAGATTTACCGGTCTGTGGCAGGATGTTGGTACAGTCGGAGATGTACCTGTTTCTGAGGCGGTGTTTAACAATCAGAGACAGCAGTGTTTAACAGAGATTTACCGGTCTGTGGCAGGATGTTGGTACAGTCAGCGATGTCCTTTTACTGAGGCGGTGTTTAACAGTCAAAGACAGCAGTGTTTAAGAGAGATTTAGCGGTCTGTGGCAGGATATTGGTACAGTCAGCGATGTACCTGTTTCCCCTGCGGTGTTTAACAGGCAGAGACAACAGGGTTTAACAGAGATTTAATGGTCTGTGGCAGAATATTGGTACATTTGGAGATGTACCTGTTTCCGAGGCGGTGTTTAACAGTCAGAGACAGCAGTGTTTAACAAAGATTTACTGGTCTGTGGCAGGATGTTGGTACAGTCGGAGATGTAGCTGCTTATGAGGCGGTGTTTAACAGTCTGAGACAGCAGTGTTTAGCAGAGATTCACTGGTCTGTGGCAGGATGTTGATACAGTCGGAGATGTAGCTGCTTATGAGGCGGTGTTTAACAGTCTGAGACAGCAGTGTTTAACAGAGATATACCAGTCTGTGGCAGGATGTTGGTACACTCGGAGATGTACCTGTTTCTGAGGCGGTGTTTGACACTCTGAGACAGCAGTGTTTAACAGCGATTTACTGGTCTTTAGCAGGACGTAGATGTATTCAGGGAAGTACCTGTTTCTTAGGCGGTGTTTAACAGTCAAGACAGCAGTGTTTAACAGAGATTTACCGGTGTGTGGCAGGATGTTGATACAGTCGGAGATGTACCTGTTTCTGAGGCGGTGTTCAATAGTCAGAGACAGCAGTGTTTAACAGAGATTTACTGGTCTTTGGCAGGACGTGGATACATTCAGAGATGTAACTGTTTCTGAGGCGGTCTTTATCAGACAGAGATACCAGTGTTTAACAGAGATTTACTGGTCTGTGGCAAGATATTGGTACAGTCAGAGATGTACCTGTTTCTGAGGCAGTCGTTAACAGTCAGAGACAGCAGAGTTTAACAGAGATTTACCGGTCTGTGGCAGGATGTTTGTACAGTCGTAGATTTACTTGTTTTTGAGGCAGTATTTACCAGTCAGAGACAGCAGTGTTTAACAGAGATTTCCCGGTCTGTGCCAGGATGTAGATGCAGTCAGCGATGTACCTGTTTCTGAGGCGGTGTTTAACAGTCAGAGACAGCAGTGTTTAACAGAGATTACTGGTCTGTGGCAAGATATTTGTACAGGCAGCGATGTACCTGTTTCTGAGGCGGTGTTTAACAGCCAGAGACAGCAGGGTTTAACAGAGATTTACTGGTCTGTGGCAAGATGTTGGTACAGTCGGAGATGTACCTGTTTCTGAGGCGCTGTTTAACAGTCAGAGACAGCAGTGTTTAACAGAGATTTACTGGTGTTTGGCTGGATGTAGATACATTCAGAGATTTAACTGTTTCTGAGGCGGTGTTTAACAGTCAGAGATAGCAGTGTTTAACAGAGATTTACAGGTCTGTGGCAGGATATTGGTACAATCAGCGATGTTCATGTTTCCGAGGCATTGTTTAACAGTCAGAGACAGCAGTGTTTAACAGAGGTTTACCGGTCTGTGGCAGGATGTTGATACAGTCGGAGATGTAGCTGTTTCTGAGGCGGTCGTTAACAGTCAGAGACAGCAGAGTTTAACAGAGATTTACCGGTCTGTGGCAGAATGTTTGTACAGTCGTAGATTTACTTGTTTTTGAGGCAGTATTTACAAGTCAGAGACAGCAGTGTTTAACAGAGATTTACCGGTCTGTGGCAGGATGTATAAACAGTCAGAGATTGACCTGTTTCTGACGCGGTGTTTAACAGTCAGAGACAGCAGTGTTTAACAGAGATTTACTGGTCTGTGGCAGGATGTTGGTACAGTTGGAGATGTACCTGTTTCTGAGGCGGTGTTTAACAGTCAGAGATAGCAGTGTTTAACAGAGATTTACAGGTCTGTGGCAGGATATTGGTACAGTCAGAGATGTACCTGTTTCTTAGGCAGTGTATCACAGTCACAGACAACAGTGTTTAACAGAGATTTACCGGTCTGTGGCAGGATGTAGATACAGTCAGATATGTACCTATTTCTGAGTCCGTGTTTAACAGTCAGAGGCAGCATTGTTTAACAGAGATTTCCCGGTCTGTGCCAGGATGTAGATGCAGTCAGCGATGTACCTGTTTCTGAGGCGGTGTTTAACAATCAGAGACAGCAGTGTTTAACAGAGATTTACCGGTGTGTGGCAGGATGTTGATACAGTCGGAGATGTACCTGTTTCTGAGGCGGTGTTCAATAGTCAGAGACAGCAGTGTTTAACAGAGATTTACTGGTCTTTGGCAGGACGTAGATACATTCAGAGATGTAACTGTTTCTCACGCGGTCTTTATCAGTCAGAGATAGCAGTGTTTAACAGAGATTTACTGGTCAGTGGCAAGATATTGGTACAGTCAGAGATGTACCTGTTTCTGAGGCGGTGTTTAACAGTCAGAGACAGCAGTGTTTAACAGAGATTTACAGGTCTGTGGCAGGATGTTGGTACAGTTGTAGATGTACCTGTTTCAAAGGTAGTGTTTAACAGTCAGAGACAGCAGTGTTTAACAAAGATTTACCGGTCTGTGGCAGGATATTAGTACCGTCAGCGATGTTCATGTTTCTGAGGCGGTGTTTAACAGCCGGAGACAGCAGTGTTTAACAGAGGTTTACTGGTCTTTGGCAGGACGTAGATACATTCAGAGATTTACCGGTTTCTGATGCGGTGTCTAACAGTCAGAGACAGCAGTGTTTAGCAGAGATTTACCGGTCTGTTGCAGGATTTTGGTACAGTCGGAGATGTACCTGTTTCTGAGGCGGTGTTTAACAATCAGAGACAGCAGTGTTTAACAGAGATTTACCGGTCTGTGGTAGGATGTTGGTACAGTCAGCGATGTCCTTTTACTAAGGCGGTGCTTAACAGTCAAAGACAGCAGTGTTTAAGAGAGATTTAGCGGTCTGTGGCAGGATATTGGTACAGTCAGCGATGTACCTGTTTCTCCTGCGGTGTTTAACAGGCAGAGACAACAGGGTTTAACAGAGATTTAATGGTCTGTGGCAGAATATTGGTACATTTGGAGATGTACCTGTTTCCGAGGCGGTGTTTAACAGTCAGAGACAGCAGTGTTTAACAAAGATTTACTGGTCTGTGGCAGGATGTTGGTACAGTCGGAGATGTAGCTGCTTATGAGGCGGTGTTTAACAGTCAGAGACAGCAGTGTTTAACAGAGATTTACTGGTCTGTGTCAGGATGTTGATGCAGTCGGAGATGTAGCTGCTTATGAGGCGGTGTTTAACAGTCTGAGACAGCAGTGTTTAACAGAGATATGCCAGTCTGTGGCAGGATGTTGGTACACTCGGAGATGTACCTGTTTCTGAGGCGGTGTTCAATAGTCAGACACAGCAGTGTTTAACAGAGATTTACTGGTCTTTGGCAGGACGTAGATACATTCGGAGATGTAACTGTTTCTCACGCGGTCTTTATCAGTCAGAGATAGCAGTGTTTAACCGAGATTTACTGGTCTGTGGCAAGATATTGGTACAGTCAGAGATGTACCTGTTTCTGAGGCGGTGTTTAACAGTCAGAGACAGCAGTGTTTAACAGAGATATACCAGTCTGTGGCAGGATGTTGGTACACTCGGAGATGTACCTGTTTCTGAGGCGGTGTTTGACAGCCAGAGACAGCAGTGTTTAACAGAGATTTACTGGTCTTTGGTAGGACGTAGATACATTCAGAGATTTACCGGTTTCTGATGCGGTGCCTAACAGTCAGAGACAGCAGTGTTTAACAGAGATTTACCGGTCTGTGGCAGGATTTTGGTACAGTCGGAGATGTAGCTGCTTATGAGGCGGTGTTTAACAGTCTGAGACAGCAGTGTTTAACAGAGATATACCAGTCTGTGGCATGATGTTGGTACACTCGGAGATGTACCTGTTTCTGAGGCGGTGTTTGACAGCCAGAGACAGCAGTGTTTAACAGCGATTTACTGGTCTTTAGCAGGACGTAGATGTATTCAGGGAAGTACCTGTTTCTGAGGCGGTGTTTAACAGTCAAGACGGCAGTGTTTAACAGAGATTTACCGGTGTGTGGCAGGATGTTGATACAGTCGGAGATGTACCTGTTTCTGAGGCGGTGTTCAATAGTCAGAGACAGCAGTGTTTAACAGAGATTTACTGGTCTTTGGCAGGATGTAGATACATTCAGAGATGTAACTGTTTCTGAGGCAGTCTTTATCAGTCAGAGATAGCAGTGTTTAACAGAGATTTACTGCTCTGTGGCAAGATATTGGTACAGTCAGAGATGTACCTGTTTCTGAGGCGGTCGTTAACAGTCAGAGACAGCAGAGTTTAACAGAGATTTACCGGTCTGTGGCAGGATGTTTGTACAGTCGTAGATTTACTTGTTTTTGAGGCAGTATTTACCAGTCAGAGACAGCAGTGTTTAACAGAGATTTACCGGTCTGTGGCAGGATGTATAAACAGTCAGAGATTGACCTGTTTCTGACGCGGTGTTTAACAGTCAGAGACAGCAGTGTTTAACAGAGATTTACTGGTCTGTGGCAGGATGTTGGTACAGTTGGAGATGCACCTGTTTCTGAGGCGGTGTTTAACAGTCAGAGGTAGCAGTGTTTAACAGAGATTTACAGGTCTGTGGCAGGATATTGGTACAGTCGGTGATGTACCTGTTTCTGAGGCAGTGTATCACAGTCACAGACAACAGTGTTTAACAGAGATTTACCGGTCTGTGGCAGGATGTAGATACAGTCAGAGATGTACCTATTTCTGAGTCCGTGTTTAACAGTCAGAGGCAGCATTGTTTAACAGAGATTTCCCGGTCTGTGCCAGGATGTAGATGCAGTCAGCGATGTAGCTGCTTATGAGGCGGTGTTTAACAGTCTGAGACAGCAGTGTTTAACTGAGATATACCAGTCTGTGGCAGGATGTTGGTACACTCGGAGATGTACCTGTTTCTGAGGCGGTGTTTGACAGCCAGAGACAGCAGTGTTTAACAGCGATTTACTGGTCCTTAGCAGGACGTAGATGTATTCAGAGAAGTACCTGTTTCTGAGGCGGTGTTTAACAGTCTCAGACAACAGTGTTTAACAGAGATTTACCGGTCTGTGGCAGGATGTTGATACAGTCGGAGATGTACCTGTTTCTGAGGCGGTGTTCAATAGTCAGAGACAGCAGTGTTTAACAGAGATTTACTGGTCTTTGGCAGGACGTAGATACATTCAGAGATGTAACTGTTTCTCACGCGGTCTTTATCAGTCAGAGATAGCAGTGTTTAACAGAGATTTACTGGTCTGTGGCAAGATATTGGTAGAGTCAGAGATGTACCTGTTTCTGAGGCAGTGGTTAACAGTCAGAGACAGCAGTGTTTAACAGAGATTTACCGGTCTGTGGCACGATGTAGATACAGTCAGCGATGTACCTGTTTCTGAGGAGGTGTTTAACAGTCAGAGACAGCAGTGTTTAGCAGATATTTACCGGTCTGTGGCAGGATATTGGTACAGTCGCAGATGTACCTGTTTCTGAGGCAGTGTTTAACAGTCTGAGACAGCAGTGTTTAACAGAGATTTACCAGTCTGTGCCAGGATGTAGATACAGTCAGCGATGTACCTGTTTCTGAGGGGTTGTTTAACAGTCAGAGACTGCAGTGTTTAACAGAGATTTACTGGTCTGTGCCAGGGTGTAGATACAGTCAGTGATGTACCTGTTTCTCAGGCGGTGTTTGACAGTCAGAGACAGCAGTGTTTAGCAGAGCTTTAAAGGTCTGTGGCAGGATGTTGGTACAGTCGGAGAAGAACCTGTTTCTGAGGCAGTGGTTAACTGCCAGAGACAGCAGCCTTTAATAGAGATTTACCGGACTGTGGCAGGATATTGGTACATTCGGAGATGTACCTGTTTCTGAGGCGGTGTTTGACAGCCAGAGACAGCAGTGTTTAACAGAGACTTACAGGTCTTTAGCAGTACGTAGATATATTCCGAGATGTACCGGTTTCTGAGACGGTGTTCAACAGTCAGAGATAGCAGTGTTTAACAGAGATTTACCGGTCTGTGGCAGGATATTGGGACAGTCAGAGATGTACCTGTTTCTGAGGCGGTGTTTAACAGTCAGAGACAGCAGTGTTTAACAGAGATTTACTGGTCTTTGGCAGGACGTAGATACATTCAGAGATGTACCTGTTTCTGAGGCGGTGTTTAACAGGCAGAGAGAGCAGGGTTTAACAGAGATTTAATGGTCTGTGGCAGGATATTGGTACATTTGGAGATGTACCTGTTTCCGAGGCGGTGTTTAACAGTCAGAGACAGCAGTGTTTAACAGAGATTTACTGCACTGTGGCAGGATGTTGCTTCAGTCGGATATGTACCTGTTTCTGAGGCGGTGTTTAACAGTCAGAGACAGCAGTGTTTAACAGAGATTTACCGGTCTGTGGCAGGATATTGCTTCAGACGGAGAAGAACCTGTTTCTGAGGCATTGGTTGACTGCCAGAGACAGCAGTCTTCAATAGAGATTTATCGGGCTGTGGCAGGATATTGGTACAGTCGGAGATGTACCTGTTTCTGAGGCGGTGTTTGACAGCCAGAGACAGCAGTGTTTAACAGAGACTTACTGGTCTTTAGCAGTCCCTAGATATGTTCCGAGATATACCGGATTCTGAGGCGGTATTCAACAGTCAGAGACAGCAGTGTTTAACAGAGATTTACTGGTCTGTGGCAGGCTGTAGATACATTCAGAGATGTTCCTGGTTCTGAGGCGGTGTTGAACAGTCAGAGACAGCAGTGTTTAGCAGAGATTTAAAGGTCTGTGGCAGGATGTTGGTACAGTCGGAGATATACCTGTTTCTGAGGCGGTGTTTCAAAGTCAGAGACAGCAGGGTTTATTAGAGATTTACCGGGCTGTGACAGGATATTGGTACATTTGGAGATGTACCTGTTTCTGAGGCGGTGTTTGACAGCCAGAGACAGCAGTGTTTAACAGAGACTTACTGGTCTTTAGCAGTACGTAGATATATTCCGAGATGTACCGGTTTCTGAGGCGGTGTTCAATAGTCAGAGACATCAATGCTTAACAGAGATTTACTGGTCTGTGGTAGGATATTGGGACAGTCAGAGATGTACCTGTTTCTGAGGCGGTGTTTAACAGTCAGAGACAGCAGTGTTTAACAGAGATTTACCGGTCTGTGGTAGGATATTAGTACAGTCAGCGATGTTCATGTTTCTGAGGTGCTGTTTAACCGCTGGAGACAGCAGTGTTTAACAGAGATTTACTGGTCTTTGGCAGGACGTAGATACATTCAGAGATTTACCGGTTTCTGATGCGGTGTATAACAGTCAGAGACAGCAGTGTTTAACAGAGATTTACTGGTCTTTAGCAGGACGAAGATGTATTCAGAGAAGTACCTGTTTCTGAGGCGGTGTTTAACAGTCTCAGACAGCAGTGTTTAACAGAGATTTACCGGTGTGTGGCAGGATGTTGATACAGTCGGGGATGTACCTGTTTCTGAGGCGGTGTTTAATAGTCAGAGACAGCAGTGTTTAACAGAGATTTACAGGTCTGAGGCAGGATGTTGGTACAGTTGGAGATGTACCTGTTTGAAAGGTGGTGTTTAACAGTCAGAAACAGCAGTGTTTAGCAGAGATTTCAAGGTCTCTGGCAGGATATGGTACAGTCGGAGATGCACATGTTTCTGAGGTGGCGTTTAACAGCCAGAGACAGCAGTGTTTAGCAGAGATTTACCGGTCTGTGGCAGGATATTGGTACAGTCGGCGATGTACATATTTCTGAGGCTGTGTTTAACAGTCTGAGACAGCAGTGTTTAACAGAGATATACCAGTCTGTGGCAGGATGTTGGTACAGTCGGAGATGTACCTGTTTCTGAGGCGGTGTTTGACAGCCAGAGACAGCAGTGTTTAACAGCGATTTACTGGTCTTTAGCAGGACGAAGATGTATTCAGAGAAGTACCTGTTTCTGAGGCGGTGTTTAACAGTCTCAGACAGCAGTGTTTAACAGAGATTTACCGGTGTGTGGCAGGATGTTGATACAGTCGGGGATGTACCTGTTTCTGAGGCGGTGTTTAATAGTCAGAGACAGCAGTGTTTAACAGAGATTTACAGGTCTGAGGCAGGATGTTGGTACAGTTGGAGATGTACCTGTTTGAAAGGTGGTGTTTAACAGTCAGAAACAGCAGTGTTTAGCAGAGATTTCAAGGTCTCTGGCAGGATATGGTACAGTCGGAGATGCACATGTTTCTGAGGTGGCGTTTAACAGCCAGAGACAGCAGTGTTTAGCAGAGATATGCCAGTCTGTGGCAGGATGTTGGTACACTCGGAGATGTACCTGTTTCTGAGGCGGTGTTCAATAGTCAGACACAGCAGTGTTTAACAGAGATTTACTGGTCTTTGGCAGGACGTAGATACATTCGGAGATGTAACTGTTTCTCACGCGGTCTTTATCAGTCAGAGATAGCAGTGTTTAACCGAGATTTACTGGTCTGTGGCAAGATATTGGTACAGTCAGAGATGTACCTGTTTCTGAGGCGGTGTTTAACAGTCAGAGACAGCAGTGTTTAACAGAGATATACCAGTCTGTGGCAGGATGTTGGTACACTCGGAGATGTACCTGTTTCTGAGGCGGTGTTTGACAGCCAGAGACAGCAGTGTTTAACAGAGATTTACTGGTCTTTGGCAGGACGTAGATACATTCAGAGATTTACCGGTTTCTGATGCGGTGCCTAACAGTCAGAGACAGCAGTGTTTAACAGAGATTTACCGGTCTGTGGCAGGATTTTGGTACAGTCGGAGATGTAGCTGCTTATGAGGCGGTGTTTAACAGTCTGAGACAGCAGTGTTTAACAGAGATATACCAGTCTGTGGCATGATGTTGGTACACTCGGAGATGTACCTGTTTCTGAGGCGGTGTTTGACAGCCAGAGACAGCAGTGTTTAACAGCGATTTACTGGTCTTTAGCAGGACGTAGATGTATTCAGGGAAGTACCTGTTTCTGAGGCGGTGTTTAACAGTCAAGACGGCAGTGTTTAACAGAGATTTACCGGTGTGTGGCAGGATGTTGATACAGTCGGAGATGTACCTGTTTCTGAGGCGGTGTTCAATAGTCAGAGACAGCAGTGTTTAACAGAGATTTACTGGTCTTTGGCAGGATGTAGATACATTCAGAGATGTAACTGTTTCTGAGGCAGTCTTTATCAGTCAGAGATAGCAGTGTTTAACAGAGATTTACTGGTCTGTGGCAAGATATTGGTACAGTCAGAGATGTACCTGTTTCTGAGGCGGTCGTTAACAGTCAGAGACAGCAGAGTTTAACAGAGATTTACCGGTCTGTGGCAGGATGTTTGTACAGTCGTAGATTTACTTGTTTTTGAGGCAGTATTTACCAGTCAGAGACAGCAGTGTTTAACAGAGATTTACCGGTCTGTGGCAGGATGTATAAACAGTCAGAGATTGACCTGTTTCTGACGCGGTGTTTAACAGTCAGAGACAGCAGTGTTTAACAGAGATTTACTGGTCTGTGGCAGGATGTTGGTACAGTTGGAGATGCACCTGTTTCTGAGGCGGTGTTTAACAGTCAGAGGTAGCAGTGTTTAACAGAGATTTACAGGTCTGTGGCAGGATATTGGTACAGTCGGTGATGTACCTGTTTCTGAGGCAGTGTATCACAGTCACAGACAACAGTGTTTAACAGAGATTTACCGGTCTGTGGCAGGATGTAGATACAGTCAGAGATGTACCTATTTCTGAGTCCGTGTTTAACAGTCAGAGGCAGCATTGTTTAACAGAGATTTCCCGGTCTGTGCCAGGATGTAGATGCAGTCAGCGATGTAGCTGCTTATGAGGCGGTGTTTAACAGTCTGAGACAGCAGTGTTTAACTGAGATATACCAGTCTGTGGCAGGATGTTGGTACACTCGGAGATGTACCTGTTTCTGAGGCGGTGTTTGACAGCCAGAGACAGCAGTGTTTAACAGCGATTTACTGGTCCTTAGCAGGACGTAGATGTATTCAGAGAAGTACCTGTTTCTGAGGCGGTGTTTAACAGTCTCAGACAACAGTGTTTAACAGAGATTTACCGGTCTGTGGCAGGATGTTGATACAGTCGGAGATGTACCTGTTTCTGAGGCGGTGTTCAATAGTCAGAGACAGCAGTGTTTAACAGAGATTTACTGGTCTTTGGCAGGACGTAGATACATTCAGAGATGTAACTGTTTCTCACGCGGTCTTTATCAGTCAGAGATAGCAGTGTTTAACAGAGATTTACTGGTCTGTGGCAAGATATTGGTAGAGTCAGAGATGTACCTGTTTCTGAGGCAGTGGTTAACAGTCAGAGACAGCAGTGTTTAACAGAGATTTACCGGTCTGTGGCACGATGTAGATACAGTCAGCGATGTACCTGTTTCTGAGGAGGTGTTTAACAGTCAGAGACAGCAGTGTTTAGCAGATATTTACCGGTCTGTGGCAGGATATTGGTACAGTCGCAGATGTACCTGTTTCTGAGGCAGTGTTTAACAGTCTGAGACAGCAGTGTTTAACAGAGATTTACCAGTCTGTGCCAGGATGTAGATACAGTCAGCGATGTACCTGTTTCTGAGGGGTTGTTTAACAGTCAGAGACTGCAGTGTTTAACAGAGATTTACTGGTCTGTGCCAGGGTGTAGATACAGTCAGTGATGTACCTGTTTCTCAGGCGGTGTTTGACAGTCAGAGACAGCAGTGTTTAGCAGAGCTTTAAAGGTCTGTGGCAGGATGTTGGTACAGTCGGAGAAGAACCTGTTTCTGAGGCAGTGGTTAACTGCCAGAGACAGCAGCCTTTAATAGAGATTTACCGGACTGTGGCAGGATATTGGTACATTCGGAGATGTACCTGTTTCTGAGGCGGTGTTTGACAGCCAGAGACAGCAGTGTTTAACAGAGACTTACAGGTCTTTAGCAGTACGTAGATATATTCCGAGATGTACCGGTTTCTGAGACGGTGTTCAACAGTCAGAGATAGCAGTGTTTAACAGAGATTTACCGGTCTGTGGCAGGATATTGGGACAGTCAGAGATGTACCTGTTTCTGAGGCGGTGTTTAACAGTCAGAGACAGCAGTGTTTAACAGAGATTTACTGGTCTTTGGCAGGACGTAGATACATTCAGAGATGTACCTGTTTCTGAGGCGGTGTTTAACAGGCAGAGAGAGCAGGGTTTAACAGAGATTTAATGGTCTGTGGCAGGATATTGGTACATTTGGAGATGTACCTGTTTCCGAGGCGGTGTTTAACAGTCAGAGACAGCAGTGTTTAACAGAGATTTACTGCACTGTGGCAGGATGTTGCTTCAGTCGGATATGTACCTGTTTCTGAGGCGGTGTTTAACAGTCAGAGACAGCAGTGTTTAACAGAGATTTACCGGTCTGTGGCAGGATATTGCTTCAGACGGAGAAGAACCTGTTTCTGAGGCATTGGTTGACTGCCAGAGACAGCAGTCTTCAATAGAGATTTATCGGGCTGTGGCAGGATATTGGTACAGTCGGAGATGTACCTGTTTCTGAGGCGGTGTTTGACAGCCAGAGACAGCAGTGTTTAACAGAGACTTACTGGTCTTTAGCAGTCCCTAGATATGTTCCGAGATATACCGGATTCTGAGGCGGTATTCAACAGTCAGAGACAGCAGTGTTTAACAGAGATTTACTGGTCTGTGGCAGGCTGTAGATACATTCAGAGATGTTCCTGGTTCTGAGGCGGTGTTGAACAGTCAGAGACAGCAGTGTTTAGCAGAGATTTAAAGGTCTGTGGCAGGATGTTGGTACAGTCGGAGATATACCTGTTTCTGAGGCGGTGTTTCAAAGTCAGAGACAGCAGGGTTTATTAGAGATTTACCGGGCTGTGACAGGATATTGGTACATTTGGAGATGTACCTGTTTCTGAGGCGGTGTTTGACAGCCAGAGACAGCAGTGTTTAACAGAGACTTACTGGTCTTTAGCAGTACGTAGATATATTCCGAGATGTACCGGTTTCTGAGGCGGTGTTCAATAGTCAGAGACATCAATGCTTAACAGAGATTTACTGGTCTGTGGTAGGATATTGGGACAGTCAGAGATGTACCTGTTTCTGAGGCGGTGTTTAACAGTCAGAGACAGCAGTGTTTAACAGAGATTTACCGGTCTGTGGTAGGATATTAGTACAGTCAGCGATGTTCATGTTTCTGAGGTGCTGTTTAACCGCTGGAGACAGCAGTGTTTAACAGAGATTTACTGGTCTTTGGCAGGACGTAGATACATTCAGAGATTTACCGGTTTCTGATGCGGTGTATAACAGTCAGAGACAGCAGTGTTTAACAGAGATTTACTGGTCTTTAGCAGGACGAAGATGTATTCAGAGAAGTACCTGTTTCTGAGGCGGTGTTTAACAGTCTCAGACAGCAGTGTTTAACAGAGATTTACCGGTGTGTGGCAGGATGTTGATACAGTCGGGGATGTACCTGTTTCTGAGGCGGTGTTTAATAGTCAGAGACAGCAGTGTTTAACAGAGATTTACAGGTCTGAGGCAGGATGTTGGTACAGTTGGAGATGTACCTGTTTGAAAGGTGGTGTTTAACAGTCAGAAACAGCAGTGTTTAGCAGAGATTTCAAGGTCTCTGGCAGGATATGGTACAGTCGGAGATGCACATGTTTCTGAGGTGGCGTTTAACAGCCAGAGACAGCAGTGTTTAGCAGAGATTTACCGGTCTGTGGCAGGATATTGGTACAGTCGGCGATGTACATATTTCTGAGGCTGTGTTTAACAGTCTGAGACAGCAGTGTTTAACAGAGATATACCAGTCTGTGGCAGGATGTTGGTACAGTCGGAGATGTACCTGTTTCTGAGGCGGTGTTTGACAGCCAGAGACAGCAGTGTTTAACAGCGATTTACTGGTCTTTAGCAGGACGAAGATGTATTCAGAGAAGTACCTGTTTCTGAGGCGGTGTTTAACAGTCTCAGACAGCAGTGTTTAACAGAGATTTACCGGTGTGTGGCAGGATGTTGATACAGTCGGGGATGTACCTGTTTCTGAGGCGGTGTTTAATAGTCAGAGACAGCAGTGTTTAACAGAGATTTACAGGTCTGAGGCAGGATGTTGGTACAGTTGGAGATGTACCTGTTTGAAAGGTGGTGTTTAACAGTCAGAAACAGCAGTGTTTAGCAGAGATTTCAAGGTCTCTGGCAGGATATGGTACAGTCGGAGATGCACATGTTTCTGAGGTGGCGTTTAACAGCCAGAGACAGCAGTGTTTAGCAGAGATTTACCGGTCTGTGGCAGGATATTGGTACAGTCGGCGATGTACATATTTCTGAGGCTGTGTTTAACAGTCTGAGACAGCAGTGTTTAACAGAGATATACCAGTCTGTGGCAGGATGTTGGTACAGTCGGAGATGTACCTGTTTCTGAGGCGGTGTTTGACAGCCAGAGACAGCAGTGTTTAACAGCGATTTACTGGTCTTTAGCAGGACGAAGATGTATTCAGAGAAGTACCTGTTTCTGAGGCGGTGTTTAACAGTCTCAGACAGCAGTGTTTAACAGAGATTTACCGGTGTGTGGCAGGATGTTGATACAGTCGGGGATGTACCTGTTTCTGAGGCGGTGTTTAATAGTCAGAGACAGCAGTGTTTAACAGAGGTTTACCGGTCTGTGGCAGGATATTTGTACAGGAAGCAATGTACCTGTTTCTGAGGCGGTGTTTACCAGCCAGAGACAGCAGGGTTTAACAGAGATTTACTGGTCTGTGGCAAGATGTTGGTACAGTCGGAGATGTATCTGTTTCTGAGGTGCTGTTTAACAGTCAGAGAGAGCAGTGTTTAACAGAGATTTACTGGTGTTTGGCTGGATGTAGATACATTCAGAGATTTAACTGTTTCTGAGGCGGTGCTTAACAGTCAGAGATAGCAGTGTTTAACAGAGATTTACAGGTCTGTGGCAGGATGTTGGTACAGTTGTAGATGTACCTGTTTCTGAGGTGGTGTTTAACATAGATTTACTAGTCTGTGGCAGGATATTGGTACAATCAGCGATGTTCATGCTTCTGAGGCGTTGTTTAGCAGTCAGAGAAAGCAGTGTTTAACAGAGATTTACCGGTCTGTGGCAGGATGTTGGTACAGTCGGAGATGTACCTGTTTCTGAGGCGGTGTTAAACAGTCAGAGACAGCAGTGTTTAACAGAGATTTAACCGTCTGTGCCAGGATGTAGATACACTCAGCGATGTACCTGGTTCTGAGGCAGTGTTTAACAGTCAGAGACAGCAGTGTTTAGCAGAGGTTTACCGGTCTGTGGCAGGATGTTGATACAGTCGGAAAAGTACCTGATTCTAAGGCGGTGCTTGACGTCAGAAACAGCAGGGCTTAACAGAGATTTACCGGCCTATGGCAGGATATTGGTACAGACAGCGATGTACCAGTTTCTGAGGCGGTGTTTAAAAGTCAGAGACAGCAGTGTTTTACAGAGATTTACCGGTCTGTGCTAGGATGCAGATACAGTTAGCGATGTACCTGTTTCTGAGGCGGTGTTTAACAGTCAGAGACAGCAGTCTTTAACAGAGATTTACAGGTCTGAGGCAGGATGTTGGTACAGTTGGAGATGTACCTGTTTGAAAGGTGGTGTTTAACAGTCAGAAACAGCAGTGTTTAGCAGAGATTTCAAGGTCTCTGGCAGGATATGGTACAGTCGGAGATGCACATGTTTCTGAGGTGGCGTTTAACAGCCAGAGACAGCAGTGTTTAGCAGAGATTTACCGGTCTGTGGCAGGATATTGGTACAGTCGGCGATGTACATATTTCTGAGGCTGTGCTTACCAGTCAGAGACAGCAGTGTTTAAAAGAGATTTACAGGTCTGTGGCAGGATGTAGATACAGTCAGCGATGTACCTGTTTCTGAGGCGGTGTTTAACAGTCAGAAACAGCAGTGTTTAACAGAGATTTACTGGTCTCTGGCAGGACGTAGATACATTCAGAGATTTACTGGTTTCGGATGCGGTGTATAACAGTCAGAGACAGCAGTGTTTAGCAGAGATTTAACGGTCTGTGGCAGGATGTTGGCACAGTCGGCGATGCACATGTTTCTGAGGCGGTGTTTAACAGTCAGAGACAGCAGTGTTTAACAGAGATTTACCGGTCTGTGGCAGGATGTTGGCACAGTCGGCGATGTACATATTTCTGAGGCTGTGCTTAACAGTCAGAGAGAGCAGTGTTTAACAGAGATTTACAGGTCTGTGGCAGGATGTAGATACAGTCAGCGATGTACCTGTTTCTGAGGCGGTGTTTAACAGTCAGAAACAGCAGTGTTTAACAGAGATTTACTGGTCTCTGGCAGGACGTAGATACATTCAGAGATTTACTGGTTTCGGCTGCAGTGTTTAACAGTCAGAGACAGCAGTGTTTAACAGAGATTTACCGGTCTCTGTCAGGATGTAGATACAGTCAGCGATGTACCTGTTTCTGAGGCGGAGTTTAACAGTCAGAGACTGCAGTGTTTAGCAGAGACTTACCGGTCTGTGGCGGTATGTTGGTACAGTCGGAGATGTACCTGTTTCTGAGGCGGTGTTTAACAGTCAGAGACTGCATTGTTTAGCAGAGATTTAAAGGTCTGTGGCAGGATGTTGGTACAGTCGGAGATGTACCTGTTTGAAAGGTGGTGTTTAACAGTCAGAAACAGCAGTGTTTAGCAGAGATTTCAAGGTCTCTGGCAGGATATGGTACAGTCGGAGATGCACATGTTTCTGAGGTGGCGTTTAACAGCCAGAGACAGCAGTGTTTAGCAGAGATTTACCGGTCTGTGGCAGGATATTGGTACAGTCGGCGATGTACATATTTCTGAGGCTGTGTTTAACGGTCTGAGACAGCAGTGTTTAACAGAGATATACCAGTCTGTGGCAGGATGTTGGTACAGTCGGAGATGTACCTGTTTCTGAGGCGGTGTTTGACAGCCAGAGACAGCAGTGTTTAACAGCGATTTACTGGTCTTTAGCAGGACGAAGATGTATTCAGAGAAGTACCTGTTTCTGAGGCGGTGTTTAACAGTCTCAGACAGCAGTGTTTAACAGAGATTTACCGGTGTGTGGCAGGATGTTGATACAGTCGGGGATGTACCTGTTTCTGAGGCGGTGTTTAATAGTCAGAGACAGCAGTGTTTAACAGAGGTTTACCGGTCTGTGGCAGGATATTTGTACAGGAAGCAATGTACCTGTTTCTGAGGCGGTGTTTACCAGCCAGAGACAGCAGGGTTTAACAGAGATTTACTGGTCTGTGGCAAGATGTTGGTACAGTCGGAGATGTATCTGTTTCTGAGGTGCTGTTTAACAGTCAGAGAGAGCAGTGTTTAACAGAGATTTACTGGTGTTTGGCTGGATGTAGATACATTCAGAGATTTAACTGTTTCTGAGGCGGTGCTTAACAGTCAGAGATAGCAGTGTTTAACAGAGATTTACAGGTCTGTGGCAGGATGTTGGTACAGTTGTAGATGTACCTGTTTCTGAGGTGGTGTTTAACATAGATTTACTAGTCTGTGGCAGGATATTGGTACAATCAGCGATGTTCATGCTTCTGAGGCGTTGTTTAGCAGTCAGAGAAAGCAGTGTTTAACAGAGATTTACCGGTCTGTGGCAGGATGTTGGTACAGTCGGAGATGTACCTGTTTCTGAGGCGGTGTTAAACAGTCAGAGACAGCAGTGTTTAACAGAGATTTAACCGTCTGTGCCAGGATGTAGATACACTCAGCGATGTACCTGGTTCTGAGGCAGTGTTTAACAGTCAGAGACAGCAGTGTTTAGCAGAGGTTTACCGGTCTGTGGCAGGATGTTGATACAGTCGGAAAAGTACCTGATTCTAAGGCGGTGCTTGACGTCAGAAACAGCAGGGCTTAACAGAGATTTACCGGCCTATGGCAGGATATTGGTACAGACAGCGATGTACCAGTTTCTGAGGCGGTGTTTAAAAGTCAGAGACAGCAGTGTTTTACAGAGATTTACCGGTCTGTGCTAGGATGCAGATACAGTTAGCGATGTACCTGTTTCTGAGGCGGTGTTTAACAGTCAGAGACAGCAGTCTTTAACAGAGATTTACAGGTCTGAGGCAGGATGTTGGTACAGTTGGAGATGTACCTGTTTGAAAGGTGGTGTTTAACAGTCAGAAACAGCAGTGTTTAGCAGAGATTTCAAGGTCTCTGGCAGGATATGGTACAGTCGGAGATGCACATGTTTCTGAGGTGGCGTTTAACAGCCAGAGACAGCAGTGTTTAGCAGAGATTTACCGGTCTGTGGCAGGATATTTGTACAGTCGGCGATGTACATATTTCTGAGGCTGTGCTTACCAGTCAGAGACAGCAGTGTTTAAAAGAGATTTACAGGTCTGTGGCAGGATGTAGATACAGTCAGCGATGTACCTGTTTCTGAGGCGGTGTTTAACAGTCAGAAACAGCAGTGTTTAACAGAGATTTACTGGTCTCTGGCAGGACGTAGATACATTCAGAGATTTACTGGTTTCGGATGCGGTGTATAACAGTCAGAGACAGCAGTGTTTAGCAGAGATTTAACGGTCTGTGGCAGGATGTTGGCACAGTCGGCGATGCACATGTTTCTGAGGCGGTGTTTAACAGTCAGAGACAGCAGTGTTTAACAGAGATTTACCGGTCTGTGGCAGGATGTTGGCACAGTCGGCGATGTACATATTTCTGAGGCTGTGCTTAACAGTCAGAGAGAGCAGTGTTTAACAGAGATTTACAGGTCTGTGGCAGGATGTAGATACAGTCAGCGATGTACCTGTTTCTGAGGCGGTGTTTAACAGTCAGAAACAGCAGTGTTTAACAGAGATTTACTGGTCTCTGGCAGGACGTAGATACATTCAGAGATTTACTGGTTTCGGCTGCAGTGTTTAACAGTCAGAGACAGCAGTGTTTAACAGAGATTTACCGGTCTCTGTCAGGATGTAGATACAGTCAGCGATGTACCTGTTTCTGAGGCGGAGTTTAACAGTCAGAGACTGCAGTGTTTAGCAGAGACTTAACGGTCTGTGGCGGTATGTTGGTACAGTCGGAGATGTACCTGTTTCTGAGGCGGTGTTTAACAGTCAGAGACTGCATTGTTTAGCAGAGATTTAAAGGTCTGTGGCAGGATGTTGGTACAGTCGGAGATATACCTGTTTCTGAGGCGGAGTTTCAAAGTCAGAGACAGCAGGGTTTAACAGAGATTTACCAGTCTGCTGCAGGATATTGGTACAATCGGAGAAGAACCTGTTTCTGAGGCAGTCGTTAACTGCCAGAGACAGCAGTCTTTAATAGAGATTTACCTGGCTGTGGCAGGATATTGGTGCATTCGGAGATGTACCTGTTTCTGAGTCAATAGTTAACTGCCAGAGACAGCAGTCTTTAATAAAGATT
The DNA here is from genome assembly GCF_030028105.1 of Mobula birostris. Lineage (NCBI taxonomy): Eukaryota > Metazoa > Chordata > Chondrichthyes > Myliobatiformes > Myliobatidae > Mobula > Mobula birostris. Next base: position 33,677,871 of record NC_092399.1, read on the forward strand.
TACCGGGCTGTGGCAGGATATTGGTACATTCGGAGATGTACCTGTTTCTGAGGCGGTGTTTGACAGCCAGAGACAGCAGTGTTTAACAGAGACTTACTGGTCTTTAGCAGTACGTAGATATATTCCGAGATGTACCTGTTTCTGAGACGGTGTTTACAGTCAGAGACAGCAGTGTTTAACAGAGATTTACAGGTCTGTGGCAGGATGTTGGTACAGTCAGCGATGTACATGTTTCTGAGGCGGTGTTTAACAGTCAGAAACAGCAGTGTTGAACATAGATTTACCGGTCTGTGCTAGGATGCAGATACAGTCAGCGATGTACCTGTTTCTGAGACGGTGTTTAACCGTCAGAGACTGCAGTGTTTAGCAGAGATTTACCGGTCTGTGGCAGGATGTTGCTACAGTCAGAGCTGTACCTGTTTCTGAGGCGGTGTTTAACAGTCAGAGACAGCAGTTTTTAACAGAGATTTACGGATCTGTGGCAGGATGTTGGTACAGTCAGCGATGTTCTTTTACCGAGGCGGTGTTTAACAGTCAGGGACAGCAGTGTTTAACAGAGATTTAGCGGTCTGTGGCAGGATATTGGTACAGGCAGCGATGTACCTGTTTCTGATGCGGTGTTTAACAGGCAGAGACAGCAGGGTTTAACAGAGATTTAATGGTCTGTGGCAGGATATTGGTACATTTAGAGATTTACCTGTTTCCGAGGCGGTGTTTAACAGTCAGAGACAGCAGTGTTTAACAGAGATTTACTGCACTGTGGCAGGATGTTGCTGCAGTCGGAGATGTACCTGTTTCTGAGGCGGTGTTTAACAGTCAGAGACAGCAGTGTTTAACAGAGATTTACCGGTCTGTGGCAGGATATTGCTACAGTCGGAGAAGAACCTGTTTCTGAGGCAGTGGTTGACTGCCAGAGACAGCAGTCTTCAATAGAGATTTATCGGGCTGTGGCAGGATATTGGTACAGTCGGAGATGTACCTGTTCCTGAGGCGGTGTTTGACAGCCAGAGACAGCAGTGTTTAACAGAGACTTACTGGTCTTTAGCAGTACCTAGATATGTTCCGAGATGTACCGGTTTCTGAGGCGGTATTCAACAGTCAGAGACAGCAGTGTTTAACAGAGATTTACTGGACTATGGCAGGCTGTAGATACATTCAGAGATGTACTGGTTCTGAGGCGGTGTTGAACAGTCAGAGACAGCAGTGTTTAGCAGAGATTTAAAGGTCTGTGGTAGGATGTTGGTACAGTCGGAGATATACCTGTTTCTGAGGCGGTGTTTCAAAGTCAGAGACAGCAGCGTGTAACAGAGATATACCAGTCTGTGGCACGATGTTGGTACAGTCGGAGATGTACCTGTTTCTGAGGCGGTGTTTGACAGCCAGAGACAGCAGTGTTTAACAGCGATTTACTGGTCTTTAGCAGGACGAAGATGTATTCAGAGAAGTACCTGTTTCTGAGGCGGTGTTTAACAGTCTCAGACAGCAGTGTTTAACAGAGATTTACCGGTGTGTGGCAGGATGTTGATACAGTCGGGGATGTACCTGTTTCTGAGGCGGTGTTTAATAGTCAGAGACAGCAGTGTTTAACAGAGATTTACAGGTCTGAGGCAGGATGTTGGTACAGTTGGAGATGTACCTGTTTGAAAGGTGGTGTTTAACAGTCAGAAACAGCAGTGTTTAGCAGAGATTTCAAGGTCTCTGGCAGGATATGGTACAGTCGGAGATGCACATGTTTCTGAGGTGGCGTTTAACAGCCAGAGACAGCAGTGTTTAGCAGAGATTTACCGGTCTGTGGCAGGATATTGGTACAGTCGGCGATGTACATATTTCTGAGGCTGTGTTTAACAGTCTGAGACAGCAGTGTTTAACAGAGATATACCAGTCTGTGGCAGGATGTTGGTACAGTCGGAGATGTACCTGTTTCTGAGGCGGTGTTTGACAGCCAGAGACAGCAGTGTTTAACAGCGATTTACTGGTCTTTAGCAGGACGAAGATGTATTCAGAGAAGTACCTGTTTCTGAGGCGGTGTTTAACAGTCTCAGACAGCAGTGTTTAACAGAGATTTACCGGTGTGTGGCAGGATGTTGATACAGTCGGGGATGTACCTGTTTCTGAGGCGGTGTTTAATAGTCAGAGACAGCAGTGTTTAACAGAGGTTTACCGGTCTGTGGCAGGATATTTGTACAGGAAGCAATGTACCTGTTTCTGAGGCGGTGTTTACCAGCCAGAGACAGCAGGGTTTAACAGAGATTTACTGGTCTGTGGCAAGATGTTGGTACAGTCGGAGATGTATCTGTTTCTGAGGTGCTGTTTAACAGTCAGAGAGAGCAGTGTTTAACAGAGATTTACTGGTGTTTGGCTGGATGTAGATACATTCAGAGATTTAACTGTTTCTGAGGCGGTGCTTAACAGTCAGAGATAGCAGTGTTTAACAGAGATTTACAGGTCTGTGGCAGGATGTTGGTACAGTTGTAGATGTACCTGTTTCTGAGGTGGTGTTTAACATAGATTTACTAGTCTGTGGCAGGATATTGGTACAATCAGCGATGTTCATGCTTCTGAGGCGTTGTTTAGCAGTCAGAGAAAGCAGTGTTTAACAGAGATTTACCGGTCTGTGGCAGGATGTTGGTACAGTCGGAGATGTACCTGTTTCTGAGGCGGTGTTAAACAGTCAGAGACAGCAGTGTTTAACAGAGATTTAACCGTCTGTGCCAGGATGTAGATACACTCAGCGATGTACCTGGTTCTGAGGCAGTGTTTAACAGTCAGAGACAGCAGTGTTTAGCAGAGGTTTACCGGTCTGTGGCAGGATGTTGATACAGTCGGAAAAGTACCTGATTCTAAGGCGGTGCTTGACGTCAGAAACAGCAGGGCTTAACAGAGATTTACCGGCCTATGGCAGGATATTGGTACAGACAGCGATGTACCAGTTTCTGAGGCGGTGTTTAAAAGTCAGAGACAGCAGTGTTTTACAGAGATTTACCGGTCTGTGCTAGGATGCAGATACAGTTAGCGATGTACCTGTTTCTGAGGCGGTGTTTAACAGTCAGAGACAGCAGTCTTTAACAGAGATTTACAGGTCTGAGGCAGGATGTTGGTACAGTTGGAGATGTACCTGTTTGAAAGGTGGTGTTTAACAGTCAGAAACAGCAGTGTTTAGCAGAGATTTCAAGGTCTCTGGCAGGATATGGTACAGTCGGAGATGCACATGTTTCTGAGGTGGCGTTTAACAGCCAGAGACAGCAGTGTTTAGCAGAGATTTACCGGTCTGTGGCAGGATATTGGTACAGTCGGCGATGTACATATTTCTGAGGCTGTGCTTACCAGTCAGAGACAGCAGTGTTTAAAAGAGATTTACAGGTCTGTGGCAGGATGTAGATACAGTCAGCGATGTACCTGTTTCTGAGGCGGTGTTTAACAGTCAGAAACAGCAGTGTTTAACAGAGATTTACTGGTCTCTGGCAGGACGTAGATACATTCAGAGATTTACTGGTTTCGGATGCGGTGTATAACAGTCAGAGACAGCAGTGTTTAGCAGAGATTTAACGGTCTGTGGCAGGATGTTGGCACAGTCGGCGATGCACATGTTTCTGAGGCGGTGTTTAACAGTCAGAGACAGCAGTGTTTAACAGAGATTTACCGGTCTGTGGCAGGATGTTGGCACAGTCGGCGATGTACATATTTCTGAGGCTGTGCTTAACAGTCAGAGAGAGCAGTGTTTAACAGAGATTTACAGGTCTGTGGCAGGATGTAGATACAGTCAGCGATGTACCTGTTTCTGAGGCGGTGTTTAACAGTCAGAAACAGCAGTGTTTAACAGAGATTTACTGGTCTCTGGCAGGACGTAGATACATTCAGAGATTTACTGGTTTCGGCTGCAGTGTTTAACAGTCAGAGACAGCAGTGTTTAACAGAGATTTACTGGTCTCTGTCAGGATGTAGATACAGTCAGCGATGTACCTGTTTCTGAGGCGGAGTTTAACAGTCAGAGACTGCAGTGTTTAGCAGAGACTTACCGGTCTGTGGCGGTATGTTGGTACAGTCGGAGATGTACCTGTTTCTGAGGCGGTGTTTAACAGTCAGAGACTGCATTGTTTAGCAGAGATTTAAAGGTCTGTGGCAGGATGTTGGTACAGTCGGAGATGTACCTGTTTGAAAGGTGGTGTTTAACAGTCAGAAACAGCAGTGTTTAGCAGAGATTTCAAGGTCTCTGGCAGGATATGGTACAGTCGGAGATGCACATGTTTCTGAGGTGGCGTTTAACAGCCAGAGACAGCAGTGTTTAGCAGAGATTTACCGGTCTGTGGCAGGATATTGGTACAGTCGGCGATGTACATATTTCTGAGGCTGTGTTTAACAGTCTGAGACAGCAGTGTTTAACAGAGATATACCAGTCTGTGGCAGGATGTTGGTACAGTCGGAGATGTACCTGTTTCTGAGGCGGTGTTTGACAGCCAGAGACAGCAGTGTTTAACAGCGATTTACTGGTCTTTAGCAGGACGAAGATGTATTCAGAGAAGTACCTGTTTCTGAGGCGGTGTTTAACAGTCTCAGACAGCAGTGTTTAACAGAGATTTACCGGTGTGTGGCAGGATGTTGATACAGTCGGGGATGTACCTGTTTCTGAGGCGGTGTTTAATAGTCAGAGACAGCAGTGTTTAACAGAGGTTTACCGGTCTGTGGCAGGATATTTGTACAGGAAGCAATGTACCTGTTTCTGAGGCGGTGTTTACCAGCCAGAGACAGCAGGGTTTAACAGAGATTTACTGGTCTGTGGCAAGATGTTGGTACAGTCGGAGATGTATCTGTTTCTGAGGTGCTGTTTAACAGTCAGAGAGAGCAGTGTTTAACAGAGATTTACTGGTGTTTGGCTGGATGTAGATACATTCAGAGATTTAACTGTTTCTGAGGCGGTGCTTAACAGTCAGAGATAGCAGTGTTTAACAGAGATTTACAGGTCTGTGGCAGGATGTTGGTACAGTTGTAGATGTACCTGTTTCTGAGGTGGTGTTTAACATAGATTTACTAGTCTGTGGCAGGATATTGGTACAATCAGCGATGTTCATGCTTCTGAGGCGTTGTTTAGCAGTCAGAGAAAGCAGTGTTTAACAGAGATTTACCGGTCTGTGGCAGGATGTTGGTACAGTCGGAGATGTACCTGTTTCTGAGGCGGTGTTAAACAGTCAGAGACAGCAGTGTTTAACAGAGATTTAACCGTCTGTGCCAGGATGTAGATACACTCAGCGATGTACCTGGTTCTGAGGCAGTGTTTAACAGTCAGAGACAGCAGTGTTTAGCAGAGGTTTACCGGTCTGTGGCAGGATGTTGATACAGTCGGAAAAGTACCTGATTCTAAGGCGGTGCTTGACGTCAGAAACAGCAGGGCTTAACAGAGATTTACCGGCCTATGGCAGGATATTGGTACAGACAGCGATGTACCAGTTTCTGAGGCGGTGTTTAAAAGTCAGAGACAGCAGTGTTTTACAGAGATTTACCGGTCTGTGCTAGGATGCAGATACAGTTAGCGATGTACCTGTTTCTGAGGCGGTGTTTAACAGTCAGAGACAGCAGTCTTTAACAGAGATTTACAGGTCTGAGGCAGGATGTTGGTACAGTTGGAGATGTACCTGTTTGAAAGGTGGTGTTTAACAGTCAGAAACAGCAGTGTTTAGCAGAGATTTCAAGGTCTCTGGCAGGATATGGTACAGTCGGAGATGCACATGTTTCTGAGGTGGCGTTTAACAGCCAGAGACAGCAGTGTTTAGCAGAGATTTACCGGTCTGTGGCAGGATATTTGTACAGTCGGCGATGTACATATTTCTGAGGCTGTGCTTACCAGTCAGAGACAGCAGTGTTTAAAAGAGATTTACAGGTCTGTGGCAGGATGTAGATACAGTCAGCGATGTACCTGTTTCTGAGGCGGTGTTTAACAGTCAGAAACAGCAGTGTTTAACAGAGATTTACTGGTCTCTGGCAGGACGTAGATACATTCAGAGATTTACTGGTTTCGGATGCGGTGTATAACAGTCAGAGACAGCAGTGTTTAGCAGAGATTTAACGGTCTGTGGCAGGATGTTGGCACAGTCGGCGATGCACATGTTTCTGAGGCGGTGTTTAACAGTCAGAGACAGCAGTGTTTAACAGAGATTTACCGGTCTGTGGCAGGATGTTGGCACAGTCGGCGATGTACATATTTCTGAGGCTGTGCTTAACAGTCAGAGAGAGCAGTGTTTAACAGAGATTTACAGGTCTGTGGCAGGATGTAGATACAGTCAGCGATGTACCTGTTTCTGAGGCGGTGTTTAACAGTCAGAAACAGCAGTGTTTAACAGAGATTTACTGGTCTCTGGCAGGACGTAGATACATTCAGAGATTTACTGGTTTCGGCTGCAGTGTTTAACAGTCAGAGACAGCAGTGTTTAACAGAGATTTACCGGTCTCTGTCAGGATGTAGATACAGTCAGCGATGTACCTGTTTCTGAGGCGGAGTTTAACAGTCAGAGACTGCAGTGTTTAGCAGAGACTTAACGGTCTGTGGCGGTATGTTGGTACAGTCGGAGATGTACCTGTTTCTGAGGCGGTGTTTAACAGTCAGAGACTGCATTGTTTAGCAGAGATTTAAAGGTCTGTGGCAGGATGTTGGTACAGTCGGAGATATACCTGTTTCTGAGGCGGAGTTTCAAAGTCAGAGACAGCAGGGTTTAACAGAGATTTACCAGTCTGCTGCAGGATATTGGTACAATCGGAGAAGAACCTGTTTCTGAGGCAGTCGTTAACTGCCAGAGACAGCAGTCTTTAATAGAGATTTACCTGGCTGTGGCAGGATATTGGTGCATTCGGAGATGTACCTGTTTCTGAGTCAGTAGTTAACTGCCAGAGACAGCAGTCTTTACTAAAGATTTACCGGGCTGTGGCAGGATATTGGTACATTCGGAGATGTACCTGTTTCTGAGGCGGTGTTTGACAGCCAGAGACAGCAGTGTTTAACAGAGACTTACTGGTCTTTAGCAGTACGTAGATATATTCCGAGATGTACCTGTTTCTGAGACGGTGTTTACAGTCAGAGACAGCAGTGTTTAACAGAGATTTACAGGTCTGTGGCAGGATGTTGGTACAGTCAGCGATGTACATGTTTCTGAGGCGGTGTTTAACAGTCAGAAACAGCAGTGTTGAACATAGATTTACCGGTCTGTGCTAGGATGCAGATACAGTCAGCGATGTACCTGTTTCTGAGACGGTGTTTAACCGTCAGAGACTGCAGTGTTTAGCAGAGATTTACCGGTCTGTGGCAGGATGTTGCTACAGTCAGAGCTGTACCTGTTTCTGAGGCGGTGTTTAACAGTCAGAGACAGCAGTTTTTAACAGAGATTTACGGATCTGTGGCAGGATGTTGGTACAGTCAGCGATGTTCTTTTACCGAGGCGGTGTTTAACAGTCAGGGACAGCAGTGTTTAACAGAGATTTAGCGGTCTGTGGCAGGATATTGGTACAGGCAGCGATGTACCTGTTTCTGATGCGGTGTTTAACAGGCAGAGACAGCAGGGTTTAACAGAGATTTAATGGTCTGTGGCAGGATATTGGTACATTTAGAGATTTACCTGTTTCCGAGGCGGTGTTTAACAGTCAGAGACAGCAGTGTTTAACAGAGATTTACTGCACTGTGGCAGGATGTTGCTGCAGTCGGAGATGTACCTGTTTCTGAGGCGGTGTTTAACAGTCAGAGACAGCAGTGTTTAACAGAGATTTACCGGTCTGTGGCAGGATATTGCTACAGTCGGAGAAGAACCTGTTTCTGAGGCAGTGGTTGACTGCCAGAGACAGCAGTCTTCAATAGAGATTTATCGGGCTGTGGCAGGATATTGGTACAGTCGGAGATGTACCTGTTCCTGAGGCGGTGTTTGACAGCCAGAGACAGCAGAGTTTAACAGAGACTTACTGGTCTTTAGCAGTACCTAGATATGTTCCGAGATGTACCGGTTTCTGAGGCGGTATTCAACAGTCAGAGACAGCAGTGTTTAACAGAGATTTACTGGACTATGGCAGGCTGTAGATACATTCAGAGATGTACTGGTTCTGAGGCGGTGTTGAACAGTCAGAGACAGCAGTGTTTAGCAGAGATTTAAAGGTCTGTGGTAGGATGTTGGTACAGTCGGAGATATACCTGTTTCTGAGGCGGTGTTTCAAAGTCAGAGACAGCAGCGTGTAACAGAGATATACCAGTCTGTGGCACGATGTTGGTACAGTCGGAGATGTACCTGTTTCTGAGGCGGTGTTTGACAGCCAGAGACAGCAGTGTTTAACAGCGATTTACTGGTCTTTAGCAGGACGAAGATGTATTCAGAGAAGTAACTGTTTCTGAGGCGGTGTTTAACAGCCAGAGACAGCAGGGTTTAACAGAGATTTACTGGTCTGTGGCAAGATGTTGGTACAGTCGGAGATGTACCTGTTTCTGAGGTGCTGTTTAACAGTCAGAGAGAGCAGTGTTTAACAGAGATTTACTGGTGTTTGGCTGGATGTAGATACATTCAGATATTTAACTGTTTCTGAGGCGGTGTTTAACAGTCAGAGATAGCAGTGTTTAACAGAGATTTACCGGTGTGTGGCAGGATGTTGATACAGTCGGAGATGTGCCTGTTTCTGAGGCGGTGTTTAACAGTCAGAGACAGCAGTGTTTAACAGAGATTTACCGGTGTGTGGCAGGATGTTGATACAGTCGGAGATGTACCTGTTTCTGAAGCGGTGTTTAACAGTCAGAGACAGCAGTGTTTAACAGAGATTTACCGGTCTGTGGCAGGATATTGCTACAGTCGGAGAAGAACCTGTTTCTGAGGCAGTGGTTGACTGCCAGAGACAGCAGTCTTCAATAGAGATTTATCGGGCTGTGGCAGGATATTGGTACAGTCGGAGATGTAACTGTTTCTGAGGCGGTGTTTGACAGCCAGAGACAGCAGTGTTTAACAGAGACTTACTGGTCTTTAGCAGTACCTAGATATGTTCCGAGATGTACCGGTTTCTGAGGCGGTATTCAACAGTCAGAGACAGCAGTGTTTAACAGAGATTTACTGGACTATGGCAGGCTGTAGATACATTCAGAGATGTCCCTGGTTCTGAGGCGATGTTGGACAGTCAGAGACAGCAGTGTTTAGCAGAGATTTAAAGGTCTGTGGCAGGATGTTGGTACAGTCGGAGATATACCTGTTTCTGAGGCGGTGTTTCAAAGTCAGAGACAGCAGCGTTTAACAGAGATATACCAGTCTGTGGCAGGATGTTGGTACAGTCGGAGATGTACCTGTTTCTGAGGCGGTGTTTGACAGCCAGAGACAGCAGTGTTTAACAGCGATTTACTGGTCTTTAGCAGGACGAAGATGTATTCAGAGAAGTACCTGTTTCTGAGGCGGTGTTTAACAGTCAGAGACAGCATTGTTTAACAGAGATTTACCGGTGTGTGGCAGGATGTTGATACAGTCGGAGATGTACCTGTTTCTGAGGCGGTGTTTAATAGTCAGAGACAGCAGTGTTTAACAGAGATTTACTGGTCTGTGGCAGGACGTAGATACATTCAGAGATGTAAATGTTTCTGAGGCGGTGTTTAACAGTCAGAGACAGCAGTGTTTAACAGAGATTTACCGGTGTGTGGCAGGATGTTGATACAGTCGGAGATGTACCTGTTTCTGAGGCGGTGTTTAATAGTCAGAGACAGCAGTGTTTAACAGAGATTTACTGGTCTTTGGCAGGACGTAGATACATTCAGAGATGTAAATGTTTCTGAGGCGGTGTTTAACAGTCAGAGATAGCAGTGTTTAACAGAGATTTACTGGTCTGTGGCAGGATATTGGTACAGTCAGAGATGTACCTGTTTCTGAGGCGGTGGTTAACAGTGAGAGACAGCAGTGTTTAACAGAGATTTTCCAGTCTGTGGCAGGATGTACAAACAGTCAGAGATTGACCTGTTTCTGACGCGGTGTTTATCAGTCAGAGACAGCAGTGTTTAACAGAGATTTACTGGTCTGTGGCAGGATGTTGGTACAGTTGGAGATGTACCTATTTCTGAGGCGGTGTTTAACAGTCAGAGACAGCAGTGTTTAACAGAGGTTTACCGGTCTGTGGCAGGATATTTGTACAGGAAGCAATGTACCTGTTTCGCCGGTGTTTAACAGCCAGAGACAGCAGGGTTTAACAGAGATTTACTGGTCTGTGGCAAGATGTTGGTACAGTCGGAGATGTACCTGTTTCTGAGGTGCTGTTTAACAGTCAGAGAGAGCAGTGTTTAACAGAGATTTACTGGTGTTTGGCTGGATGTAGATACATTCAGATATTTAACTGTTTCTGAGGCGGTGTTTAACAGTCAGAGATAGCAGAGTTTAACAGAGATTTACAGGTCTGTGGCAGGATATTGGTACAATCAGCTATGTTCATGCTTCTGAGGCGTTGTTTAGCAGTCAGAGAAAGCAGTGTTTAACAGAGATTTACCGGTCTGTGGTAGGATATTGGGACAGTCAGAGATGTACCTGTTTGTGAGGCGGTGTTTAACAGTCAGAGACAGCAGTGTTTAACAGAGATTTACAGGTCTGTGGCAGGATGTTGGTACAGTCGGAGATGTACCTGTTTCTGAGGCGGTGTTAAACAGTCAGAGACAGCAGTGTTTAACAGAGATTTAACCGTCTGTGCCAGGATGTAGATACACTCAGCGATGTACCTGGTTCTGAGGCACTGTTTAACAGTCAGAGACAGCAGTGTTTAGCAGAGGTTTACCGGTCTGTGGCAGGATGTTGATAAAGTCGGAAATGTACCTGATTCTAAGGCGGTGTTTGACGTCAGAAACAGCAGGGCTTAACAGATATTTACCGGCCTATGGCAGGATATTGGTACAGACAGCGATGTACCAGTTTCTGAGGCGGTGTTTAAAAGTCAGAGACAGCAGTGTTTTACAGAGATTTATCCGTCTGTGGCAGGATGTTGGTACAGTCAGAGATGTACCTGTTTCTGAGGCAGTGGTTAACAGTCAGAGACAGCAGAGTTTAACAGAGATTTACCGGTCTGTGGCAGGATGTTGGTACAGTCGTAGATTTATCTGTTTTTGAGGCAGTGTTTAACAGTCAGAGACAGCAGTGTTTTACAGAGATTTACTAGTCTGTGACAGGATGTTGGTAGAGTTGGAGATGTACCTGTTTCTGAGGCGGTGTTTAACAGTCAGAGAGAGCAGTGTTTAAGAGACATTTACAGGTCTGTGGCAGGATATTGGTACAGTCGGTGATGTACCTGTTTCTGAGGCAGTGTTTAACAGTCACAGACAACAGTGTTTAACAGAGATTTACCGGTCTGAGGCAGGATGTTGGTACAATCAGAGATGTACCTCTTTCTGACGCAGTGTTTAACAGTTAGAGACAGCAGTGTTTAACAGAGATTTACTGGTCTGTGCCAGGATGTAGATGCAGTCAGTGATGTACCTGTTTCTGAGGCGGTGTTTAACAGCCAGAAACAGCAGTGTTTAGCAGAGATTTTCCGGTCTGTGGCAGGATATTAGTACAGTCAGAGATGTACCTGTTTCTGAGGCGGTGTTTAACAGTCAGAGATAGCAGTGTTTAACAGAGATTTACCGGTCTGTGGCAGGATGTACAAACAGTCAGAGATTGACCTGTTTCTGACGCAGTGTTTAACAATCAGAGACAGCAGTGTTTAGCAGAGATTTAAAGGTCTGTGGCAGGATGTTGGTACAGTCGGAGATATACCTGTTTCTGAGGCGGTGTTTCAAAGTCAGAGACAGCAGGGTTTAACAGAGATTTACCAGTCTGTGGCAGGATATTGGTACAATCGGAGAAGAACCTGTTTCTGAGGCAGTCGTTAACTGCCAGAGACAGCAGTCTTTAATAGAGATTTACCGGGCTGTGGCAGGATATTGGTACATTCGGAGATGTACCTGTTTCTGAGGTGGTGTTCAACAGTCAGAGACAGCAGTGCTTAACAGAGACTTACTGGTCTGTGGTAGGATATTGGTACAGTCGGTGATATACCTGTTTCTGAGGCGGTGTTTCAAAGTCAGAGACAGCAGGGTTTAACAGAGATTTACCAGTCTGTGGCAGGATATTGGTACAATCGGAGAAGAACCTGTTTCTGAGGCAGTCGTTAACTGCCAGAGACAGCAGTCTTTAATAGAGATTTACCGGGCTGTGGTAGGATATTGGTACATTCGGAGATGTACCTGTTTCTGAGGTGGTGTTCAACAGTCAGAGACAGCAGTGCTTAACAGAGACTTACTGGTCTGTGGTAGGATATTGGGACAGTCAGAGATGTACCTGTTTCTGAGGCGGTGTTTAACAGTCAGAGACAGCAGTGTTTAACAGAGATTTACAGGTCTGTGGCAGGATGTTGGTACAGTCGGAGATGTACCTGTTTCTGAGGCGGTGTTAAACAGTCAGAGACAGCAGTGTTTAACAGAGATTTAACCGTCTGTGCCAGGATGTAGATACACTCAGCGATGTACCTGGTTCTGAGGCACTGTTTAACAGTCAGAGACAGCAGTGTTTAGCAGAGGTTTACCGGTCTGTGGCAGGATGTTGATAAAGTCGGAAATGTACCTGATTCTAAGGCGGTGTTTGACGTCAGAAACAGCAGGGCTTAACAGATATTTACCGGCCTATGGCAGGATATTGGTACAGACAGCGATGTACCAGTTTCTGAGGCGGTGTTTAAAAGTCAGAGACAGCAGTGTTTTACAGAGATTTATCCGTCTGTGGCAGGATGTTGGTACAGTCAGAGATGTACCTGTTTCTGAGGCAGTGGTTAACAGTCAGAGACAGCAGAGTTTAACAGAGATTTACCGGTCTGTGGCAGGATGTTGGTACAGTCGTAGATTTATCTGTTTTTGAGGCAGTGTTTAACAGTCAGACACAGCAGTGTTTTACAGAGATTTACTAGTCTGTGACAGGATGTTGGTAGAGTTGGAGATGTACCTGTTTCTGAGGCGGTGTTTAACAGTCAGAGAGAGCAGTGTTTAAGAGACATTTACAGGTCTGTGGCAGGATATTGGTACAGTCGGTGATGTACCTGTTTCTGAGGCAGTGTTTAACAGTCACAGACAACAGTGTTTAACAGAGATTTACCGGTCTGAGGCAGGATGTTGGTACAATCAGAGATGTACCTCTTTCTGACGCAGTGTTTAACAGTTAGAGACAGCAGTGTTTAACAGAGATTTACTGGTCTGTGCCAGGATGTAGATGCAGTCAGTGATGTACCTGTTTCTGAGGCGGTGTTTAACAGCCAGAAACAGCAGTGTTTAGCAGAGATTTTCCGGTCTGTGGCAGGATATTAGTACAGTCAGAGATGTACCTGTTTCTGAGGCGGTGTTTAACAGTCAGAGATAGCAGTGTTTAACAGAGATTTACCGGTCTGTGGCAGGATGTACAAACAGTCAGAGATTGACCTGTTTCTGACGCAGTGTTTAACAATCAGAGACAGCAGTGTTTAGCAGAGATTTAAAGGTCTGTGGCAGGATGTTGGTACAGTCGGAGATATACCTGTTTCTGAGGCGGTGTTTCAAAGTCAGAGACAGCAGGGTTTAACAGAGATTTACCAGTCTGTGGCAGGATATTGGTACAATCGGAGAAGAACCTGTTTCTGAGGCAGTCGTTAACTGCCAGAGACAGCAGTCTTTAATAGAGATTTACCGGGCTGTGGCAGGATATTGGTACATTCGGAGATGTACCTGTTTCTGAGGTGGTGTTCAACAGTCAGAGACAGCAGTGCTTAACAGAGACTTACTGGTCTGTGGTAGGATATTGGGACAGTCAGAGATGTACCTGTTTCTGAGGCGGTGTTTAACAGTCAGAGACAGCAGTGTTTAACAGAGATTTACAGGTCTGTGGCAGGATGTTGGTACAGTTGTAGATGTACCTGTTTCAAAGGTAGTGTTTAACAGTCAGAGACAGCAGTGTTTAACAGAGATTTACAGGTCTGTGGCAGGATGTTGGTACAGTCAGAGATGTACCTGTTTCTGAGCCAGTGTTTAACAGTCAGAGACAGCAGAGTTTAACAGAGATTTACCGGTCTGTGGCAGGATGTTGGTACAGTCGTAGATTTATCTGTTTTTGAGGCAGTGTTTAACAGTCAGAGACAGCAGTGTTTATCAGAGATTTACTGGTCTGTGACAGGATGTTGGTAGAGTTGGAGATGTACCTGTTTCTGAGGCGGTGTTTAACAGTCAGAGACAGCAGTGTTTAACAGACATTTACAGGTCTGTGGCAGGATGTTGGTACAGTCGGTGATGTACCTGTTTCTGAGGCGGTGTTTAACAGTCACAGACAACAGTGTTTAACAGAGATTTACCGGTCTGAGGCAGGATGTTGGTACAATCAGAGATGTACCTCTTTCTGACGCAGTGTTTAGCAGTTAGAGACAGCAGTGTTTAACAGAGATTTACTGGTCTGTGCCAGGATGTAGATGCAGTCAGTGATGTACCTGTTTCTGAGGCGGTGTTTAACAGTCAGAGATTGCAGTGTTTAACAGAGATTTACCGGTCTGTGGCAGGATATTGGTACATTCGGAGATGTACCTTTTCCTGAGGCGGTGTTTAACAGCCAGAGACAGCAGTGTTTAACAGAGATTTACAGGTCTGTGGCAGGATATTGCTGCAGTCGGAGATTAACCTGTTTCTGAGGCGGTGTTCAACAGTCAGAGACAGCAGGGCTTAACAGAGATTTACTGGTCTGTGGCAAGATATTGGTATAGTTAGCGATGTACATGATTCTGAGGTGGTGTTTAACAGTCAGAGAGAGCAGTATTTAACAGAGATTTACTGGTCTGTGGCAGGATATTGGTACAGTCGCAGATGTACCTGTTTCTTAGGCGGTGTTTAACAGTCAAAGACAGCAGTGTTTAACAGAGATTTCCTGGTCTGTGGCAGGCTGCAGATACATTCAGAGATGTACCTGTTACTGAGGCGGTGTTTAACAGTCAGAGACAGCAGTGTTTAACAGAGATTTACAGGTCTGTGGCAGGATGTTGGTACAGTCGGAGATGTACCTGTTTCTGAGGCGGTGTTTAACAGCCAGAAACAGCAGTGTTTAGCAGAGTTTTTCCGGTCTGTGGCAGGATATTAGTACAGTCAGAGATGTACCTGTTTCTGAGGCGGTGTTTAACAGTCAGAGACAGCAGTGTTTAACAGAGATTTACCGGTCTGTGGCAGGATATTGGTACAGTCGTAGATTTATCTGTTTTTGAGGCAGTGTTTAACAGTCAGAGACAGCAGTGTTTTACAGAGATTTACTAGTCTGTGACAGGATGTTGGTAGAGTTGGAGATGTACCTGTTTCTGAGGCGGTGTTTAACAGTCAGAGAGAGCAGTGTTTAAGAGACATTTACAGGTCTGTGGCAGGATATTGGTACAGTCGGTGATGTACCTGTTTCTGAGGCAGTGTTTAACAGTCACAGACAACAGTGTTTAACAGAGATTTACCGGTCTGAGGCAGGATGTTGGTACAATCAGAGATGTACCTCTTTCTGACGCAGTGTTTAACAGTTAGAGACAGCAGTGTTTAACAGAGATTTACTGGTCTGTGCCAGGATGTAGATGCAGTCAGTGATGTACCTGTTTCTGAGGCGGTGTTTAACAGCCAGAAACAGCAGTGTTTAGCAGAGATTTTCCGGTCTGTGGCAGGATATTAGTACAGTCAGAGATGTACCTGTTTCTGAGGCGGTGTTTAACAGTCAGAGATAGCAGTGTTTAACAGAGATTTACCGGTCTGTGGCAGGATGTACAAACAGTCAGAGATTGACCTGTTTCTGACGCAGTGTTTAACAATCAGAGACAGCAGTGTTTAGCAGAGATTTAAAGGTCTGTGGCAGGATGTTGGTACAGTCGGAGATATACCTGTTTCTGAGGCGGTGTTTCAAAGTCAGAGACAGCAGGGTTTAACAGAGATTTACCAGTCTGTGGCAGGATATTGGTACAATCGGAGAAGAACCTGTTTCTGAGGCAGTCGTTAACTGCCAGAGACAGCAGTCTTTAATAGAGATTTACCGGGCTGTGGCAGGATATTGGTACATTCGGAGATGTACCTGTTTCTGAGGTGGTGTTCAACAGTCAGAGACAGCAGTGCTTAACAGAGACTTACTGGTCTGTGGTAGGATATTGGGACAGTCAGAGATGTACCTGTTTCTGAGGCGGTGTTTAACAGTCAGAGACAGCAGTGTTTAACAGAGATTTACAGGTCTGTGGCAGGATGTTGGTACAGTTGTAGATGTACCTGTTTCAAAGGTAGTGTTTAACAGTCAGAGACAGCAGTGTTTAACAGAGATTTACAGGTCTGTGGCAGGATGTTGGTACAGTCAGAGATGTACCTGTTTCTGAGCCAGTGTTTAACAGTCAGAGACAGCAGAGTTTAACAGAGATTTACCGGTCTGTGGCAGGATGTTGGTACAGTCGTAGATTTATCTGTTTTTGAGGCAGTGTTTAACAGTCAGAGACAGCAGTGTTTATCAGAGATTTACTGGTCTGTGACAGGATGTTGGTAGAGTTGGAGATGTACCTGTTTCTGAGGCGGTGTTTAACAGTCAGAGACAGCAGTGTTTAACAGACATTTACAGGTCTGTGGCAGGATATTGGTACAGTCGGTGATGTACCTGTTTCTGAGGCGGTGTTTAACAGTCACAGACAACAGTGTTTAACAGAGATTTACCGGTCTGAGGCAGGATGTTGGTACAATCAGAGATGTACCTCTTTCTGACGCAGTGTTTAGCAGTTAGAGACAGCAGTGTTTAACAGAGATTTACTGGTCTGTGCCAGGATGTAGATGCAGTCAGTGATGTACCTGTTTCTGAGGCGGTGTTTAACAGTCAGAGATAGCAGTGTTTAACAGAGATTTACCGGTCTGTGGCAGGATATTGGTACATTCGGAGATGTACCTTTTCCTGAGGCGGTGTTTAACAGCCAGAGACAGCAGTGTTTAACAGAGATTTACAGGTCTGTGGCAGGATATTGCTGCAGTCGGAGATTAACCTGTTTCTGAGGCGGTGTTCAACAGTCAGAGACAGCAGGGCTTAACAGAGATTTACTGGTCTGTGGCAAGATATTGGTATAGTTAGCGATGTACATGATTCTGAGGTGGTGTTTAACAGTCAGAGAGAGCAGTATTTAACAGAGATTTACTGGTCTGTGGCAGGATATTGGTACAGTCGCAGATGTACCTGTTTCTTAGGCGGTGTTTAACAGTCAAAGACAGCAGTGTTTAACAGAGATTTCCTGGTCTGTGGCAGGCTGCAGATACATTCAGAGATGTACCTGTTTCTGAGGCGGTGTTTAACAGTCAGAGACAGCAGTGTTTAACAGAGATTTACAGGTCTGTGGCAGGATGTTGGTACAGTCGGAGATGTACCTGTTTCTGAGGCGGTGTTTAACAGCCAGAAACAGCAGTGTTTAGCAGAGTTTTTCCGGTCTGTGGCAGGATATTAGTACAGTCAGAGATGTACCTGTTTCTGAGGCGGTGTTTAACAGTCAGAGACAGCAGTGTTTAACAGAGATTTACCGGTCTGTGGCAGGATATTGGTACAGTCGGAGAAGAACCTGTTTCTGAGGCAGTGGTTAACTGCCAGAGACAGCAGTCTTCAATGGAGATTTATTGGGCTGTGGCAGGATATTGGTACAGTCGGTGATGTACCTGTTTCTGAGGCGGTGTTTGACAGCCAGAGACAGCAGTGTTTAACAGAGACTTACTGGTCTTTAGCAGTACGTAGATATGTTCCGAGATGTACCGGTTTCTTAGGCGGTATTCAACAGACAGAGACAGCAGTGTTTAACAGAGATTTACTGGTCTGTGGCAGGCTGTAGATACATTCAGAGATGTCCCTGGTTCTGAGGTGGTGTTGAACAGTCAGAGACAGCAGTGTTTAACAGAGATTTACCAGTCTGTGGCAGGATATTGGTACAATCGGAGAAGAACCTGTTTCTGAGGCAGTTGTTAACTGCCAGAGACAGCAGTCTTTAATAGAGATTTACCGGGCTGTGGCAGGATATTGGTACATTCGGAGATGTACTTGTTTCTGAGGTGGTGTTCAACAGTCAGAGACAGCAGTGCTTAACAGAGACTTACTGGTCTGTGGTAGGATATTGGTACAGTCGGTGATATACCTGTTTCTGAGGCGGTGTTTCAAAGTCAGAGACAGCAGGGTTTAACAGAGATTTACCAGTCTGTGGCAGGATATTGGTACAATCGGAGAAGAACCTGTTTCTGAGGCAGTCGTTAACTGCCAGAGGCAGCAGTCTTTAATAGAGATTTACCGGGCTGTGGCAGGATATTGGTACATTCGGAGATGTACCTGTTTCTGAGGTGGTGTTCAACAGTCAGAGACAGCAGTGCTTAACAGAGACTTACTGGTCTGTGGTAGGATATTGGGACAGTCAGAGATGTACCTGTTTCTGAGGCGGTGTTTAACAGTCAGAGACAGCAGTGTTTAACAGAGATTTACAGGTCTGTGGCAGGATGTTGGTACAGTTGTAGATGTACCTGTTTCAAAGGTGGTGTTTAACAGTCAGAGACAGCAGTGTTTAACAGAGATTTACAGGTCTGTGGCAGGATGTTGGTACAGTCAGAGATGTACCTGTTTCTGAGCCAGTGTTTAACAGTCAGAGACAGCAGAGTTTAACAGAGATTTACCGGTCTGTGGCAGGATGTTGGTACAGTCGTAGATTTATCTGTTTTTGAGGCAGTGTTTAACAGTCAGAGACAGCAGTGTTTATCAGAGATTTACTGGTCTGTGCCAGGATGTAGATGCAGTCAGTGATGTACCTGTTTCTGAGGCGGTGTTTAACAGTCAGAGATAGCAGTGTTTAACAGAGATTTACCGGTCTGTGGCAGGATATTGGTACATTCGGATATGTACCTTTTCCTGAGGCGATGTTTAACAGCCAGAGACAGCAGTGTTTAACAGAGATTTACAGGTCTGTGGCAGGATATTGCTGCAGTCGGAGATTAACCTGTTTCTGAGGCGGTGTTTAACAGTCAGAGAGAGCAGTATTTAACAGAGATTTACTGGTCTGTGGCAGGATATTGGTACAGTCGCAGATGTACCTGTTTCTTAGGCGGTGTTTAACAGTCAAAGACAGCAGTGTTTAACAGAGATTTCCTGGTCTGTGGCAGGCTGCAGATACATTCAGAGATGTACCTGTTTCTGAGGCGGTGTTTAACAGTCAGAGACAGCAGTGTTTAACAGAGATTTACAGGTCTGTGGCAGGATGTTGGTACAGTCGGAGATGTACCTGTTTCTGAGGCGGTGTTTAACAGCCAGAAACAGCAGTGTTTAGCAGAGTTTTTCCGGTCTGTGGCAGGATATTAGTACATTCAGAGATGTACTTGATTCTGAGGCGGTGTTAAACAGTCAGAGACAGCAGTGTTTAACAGAGATTTACCCGTCTGTGCCAGGATGTAGATATACTCAGCGATGTACCTGGTTCTGAGGCGGTGTTTAACAGCCACAGACAGCAGGTTTTAACAGAGATTTACTGGTCTGCAGCAGGATATTGGTACATTCGGAGATGTACCTTATTCTGAGGCGGTGTTTAACAGTCAGAGACAGCAGTGTTTAACAGAGATTTACCGGTCTGTGGCAGGATGTAGATGCAGTCAGTGATGTACCTGTTTCTGAGGCGGTGTTTAACAGTCAGAGATAGCAGTGTTTAACAGAGATTTACCGGTCTGTGGCAGGATGTACAAACAGTCAGAGATTGACCTGTTTCTGACGCAGTGTTTAACAGTCAGAGACAGCGGTGTTTAACGGAGATTTACTGGTCTGTGGCAGGATGTTGGTACAGTTGGAGATGTACCTGCTTCTGAGGCGGTGTTTAACGGCCAGAAACAGCAGTGTTTAGCTGAGATTTTCCGGTCTGTGGCAGGATATTAGTACAGTCAGAGATGTACGAGTTTCTGAGGCGGTGTTAAATAGTCAGAGACAGCAGGGTTTAACAGAGATTTACCCGTCTGTGGCAGGATATTGGTACAGTCAGAGATGTACCTGTTTCTGAGGCGGTGTTTAACAGCCAGAGACAGCAGGGCTTAACAGAGATTTACTGGTCTGTCGCAGGATATTGGTACATCGGAGATGTACCTTTTTCTGAGGCAGTGTTTCCAGTCAGAGACAGCAGTGTTTAACAGAGATTTACCAGTCTGTGGCAGGATGTTGGTACAGTCGGAGATTAACCTGTTTCTGAGGCGGTGTTTAACAGTCAGAGACAGCAGTGCTTAACAGTGATTTACAGGTCTGTGGCAGGATGTTGGTACAGTCAGAGATGTATCTGTTTCTGAGGTGGTGTTTAACAGTCAGAGACAGTAGTGTTTAAGAGAGTTACTGGTCTTTGGCAGGACGTGGTTACATTCAGAGAATTACCTGTTTCTGAGGCGGTGTTTAACAGCCAGAGACAGCAGGGCTTAACAGAGATTTACTGGTCTGTGGCAAGATATTGGTATAGTTAGCGATGTACATGATTCTGAGGTGGGGTTTAACAGTCAGAGAGAGCAGTATTTAACAGAGATTTACTGGTCTGTGGCAGGATATTGGTACAGTCGCAGATGTACCTGTTTCTTAGGCGGTGTTTAATAGTCAAAGACAGCAGTGTTTAACAGAGATTTCCTGGTCTGTGGCAGGCTGCAGATACATTCAGAGATGTACCTGTTTCTGAGGCGGTGTTTAATAGTCAGAGACAGCAGTGCTTAACAGTGATTTACAGGTCTGTGGCAGGATGTTGGTACAGTCAGAGATGTATCTGTTTCTGAGGTGGTGTTTAACAGTCAGAGACAGTAGTGTTTAAGAGAGTTACTGGTCTTTGGCAGGACGAAGTTACATTCAGAGAATTACCTGTTTCTGAGGCGGTGTTTAAAAGCCAGAGACAGCAGGGCTTAACAGAGATTTACTGGTCTGTGGCAAGATATTGGTATAGTTAGCGATGTACATGATTCTGAGGTGGTGTTTAACAGTCAGAGAGAGCAGTATTTAACAGAGATTTACTGGTCTGTGGCAGGATATTGGTACAGTCGCAGATGTACCTGTTTCTGAGGGTGTGTGTAACAGCCAGAGACAGCAGTGTTTAACAGAGATTTACCCGTCTGTGCCAGGATGTAGATACACTCAGCGATGTACCAGGTTCTGAGGCAGTGTTTAACATTCAGAGACAGCAGTGTTTAGCAGAGGTTTACCGGTCTGTGGCAGGATGTTGGTACAGTCGGAGATGTACCTGTTTCTGAGGTGGTGTTTAACAGCCAGAGACAGCAGTGTTTAACAGAGATTTACTGGTCTGCGGCAGGATATTGGTACATTCGGAGATGTACCTTTTTCTGAGGCGGTGTTTAAAACTCAGAGACAGCAGTGTTTAACAGAGATTTACCGGTCTGTGGCAGGATGTTGGTACGGTCGTAGATTTATCTGTTTTTGAGGCAGTGTTTAACAGTCAGAGACAGCAGTGTTTAACAGAGATTTACTGGTCTGTGGCAGGATGTACAAACAGTCAGAGATTGACCTGTTTCTCACGCAGTGCTTAACAGTTAGAGACAGCAGTGTTTAACAGAGATTTACTGGTCTGTGGCAAGATGTTGGTACAGTCAGCGATGTACATGTTTCTGAGGTGGTGTTTAAAAGTCAGAAAAAGCAGTGTTGAACATAGATTTACCGGTCTGTGCTAGGATGCAGATACAGTCAGCGATGTACCTGTTTCTGAGATGGTGTTTAACAGTCAGAGACTGCAGTGTTTAGCAGAGATTTACCGGTCTGTGGCAAGATGTTGCTACAGTCAGAGATGTACCTGTTTCTGAGGCGGTGCTTAACAGTCAGAGACTGCAGTGTTAGCAGAGATTTAACGGTCTGTGGCAGGATGTTGGTACAGTCGGAGCTGTACTTGTTTCTGAGGCGGTGTTTAACAGTCAGAGACAGCAGTGTTTAACAGAGATTTACCGGTCTGTGGCAGGATATTGGTACAGTCAGCGATGTACCTGTTACTGATGCGGTGTTTAACAGGCAGAGACAGCAGGGTTTAACAGAGATTTAATGGTCTATGGCAGGATATTGGTACATTTGGAGATGTACCTGTTTCCGAGGTGGTGTTTAACAGTCAGAGACAGCAGAGTTTAACAGAGATTTACCGGTCTGTGGCAGGATATTGGTACAGTCGGAGAAGAAACTGTTTCTGAGGCAGTGGTTAACTGCCAGAGACAGCAGTCTTCAATAGAGATTTATCGGGCTGTGGCAGGATATTGGTACAGTCGGAGATGTACCTGTTTGTGAGGCGGTGTTTGGCAGCCAGAGACAGCAGTGTTTAACAGAGACTTACTGGTCTTTAGCAGTACGTAGATATGTTCCGAGATGTACCGGTTTCTGAGGCGGTATTCAACAGTCAGAGACAGCAGTGTTTAACAGAGATTTACTGGTCTGTGGCAGGCTGTAGATACATTCAGAGATGTCCCTGTTTCTGAGGCGGTGTTTCAAAGTCAGAGACAGCAGTGTTTAACAGAAATTTACCGGTCTGTGGCAGGATGTACAAACAGTCAGAGATTGACCTGTTTCTGACGCAGTGCTTAACAGTCAGAAACAGCAGTGTTGAACATAGATTTACCGGTCTGTGCTAGGATGCAGATACAGTCAGCGATGTACCTGTTTCTGAGATGGTGTTTAACAGTCAGAGACTGCAGTGTTCAGCAGAGATTTACCGGTCTGTGGCAAGATGTTCCTACAGTCAGAGATGTATCTGTTTCTGAGGCGGTGTTTAACAGTCAGAGACTGCAGTGTTAGCAGAGATTTAACGGTCTGTGGCAGGATGTTGGTACAGTCGGAGCTGTACCTGTTTCTGAGGCGGTGTTTAACAGTCAGAGACAGCAGTGTTTAACAGAGATTTAGCGGTCTGTGGCAGGATATTGGTACAGTCAGCGATGTACCTGTTACTGATGCGGTGTTTAACAGGCAGAGACAGCAGGGTTTAACAGAGATTTAATGGTCTATGGCAGGATATTGGTACATTTGGAGATGTACCTGTTTCCGAGGCGGTGTTTAACAGTCAGAGACAGCAGAGTTTAACAGAGATTTACTGGACTGTGGCAGCATGTTGATACAGTCGGAGATGTACCTGTTTCTGAGGCGGTGTTTAACAGTCAGAGACAGCGGTGGTTAACGGAGATTTACTG
Organism: Mobula birostris; assembly: GCF_030028105.1. NCBI lineage: Eukaryota > Metazoa > Chordata > Chondrichthyes > Myliobatiformes > Myliobatidae > Mobula > Mobula birostris. The sequence continues at coordinate 33,701,023 of NC_092399.1, forward strand.
GTCTGTGGCAGGATGTTGGTACAGTTGGAGATGCACCTGCTTCTGAGGCGGTGTTTAACGGCCAGAAACAGCAGTGTTTAGCTGAGATTTTCCGGTCTGTGGCAGGATATTAGTACAGTCAGAGATGTACGAGTTTCTGAGGCGGTGTTAAATAGTCAGAGACAGCAGGGTTTAACAGAGATTTACCCGTCTGTGGCAGGATATTGGTACAGTCAGAGATGTACCTGTTTCTGAGGCGGTGTTTAACAGCCAGAGACAGCAGGGCTTAACAGAGATTTACTGGTCTGTCGCAGGATATTGGTACATCGGAGATGTACCTTTTTCTGAGGCAGTGTTTCCAGTCAGACACAGCAGTGTTTAACAGAGATTTACCAGTCTGTGGCAGGATGTTGGTACAGTCGGAGATTAACCTGTTTCTGAGGCGGTGTTTAACAGTCAGAGACAGCAGTGCTTAACAGTGATTTACAGGTCTGTGGCAGGATGTTGGTACCGTCAGAGATGTATCTGTTTCTGAGGTGGTGTTTAACAGTCAGAGACAGTAGTGTTTAAGAGAGTTACTGGTCTTTGGCAGGACGTGGTTACATTCAGAGAATTACCTGTTTCTGAGGCGGTGTTTAACAGCCAGAGACAGCAGGGCTTAACAGAGATTTACTGGTCTGTGGCAAGATATTGGTATAGTTAGCGATGTACATGATTCTGAGGTGGTGTTTAACAGTCAGAGAGAGCAGTATTTAACAGAGATTTACTGGTCTGTGGCAGGATATTGGTACAGTCGCAGAAGTACCTGTTTCTTAGGCGGTGTTTAATAGTCAAAGACAGCAGTGTTTAACAGAGATTTCCTGGTCTGTGGCAGGCTGCAGATACATTCAGAGATGTACCTGTTTCTGAGGCGGTGTTTAACAGTCAGAAACAGCAGTGTTTAACAGAGATTTACAGGTCTGTGGCAGGATGTTGGTACAGTCGGAGATGTACCTGTTTCTGAGGCGGTGTTTAACAGCCAGAAACAGCAGTGTTTAGCAGAGTTTTTCTGGTCTGTGGCAGGATATTAGTACAGTCAGAGATGTACTTGTTTCTGAGGCGGTGTTAAACAGTCAGAGACAGCAGTGTTTAACAGAGATTTACCCGTCTGTGCCAGGATGTAGATACACTCAGCGATGTACCTGGTTCTGAGGCAGTGTTTAACAGTCAGAGACAGCAGTGTTTAGCATAGGTTTACCGGTCGGTGGCAGGATGTTGCTACAGTCGGAAATGTACCTGATTCTAAGGCGCTGCTTAACAGTCAGAGACAGCAGGGTTTAACAGAGGTTTACCCGTCTGTGGCAGGATATTGGTACAGTCAGCGATGTACCTGTTTCTGAGGGTGTGTGTAACAGCCAGAGACAGCAGTGTTTAACAGAGATTTACCCGTCTGTGCCAGGATGTAGATACACTCAGCGATGTACCAGGTTCTGAGGCAGTGTTTAACATTCAGAGACAGCAGTGTTTAGCAGAGGTTTACCGGTCTGTGGCAGGATGTTGGTACAGTCGGAGATGTACCTGTTTCTGAGGTGGTGTTTAACAGCCAGAGACAGCAGTGTTTAACAGAGATTTACTGGTCTGCGGCAGGATATTGGTACATTCGGAGATGTACCTTTTTCTGAGGCGGTGTTTAAAACTCAGAGAAAGCAGTGTTTAACAGAGATTTACCGGTCTGTGGCAGGATGTTGGTACGTTCGTAGATTTATCTGTTTTTGAGGCAGTGTTTAACAGTCAGAGACAGCAGTGTTTAACAGAGATTTACTGGTCTGTGGCAGGATGTACAAACAGTCAGAGATTGACCTGTTTCTGACGCGGTGCTTAACAGTTAGAGACAGCAGTGTTTAACAGAGATTTACTGGTCTGTGGCAAGATGTTGGTACAATCAGCGATGTACATGTTTCTGAGGTGGTGTTTAACAGTCAGAAAAAGCAGTGTTGAACATAGATTTACCGGTCTGTGCTAGGATGCAGATACAGTCAGCGATGTACCTGTTTCTGAGATGGTGTTTAACAGTCAGAGACTGCAGTGTTTAGCAGAGATTTACCGGTCTGTGGCAAGATGTTGCTACAGTCAGAGATGTACCTGTTTCTGAGGCGGTGCTTAACAGTCAGAGACTGCAGTGTTAGCAGAGATTTAACGGTCTGTGGCAGGATGTTGGTACAGTCAGCGATGTACCTGTTACTGATGCGGTGTTTAACAGGCAGAGACAGCAGGGTTTAACAGAGATTTAATGGTCTATGGCAGGATATTGGTACATTTGGAGATGTACCTGTTTCCGAGGCGGTGTTTAACAGTCAGAGACAGCAGAGTTTAACAGAGATTTACCGGTCTGTGGCAGGATATTGGTACAGTTGGAGAAGAACCTGTTTCTGAGGCAGTGGTTAACTGCCAGAGACAGCAGTCTTCAATAGAGATTTATCGGGCTGTGGCAGGATATTGGTACAGTCGGAGATGTACCTGTTTGTGAGGCGGTGTTTGGCAGCCAGAGACAGCAGTGTTTAACAGAGACTTACTGGTCTTTAGCAGTACGTAGATATGTTCCGAGATGTACCGGTTTCTGAGGCGGTATTCAACAGTCAGAGACAGCAGTGTTTAACAGAGATTTACTGGTCTGTGGCAGGCTGTAGATACATTCAGAGATGTCCCTGTTTCTGAGGCGGTGTTTCAAAGTCAGAGACAGCAGTGTTTAACAGAGATTTACCGGTCTGTGGCAGGATGTACAAACAGTCAGAGATTGACCTGTTTCTGACGCGGTGCTTAACAGTCAGAGACAGCAGTGTTTAACAGAGATTTACTGGTCTGTGGCAAGATGTTGGTACAGTCAGCGATGTACATGTTTCTGAGGTGGTGTTTAACAGTCAGAAACAGCAGTGTTGAACATAGATTTACCGGTCTGTGCTAGGATGCAGATACAGTCAGCGATGTACCTGTTTCTGAGATGGTGTTTTACAGTCAGAGACTGCAGTGTTTAGCAGAGATTTACCGGTCTGTGGCAAGATGTTGCTACAGTCAGAGATGTACCTGTTTCTGAGGCGGTGTTTAACAGTCAGAGACTGCAGTGTTAGCAGAGATTTAACGGTCTGTGGCAGGACGTTGGTACAGTCGGAGCTGTACCTGTTTCTGAGGCGCTGTTTAACAGTCAGAGACAGCAGTGTTTAACAGAGATTTAGCGGTCTGTGGCAGGATATTGGTACAGTCAGCGATGTACCTGTTACTGATGCGGTGTTTAACAGGCAGAGACAGCAGGGTTTAACAGAGATTTAATGGTCTATGGCAGGATATTGGTACATTTGGAGATATACCTGTTTCCGAGGCGGTGTTTAACAGTCAGAGACAGCAGAGTTTAACAGAGATTTACTGGACTGTGGCAGGATGTTGATACAGTCGGAGATGTACCTGTTTCTGAGGCGGTGTTTAACAGTCAGAGACAGCTGTGTTTAACAGAGATTTACCGGTCTGTGGCAGGATATTGGTACAGTCGGAGAAGAACCTGTTTCTGAGGCAGTGGTTAACTGCCAGAGACAGCAGTTTTCAATAGAGATTTATCGGGCTGTGGCAGGATATTGGTACAGTCGGAGATGTGCCTGTTTGTGAGGCGGTGTTTGGCAGCCAGAGACAGCAGTGTTTAACAGAGACTTACTGGTCTTTAGCAGTACGTAGATATGTTCCGAGATGTACCGGTTTCTGAGGCGGTATTCAACAGTCAGAGACAGCAGTGTTTAACAGAGATTTACTGGTCTGTGGCAGGCTGTAGATACATTCAGAGATGTCCCTGTTTCTGAAGCGGTGTTGAACAGTCAGAGACAGCAGTGTTTAGCAGAGATTTAAAGGTCTGTGGCAGGATGTTGGTACAGTCGGAGATATACCTGTTTCTGAGGCGGTGTTTCAAAGTCAGAGACAACAGGGTTTAACAGAGATTTACCAGTCTGTGGCAGGATATTGGTGCAATCGGAGAAGAACCTGTTTCTGAGGCAGTCGTTAACTGCCAGAGACAGCAGTCTTTAATAGAGATTTACCGGGCTGTGGCAGGATATTGGTACATTCGGAGATGTACCTGTTTCTGAGGCGGTGTTTGACAGCCAGAGACAGCAGTGTTTAACAGAGACTTACTGGTCGTTAGCAGTACGTAGATATATTCCGAGATGTACCGGTTTCTGAGGCGGTGTTTGACAGTCAGAGACAGCAGTGCTTAACAGAGATTTACTGGTCTTTAGCAGGACGAAGATGTATTCAGAGAAGTACCTGTTTCTGAGGCGGGGTTTAGCAGTCAGAGACAGCAGGGTTTAACAGAGATTTGCTGGGCTGTGGCAGGTTATTGGTACAGTCGGAGATGTACCTGTTTCTGAGGCGGTGTTTGACAGCCAGAGACAGCAGTGTTTAACAGACATTTACAGGTCTGCGTCAGGATATTGGTACAGTCGGTGATGTACCTGTTTCTGAGGCGGTGTTTAACAGTCACAGACAACAGTGTTTAACAGAGATTTTCCGGTCTGTGGCAGGATATTAGTACAGTCAGAGATGTACGAGTTTCTGAGGCGGTGTTAAATAGTCAGAGACAGCAGGGTTTAACAGAGATTTACCCGTCTGTGGCAGGATATTGGTACAGTCAGAGATGTACCTGTTTCTGAGGCGGTGTTTAACAGCCAGAGACAGCAGGGCTTAACAGAGATTTACTGGTCTGTCGCAGGATATTGGTACATCGGAGATGTACCTTTTTCTGAGGCAGTGTTTCCAGTCAGAGACAGCAGTGTTTAACAGAGATTTACCAGTCTGTGGCAGGATGTTGGTACAGTCGGAGATTAACCTGTTTCTGAGGCGGTGTTTAACAGTCAGAGACAGCAGTGCTTAACAGTGATTTACAGGTCTGTGGCAGGATGTTGGTACAGTCAGAGATGTATCTGTTTCTGAGGTGGTGTTTAACAGTCAGAGACAGTAGTGTTTAAGAGAGTTACTGGTCTTTGGCAGGACGTGGTTACATTCAGAGAATTACCTGTTTCTGAGGCGGTGTTTAACAGCCAGAGACAGCAGGGCTTAACAGAGATTTACTGGTCTGTGGCAAGATATTGGTATAGTTAGCGATGTACATGATTCTGAGGTGGGGTTTAACAGTCAGAGAGAGCAGTATTTAACAGAGATTTACTGGTCTGTGGCAGGATATTGGTACAGTCGCAGATGTACCTGTTTCTTAGGCGGTGTTTAATAGTCAAAGACAGCAGTGTTTAACAGAGATTTCCTGGTCTGTGGCAGGCTGCAGATACATTCAGAGATGTACCTGTTTCTGAGGCGGTGTTTAATAGTCAGAGACAGCAGTGCTTAACAGTGATTTACAGGTCTGTGGCAGGATGTTGGTACAGTCAGAGATGTATCTGTTTCTGAGGTGGTGTTTAACAGTCAGAGACAGTAGTGTTTAAGAGAGTTACTGGTCTTTGGCAGGACGAAGTTACATTCAGAGAATTACCTGTTTCTGAGGCGGTGTTTAAAAGCCAGAGACAGCAGGGCTTAACAGAGATTTACTGGTCTGTGGCAAGATATTGGTATAGTTAGCGATGTACATGATTCTGAGGTGGTGTTTAACAGTCAGAGAGAGCAGTATTTAACAGAGATTTACTGGTCTGTGGCAGGATATTGGTACAGTCGCAGATGTACCTGTTTCTGAGGGTGTGTGTAACAGCCAGAGACAGCAGTGTTTAACAGAGATTTACCCGTCTGTGCCAGGATGTAGATACACTCAGCGATGTACCAGGTTCTGAGGCAGCGTTTAACATTCAGAGACAGCAGTGTTTAGCAGAGGTTTACCGGTCTGTGGCAGGATGTTGGTACAGTCGGAGATGTACCTGTTTCTGAGGTGGTGTTTAACAGCCAGAGACAGCAGTGTTTAACAGAGATTTACTGGTCTGCGGCAGGATATTGGTACATTCGGAGATGTACCTTTTTCTGAGGCGGTGTTTAAAACTCAGAGACAGCAGTGTTTAACAGAGATTTACCGGTCTGTGGCAGGATGTTGGTACGGTCGTAGATTTATCTGTTTTTGAGGCAGTGTTTAACAGTCAGAGACAGCAGTGTTTAACAGAGATTTACTGGTCTGTGGCAGGATGTACAAACAGTCAGAGATTGACCTGTTTCTCACGCAGTGCTTAACAGTTAGAGACAGCAGTGTTTAACAGAGATTTACTGGTCTGTGGCAAGATGTTGGTACAGTCAGCGATGTACATGTTTCTGAGGTGGTGTTTAAAAGTCAGAAAAAGCAGTGTTGAACATAGATTTACCGGTCTGTGCTAGGATGCAGATACAGTCAGCGATGTACCTGTTTCTGAGATGGTGTTTAACAGTCAGAGACTGCAGTGTTTAGCAGAGATTTACCGGTCTGTGGCAAGATGTTGCTACAGTCAGAGATGTACCTGTTTCTGAGGCGGTGCTTAACAGTCAGAGACTGCAGTGTTAGCAGAGATTTAACGGTCTGTGGCAGGATGTTGGTACAGTCGGAGCTGTACTTGTTTCTGAGGCGGTGTTTAACAGTCAGAGACAGCAGTGTTTAACAGAGATTTACCGGTCTGTGGCAGGATATTGGTACAGTCAGCGATGTACCTGTTACTGATGCGGTGTTTAACAGGCAGAGACAGCAGGGTTTAACAGAGATTTAATGGTCTATGGCAGGATATTGGTACATTTGGAGATGTACCTGTTTCCGAGGCGGTGTTTAACAGTCAGAGACAGCAGAGTTTAACAGAGATTTACCGGTCTGTGGCAGGATATTGGTACAGTCGGAGAAGAAACTGTTTCTGAGGCAGTGGTTAACTGCCAGAGACAGCAGTCTTCAATAGAGATTTATCGGGCTGTGGCAGGATATTGGTACAGTCGGAGATGTACCTGTTTGTGAGGCGGTGTTTGGCAGCCAGAGACAGCAGTGTTTAACAGAGACTTACTGGTCTTTAGCAGTACGTAGATATGTTCCGAGATGTACCGGTTTCTGAGGCGGTATTCAACAGTCAGAGACAGCAGTGTTTAACAGAGATTTACTGGTCTGTGGCAGGCTGTAGATACATTCAGAGATGTCCCTGTTTCTGAGGCGGTGTTTCAAAGTCAGAGACAGCAGTGTTTAACAGAAATTTACCGGTCTGTGGCAGGATGTACAAACAGTCAGAGATTGACCTGTTTCTGACGCGGTGCTTAACAGTCAGAAACAGCAGTGTTGAACATAGATTTACCGGTCTGTGCTAGGATGCAGATACAGTCAGCGATGTACCTGTTTCTGAGATGGTGTTTAACAGTCAGAGACTGCAGTGTTCAGCAGAGATTTACCGGTCTGTGGCAAGATGTTCCTACAGTCAGAGATGTATCTGTTTCTGAGGCGGTGTTTAACAGTCAGAGACTGCAGTGTTAGCAGAGATTTAACGGTCTGTGGCAGGATGTTGGTACAGTCGGAGCTGTACCTGTTTCTGAGGCGGTGTTTAACAGTCAGAGACAGCAGTGTTTAACAGAGATTTAGCGGTCTGTGGCAGGATATTGGTACAGTCAGCGATGTACCTGTTACTGATGCGGTGTTTAACAGGCAGAGACAGCAGGGTTTAACAGAGATTTAATGGTCTATGGCAGGATATTGGTACATTTGGAGATGTACCTGTTTCCGAGGCGGTGTTTAACAGTCAGAGACAGCAGAGTTTAACAGAGATTTACTGGACTGTGGCAGCATGTTGATACAGTCGGAGATGTACCTGTTTCTGAGGCGGTGTTTAACAGTCAGAGACAGCGGTGGTTAACGGAGATTTACTGGTCTGTGGCAGGATGTTGGTACAGTTGGAGATGCACCTGCTTCTGAGGCGGTGTTTAACGGCCAGAAACAGCAGTGTTTAGCTGAGATTTTCCGGTCTGTGGCAGGATATTAGTACAGTCAGAGATGTACGAGTTTCTGAGGCGGTGTTAAATAGTCAGAGACAGCAGGGTTTAACAGAGATTTACCCGTCTGTGGCAGGATATTGGTACAGTCAGAGATGTACCTGTTTCTGAGGCGGTGTTTAACAGCCAGAGACAGCAGGGCTTAACAGAGATTTACTGGTCTGTCGCAGGATATTGGTACATCGGAGATGTACCTTTTTCTGAGGCAGTGTTTCCAGTCAGACACAGCAGTGTTTAACAGAGATTTACCAGTCTGTGGCAGGATGTTGGTACAGTCGGAGATTAACCTGTTTCTGAGGCGGTGTTTAACAGTCAGAGACAGCAGTGCTTAACAGTGATTTACAGGTCTGTGGCAGGATGTTGGTACCGTCAGAGATGTATCTGTTTCTGAGGTGGTGTTTAACAGTCAGAGACAGTAGTGTTTAAGAGAGTTACTGGTCTTTGGCAGGACGTGGTTACATTCAGAGAATTACCTGTTTCTGAGGCGGTGTTTAACAGCCAGAGACAGCAGGGCTTAACAGAGATTTACTGGTCTGTGGCAAGATATTGGTATAGTTAGCGATGTACATGATTCTGAGGTGGTGTTTAACAGTCAGAGAGAGCAGTATTTAACAGAGATTTACTGGTCTGTGGCAGGATATTGGTACAGTCGCAGATGTACCTGTTTCTTAGGCGGTGTTTAATAGTCAAAGACAGCAGTGTTTAACAGAGATTTCCTGGTCTGTGGCAGGCTGCAGATACATTCAGAGATGTACCTGTTTCTGAGGCGGTGTTTAACAGTCAGAAACAGCAGTGTTTAACAGAGATTTACAGGTCTGTGGCAGGATGTTGGTACAGTCGGAGATGTACCTGTTTCTGAGGCGGTGTTTAACAGCCAGAAACAGCAGTGTTTAGCAGAGTTTTTCTGGTCTGTGGCAGGATATTAGTACAGTCAGAGATGTACTTGTTTCTGAGGCGGTGTTAAACAGTCAGAGACAGCAGTGTTTAACAGAGATTTACCCGTCTGTGCCAGGATGTAGATACACTCAGCGATGTACCTGGTTCTGAGGCAGTGTTTAACAGTCAGAGACAGCAGTGTTTAGCATAGGTTTACCGGTCGGTGGCAGGATGTTGCTACAGTCGGAAATGTACCTGATTCTAAGGCGCTGCTTAACAGTCAGAGACAGCAGGGTTTAACAGAGGTTTACCCGTCTGTGGCAGGATATTGGTACAGTCAGCGATGTACCTGTTTCTGAGGGTGTGTGTAACAGCCAGAGACAGCAGTGTTTAACAGAGATTTACCCGTCTGTGCCAGGATGTAGATACACTCAGCGATGTACCAGGTTCTGAGGCAGTGTTTAACATTCAGAGACAGCAGTGTTTAGCAGAGGTTTACCGGTCTGTGGCAGGATGTTGGTACAGTCGGAGATGTACCTGTTTCTGAGGTGGTGTTTAACAGCCAGAGACAGCAGTGTTTAACAGAGATTTACTGGTCTGCGGCAGGATATTGGTACATTCGGAGATGTACCTTTTTCTGAGGCGGTGTTTAAAACTCAGAGAAAGCAGTGTTTAACAGAGATTTACCGGTCTGTGGCAGGATGTTGGTACGTTCGTAGATTTATCTGTTTTTGAGGCAGTGTTTAACAGTCAGAGACAGCAGTGTTTAACAGAGATTTACTGGTCTGTGGCAGGATGTACAAACAGTCAGAGATTGACCTGTTTCTGACGCGGTGCTTAACAGTTAGAGACAGCAGTGTTTAACAGAGATTTACTGGTCTGTGGCAAGATGTTGGTACAGTCAGCGATGTACATGTTTCTGAGGTGGTGTTTAACAGTCAGAAAAAGCAGTGTTGAACATAGATTTACCGGTCTGTGCTAGGATGCAGATACAGTCAGCGATGTACCTGTTTCTGAGATGGTGTTTAACAGTCAGAGACTGCAGTGTTTAGCAGAGATTTACCGGTCTGTGGCAAGATGTTGCTACAGTCAGAGATGTACCTGTTTCTGAGGCGGTGCTTAACAGTCAGAGACTGCAGTGTTAGCAGAGATTTAACGGTCTGTGGCAGGATGTTGGTACAGTCAGCGATGTACCTGTTACTGATGCGGTGTTTAACAGGCAGAGACAGCAGGGTTTAACAGAGATTTAATGGTCTATGGCAGGATATTGGTACATTTGGAGATGTACCTGTTTCCGAGGCGGTGTTTAACAGTCAGAGACAGCAGAGTTTAACAGAGATTTACCGGTCTGTGGCAGGATATTGGTACAGTTGGAGAAGAACCTGTTTCTGAGGCAGTGGTTAACTGCCAGAGACAGCAGTCTTCAATAGAGATTTATCGGGCTGTGGCAGGATATTGGTACAGTCGGAGATGTACCTGTTTGTGAGGCGGTGTTTGGCAGCCAGAGACAGCAGTGTTTAACAGAGACTTACTGGTCTTTAGCAGTACGTAGATATGTTCCGAGATGTACCGGTTTCTGAGGCGGTATTCAACAGTCAGAGACAGCAGTGTTTAACAGAGATTTACTGGTCTGTGGCAGGCTGTAGATACATTCAGAGATGTCCCTGTTTCTGAGGCGGTGTTTCAAAGTCAGAGACAGCAGTGTTTAACAGAGATTTACCGGTCTGTGGCAGGATGTACAAACAGTCAGAGATTGACCTGTTTCTGACGCGGTGCTTAACAGTCAGAGACAGCAGTGTTTAACAGAGATTTACTGGTCTGTGGCAAGATGTTGGTACAGTCAGCGATGTACATGTTTCTGAGGTGGTGTTTAACAGTCAGAAACAGCAGTGTTGAACATAGATTTACCGGTCTGTGCTAGGATGCAGATACAGTCAGCGATGTACCTGTTTCTGAGATGGTGTTTTACAGTCAGAGACTGCAGTGTTTAGCAGAGATTTACCGGTCTGTGGCAAGATGTTGCTACAGTCAGAGATGTACCTGTTTCTGAGGCGGTGTTTAACAGTCAGAGACTGCAGTGTTAGCAGAGATTTAACGGTCTGTGGCAGGACGTTGGTACAGTCGGAGCTGTACCTGTTTCTGAGGCGCTGTTTAACAGTCAGAGACAGCAGTGTTTAACAGAGATTTAGCGGTCTGTGGCAGGATATTGGTACAGTCAGCGATGTACCTGTTACTGATGCGGTGTTTAACAGGCAGAGACAGCAGGGTTTAACAGAGATTTAATGGTCTATGGCAGGATATTGGTACATTTGGAGATATACCTGTTTCCGAGGCGGTGTTTAACAGTCAGATACAGCAGAGTTTAACAGAGATTTACTGGACTGTGGCAGGATGTTGATACAGTCGGAGATGTACCTGTTTCTGAGGCGGTGTTTAACAGTCAGAGACAGCTGTGTTTAACAGAGATTTACCGGTCTGTGGCAGGATATTGGTACAGTCGGAGAAGAACCTGTTTCTGAGGCAGTGGTTAACTGCCAGAGACAGCAGTTTTCAATAGAGATTTATCGGGCTGTGGCAGGATATTGGTACAGTCGGAGATGTGCCTGTTTGTGAGGCGGTGTTTGGCAGCCAGAGACAGCAGTGTTTAACAGAGACTTACTGGTCTTTAGCAGTACGTAGATATGTTCCGAGATGTACCGGTTTCTGAGGCGGTATTCAACAGTCAGAGACAGCAGTGTTTAACAGAGATTTACTGGTCTGTGGCAGGCTGTAGATACATTCAGAGATGTCCCTGTTTCTGAAGCGGTGTTGAACAGTCAGAGACAGCAGTGTTTAGCAGAGATTTAAAGGTCTGTGGCAGGATGTTGGTACAGTCGGAGATATACCTGTTTCTGAGGCGGTGTTTCAAAGTCAGAGACAACAGGGTTTAACAGAGATTTACCAGTCTGTGGCAGGATATTGGTGCAATCGGAGAAGAACCTGTTTCTGAGGCAGTCGTTAACTGCCAGAGACAGCAGTCTTTAATAGAGATTTACCAGGCTGTGGCAGGATATTGGTACATTCGGAGATGTACCTGTTTCTGAGGCGGTGTTTGACAGCCAGAGACAGCAGTGTTTAACAGAGACTTACTGGTCGTTAGCAGTACGTAGATATATTCCGAGATGTACCGGTTTCTGAGGCGGTGTTTGACAGTCAGAGACAGCAGTGCTTAACAGAGATTTACTGGTCTTTAGCAGGACGAAGATGTATTCAGAGAAGTACCTGTTTCTGAGGCGGGGTTTAGCAGTCAGAGACAGCAGGGTTTAACAGAGATTTGCTGGGCTGTGGCAGGTTATTGGTACAGTCGGAGATGTACCTGTTTCTGAGGCGGTGTTTGACAGCCAGAGACAGCAGTGTTTAACAGACATTTACAGGTCTGCGTCAGGATATTGGTACAGTCGGTGATGTACCTGTTTCTGAGGCGGTGTTTAACAGTCACAGACAACAGTGTTTAACAGAGATTTACCGGTCTGAGGCAGGATGTTGGTACAATCAGAGATGTACCTCTTTCTAACGCAGTGTTTAACAGTTAGAGACAGCAGTGTTTAGCAGAGATTTTCCGGTCTGTGGCAGGATGTACAAACAGTCAGAGATTGACCTGTTTCTGACGCAGTGTTTAACAGTCAGAGACAGCAGTGTTTAACAGAGATTTACTGGTCTGTGGCAGGATGTTGGTACAGTTGGAGATGTACCTATTTCTGAGGCGGTGTTTAACACTCAGAGATAGCAGTGTTTAACAGAGAATTACTGGTCTGTGGCAGGATGTTGGTACAGTCGGAGATGCACATGTTTCTGAGGCGGTGTTAAATAGTCAGCGACAGCAGTGTTTAACAGAGATTTACCCGTCTGTGCCAGGATGTAGATACACTCAGCGATGTACCTGGTTCTGAGGCAGTGTTTAACAGTCAGAGACAGCAGTGTTTAACAGAGATTTACCGGTCTGTGGCAGATTGTTGGTACAGTCGGAGATGTACCTGTTTCTGAGGCGGTGTTTAACAGTCAGAGACAGCAGTGTTTAACAGAGATTTACAGGTCTGTGGCAGGATGTTTGTACAGTCAGAGATGTATCTGTTTCTGAGGTGGTGTTTAACAGTCAGAGACAGTAGTGTTTAAGAGAGTTACTGGTCTTTGGCAGGACGTAGTTACATTCAGAGAATTACCTGTTTCTGAGGCGGTGTTTAACAGCCAGAGACAGCAGGGCTTAACAGAGATTTACTGGTCTGCGGCAGCATATTGCTACATTCGGAGATGTACCTTTTCCTGAGGCAGTGTTTAACAGTCAGAGACAGCAGTGTCTAACAGAGATTTACTGGTCTGTGGCAGGATATTGGTACAGTTAGTGATGTACATGTTTCTGAGGCAGTGTTTATCAGTCAGAGACAGCAGTGTTTAACAGAGATTTACCGGTCTCTGGCATGATATTGGTACAGTCTGAGATGTACTTGTTTCTGAGGCGGTGTTTAACAGTCAGAGACAGCAGTGTTTAACAGAGATTTACCGGTCTGTGGCAGGATATTAGAACACTCAGTGATGTACCTGTTTCTGAGGTGGTGTTTAACTGTCAGAGAGAGCAGTATTTAACAGAGATTTACTGGTCTGTGGCAGGATATTGGTACAGTCGCAGATGTACCTGTCTCTTAGGCGGTGTTTAACAGGCAGAGACAGCAGTGTTTAACAGAGATTTCCTGGTCTGTGGCAGGCTGCAGATACATTGAGAGATGTACCTGTTTCTGAGGCGGTGTTTAACAGTCAGAGACAGTAGTGTTTAACAGCGATTTACAGGTCTGTGGCAAGATGTTGGTACAGTCGGAGATGTATCTGTTTCTGAGGCCGTGTTTAACAGCCAGAAACAGCAGTGTTCAGCAGAGATTTTCCGGTCTGTGGGAGGATATTAGTACAGTCAGAGATGTACCTGTTTCTGAGGCGGTGTTAAACAGTCAGAGACAGCAGTGTTTAACAGAGATTTACCCGTCTGTGCCAGGATGTAGATACACTCAGCGATGTACCTGGTTCTGAGGCAGTGTTTAACAGCCAGAGACAGCAGTGTTTAGCAGAGGTTTACCGGTCGGTGGCAGGATGTTGGTACAGTCGGAAATGTACCTGATTCTAAGGCGGTGTTTAACAGTCAGAAACAGCAGGGTTTAACAGAGGTTTACCCGTCTGTGGCAGGATATTGGTACAGTCAGCGATGTACCTGTTTCTGAGGCGGTGTTTAACAGCCAGAGACAGCAGGGCTTAACAGAGATTTACTGGTCTGTGGCAGGATATTGGTACATTCGGAGATGTACCTTTTTCTGAGGCGGTGGTTAACACTCAGAGACAGCAGTGTTTAACAGAGATTTACCGGTCTGTGGCAGGATGTTGGTACAGTCGTAGATTAATCTGTTTTTGAGGCAGTGTTTAACAGTCAGAGACAGCAGTGTTTAACAGAGATTTACCGGTCTGTGGCAGGATGTACAAACAGTCAGAGATTGACCTGTTTCTGACGCGGTGTTTAACAGTCAGAGATAGCAGTGTTTAACAGAGATTTAAGGTCTGTGGCAGGATATTGGTACAGTCAGTGATGTACCTGTTTCTGAGGAGGTGTTTAACAGCTAGAAACAGCAGTGTTTAGCAGAGATTTTCCGGTCTGTGGCAGGATATTAGTACAGTCAGAGATGTACCTGTTTCTGAGGCAGTGTTTAACAGTCAGAGACAGCAGTGTTTAGCAGAGGTTTACCGGTCTGTGGCAGGATGTACAAACAGTCAGAGATTGACCTGTTTCTGACGCAGTGTTTAACCGTCAGAGACAGCAGTGTTTAACAGAGATTTACTGGTCTGTGGCAGGATGTTGGTACAGTTGCAGATGTACCTGTTTCTGAGGCGGTGTTTAACAGTCAGAGAGAGCTGTGTTTAACAGAGATTTACCGGTCTGTGGCAGGATATTGGTACAGTCGGAGAAGAACCTGTTTCTGAGGCAGTGGTTAACTGCCAGAGACAGCAGTTTTCAATAGAGATTTATCGGGCTGTGGCAGGATATTGGTACAGTCGGAGATGTGCCTGTTTGTGAGGCGGTGTTTGGCAGCCAGAGACAGCAGTGTTTAACAGTGACTTACTGGTCTTTAGCAGTACGTAGATATGTTCCGAGATGTACCGGTTTCTGAGGCGGTATTCAACAGTCAGAGACAGCAGTGTTTAACAGAGATTTACTGGTCTGTGGCAGGCTGTAGATACATTCAGAGATGTCCCTGTTTCTGAAGCGGTGTTGAACAGTCAGAGACAGCAGTGTTTAGCAGAGATTTAAAGGTCTGTGGCAGGATGTTGGTACAGTCGGAGATATACCTGTTTCTGAGGCGGTGTTTCAAAGTCAGAGACAACAGGGTTTAACAGAGATTTACCAGTCTGTGGCAGGATATTGGTGCAATCGGAGAAGAACTTGTTTCTGAGGCAGTCGTTAACTGCCAGAGACAGCAGTCTTTAATAGAGATTTACCGGGCTGTGGCAGGATATTGGTACATTCGGAGATGTACCTGTTTCTGAGGCGGTGTTTGACAGCCAGAGACAGCAGTGTTTAACAGAGACTTACTGGTCGTTAGCAGTACGTAGATATATTCCGAGATGTACCGGTTTCTGAGGCGGTGTTTGACAGTCAGAGACAGCAGTGCTTAACAGAGATTTACTGGTCTTTAGCAGGACGAAGATGTATTCAGAGAAGTACCTGTTTCTGAGGCGGGGTTTAGCAGTCAGAGACAGCAGGGTTTAACAGAGATTTGCTGGGCTGTGGCAGGTTATTGGTACAGTCGGAGATGTACCTGTTTCTGAGGCGGTGTTTGACAGCCAGAGACAGCAGTGTTTAACAGACATTTACAGGTCTGCGTCAGGATATTGGTACAGTCGGTGATGTACCTGTTTCTGAGGCGGTGTTTAACAGTCACAGACAACAGTGTTTAACAGAGATTTACCGGTCTGAGGCAGGATGTTGGTACAATCAGAGATGTACCTCTTTCTAACGCAGTGTTTAACAGTTAGAGAAAGCAGTGTTTAACAGAGATTTACCGGTCTGTGGCAGGATGTACAAACAGTCAGAGATTGACCTGTTTCTGACGCAGTGTTTAACAGTCAGAGACAGCAGTGTTTAACAGAGATTTACTGGTCTGTGGCAGGATGTTGGTACAGTTGGAGATGTACCTATTTCTGAGGCGGTGTTTAACACTCAGAGATAGCAGTGTTTAACAGAGAATTACAGGTCTGTGGCAGGATGTTGGTACAGTCGGAGATGCACATGTTTCTGAGGCGGTGTTAAATAGTCAGCGACAGCAGTGTTTAACAGAGATTTACCCGTCTGTGCCAGGATGTAGATACACTCAGCGATGTACCTGGTTCTGAGGCAGTGTTTAACAGTCAGAGACAGCAGTGTTTAACAGAGATTTACCGGTCTGTGGCAGATTGTT
The DNA here is from genome assembly GCF_030028105.1 of Mobula birostris. Lineage (NCBI taxonomy): Eukaryota > Metazoa > Chordata > Chondrichthyes > Myliobatiformes > Myliobatidae > Mobula > Mobula birostris. The sequence continues at coordinate 33,717,279 of NC_092399.1, forward strand.
GGTACAGTCGGAGATGTACCTGTTTCTGAGGCGGTGTTTAACAGTCAGAGACAGCAGTGTTTAACAGAGATTTACAGGTCTGTGGCAGGATGTTTGTACAGTCAGAGATGTATCTGTTTCTGAGGTGGTGTTTAACAGTCAGAGACAGTAGTGTTTAAGAGAGTTACTGGTCTTTGGCAGGACGTAGTTACATTCAGAGAATTACCTGTTTCTGAGGCGGTGTTTAACAGCCAGAGACAGCAGGGCTTAACAGAGATTTACTGGTCTGCGGCAGCATATTGCTACATTCGGAGATGTACCTTTTCCTGAGGCAGTGTTTAACAGTCAGAGACAGCAGTGTCTAACAGAGATTTACTGGTCTGTGGCAGGATATTGGTACAGTTAGCGATGTACATGTTTCTGAGGCAGTGTTTAACAGTCAGAGACAGCAGTGTTTAACAGAGATTTACCGGTCTCTGGCATGATATTGGTACAGTCTGAGATGTACTTGTTTCTGAGGCGGTGTTTAACAGTCAGAGACAGCAGTGTTTAACAGAGATTTACCGGTCTGTGGCAGGATATTAGAACACTCAGTGATGTACCTGTTTCTGAGGTGGTGTTTAACTGTCAGAGAGAGCAGTATTTAACAGAGATTTACTGGTCTGTGGCAGGATATTGGTACAGTCGCAGATGTACCTGTCTCTTAGGCGGTGTTTAACAGGCAGAGACAGCAGTGTTTAACAGAGATTTCCTGGTCTGTGGCAGGCTGCAGATACATTGAGAGATGTACCTGTTTCTGAGGCGGTGTTTAACAGTCAGAGACAGTAGTGTTTAACAGCGATTTACAGGTCTGTGGCAAGATGTTGGTACAGTCGGAGATGTATCTGTTTCTGAGGCCGTGTTTAACAGCCAGAAACAGCAGTGTTCAGCAGAGATTTTCCGGTCTGTGGGAGGATATTAGTACAGTCAGAGATGTACCTGTTTCTGAGGCGGTGTTAAACAGTCAGAGACAGCAGTGTTTAACAGAGATTTACCCGTCTGTGCCAGGATGTAGATACACTCAGCGATGTACCTGGTTCTGAGGCAGTGTTTAACAGCCAGAGACAGCAGTGTTTAGCAGAGGTTTACCGGTCGGTGGCAGGATGTTGGTACAGTCGGAAATGTACCTGATTCTAAGGCGGTGTTTAACAGTCAGAAACAGCAGGGTTTAACAGAGGTTTACCCGTCTGTGGCAGGATATTGGTACAGTCAGCGATGTACCTGTTTCTGAGGCGGTGTTTAACAGCCAGAGACAGCAGGGCTTAACAGAGATTTACTGGTCTGTGGCAGGATATTGGTACATTCGGAGATGTACCTTTTTCTGAGGCGGTGGTTAACACTCAGAGACAGCAGTGTTTAACAGAGATTTACCGGTCTGTGGCAGGATGTTGGTACAGTCGTAGATTAATCTGTTTTTGAGGCAGTGTTTAACAGTCAGAGACAGCAGTGTTTAACAGAGATTTACCGGTCTGTGGCAGGATTTACAAACAGTCAGAGATTGACCTGTTTCTGACGCGGTGTTTAACAGTCAGAGATAGCAGTGTTTAACAGAGATTTAAGGTCTGTGGCAGGATATTGGTACAGTCAGTGATGTACCTGTTTCTGAGGAGGTGTTTAACAGCTAGAAACAGCAGTGTTTAGCAGAGATTTTCCGGTTTGTGGCAGGATATTAGTACAGTCAGAGATGTACCTGTTTCTGAGGCAGTGTTTAACAGTCAGAGACAGCAGTGTTTAGCAGAGGTTTACCGGTCTGTGGCAGGATGTACAAACAGTCAGAGATTGACCTGTTTCTGACGCAGTGTTTAACCGTCAGAGACAGCAGTGTTTAACAGAGATTTACTGGTCTGTGGCAGGATGTTGGTACATTTGCAGATGTACCTGTTTCTGAGGCGGTGTTTAACAGTCACAGATAGCAGTGCTTAACAGAGATTTACCGGTCTGTGGCAGGATGTTGGTACAGTCGGAAATGTACCTGATTCTAAGGCAGTGTTTAACAGTCAGAGACAGTAGGGTTTAACAGAGATTTACCGGCCTATGGCAGGATATTGGTACAGTCAGCGATGTACCTGTTACTGATGCGGTGTTTAACAGGCAGAGACAGCAGGGTTTAACAGAGATTTAATGGTCTATGGCAGGATATTGGTACAGTCGGAGAAGAACCTGTTTCTGAGGCAGTGGTTAACTGCCAGAGACAGCAGTTTTCAATAGAGATTTATCGGGCTGTGGCAGGATATTGGTACAGTCGGAGATGTGCCTGTTTGTGAGGCGGTGTTTGGCAGCCAGAGACAGCAGTGTTTAACAGAGACTTACTGGTCTTTAGCAGTACGTAGATATGTTCCGAGATGTACCGGTTTCTGAGGCGGTATTCAACAGTCAGAGACAGCAGTGTTTAACAGAGATTTACTGGTCTGTGGCAGGCTGTAGATACATTCAGAGATGTCCCTGTTTCTGAGGCGGTGTTGAACAGTCAGAGACAGCAGTGTTTAGCAGAGATTTAAAGGTCTGTGGCAGGATGTTGGTACAGTCGGTGATGTACCTGTTTCTGAGGCGGTGTTTAACAGTCACAGACAACAGTGTTTAACAGAGATTTACCGGTCTGAGGCAGGATGTTGGTACAATCAGAGATGTACCTCTTTCTAACGCAGTGTTTAACAGTTAGAGACAGCAGTGTTTAGCAGAGATTTTCCGGTCTGTGGCAGGATGTACAAACAGTCAGAGATTGACCTGTTTCTGACGCGGTGCTTAACAGTCAGAGACAGCAGTGTTTAACAGAGATTTACTGGTCTGTGGCAAGATGTTGGTACAGTCAGCGATGTACATGTTTCTGAGGTGGTGTTTAACAGTCAGAAACAGCAGTGTTGAACATAGATTTACCGGTCTGTGCTAGGATGCAGATACAGTCAGCGATGTACCTGTTTCTGAGATGGTGTTTTACAGTCAGAGACTGCAGTGTTTAGCAGAGATTTACCGGTCTGTGGCAAGATGTTGCTACAGTCAGAGATGTACCTGTTTCTGAGGCGGTGTTTAACAGTCAGAGACTGCAGTGTTAGCAGAGATTTAACGGTCTGTGGCAGGACGTTGGTACAGTCGGAGCTGTACCTGTTTCTGAGGCGCTGTTTAACAGTCAGAGACAGCAGTGTTTAACAGAGATTTAGCGGTCTGTGGCAGGATATTGGTACAGTCAGCGATGTACCTGTTACTGATGCGGTGTTTAACAGGCAGAGACAGCAGGGTTTAACAGAGATTTAATGGTCTATGGCAGGATATTGGTACATTTGGAGAAGAACCTGTTTCTGAGGCAGTGGTTAACTGCCAGAGACAGCAGTTTTCAATAGAGATTTATCGGGCTGTGGCAGGATATTGGTACAGTCGGTGATGTACCTGTTTCTGAGGCGGTGTTTAACAGTCAGAGACAGCAGTGCTTAACAGAGATTTACTGGTCTTTAGCAGGACGAAGATGTATTCAGAGAAGTACCTGTTTCTGAGGCGGGGTTTAGCAGTCAGAGACAGCAGGGTTTAACAGAGATTTGCTGGGCTGTGGCAGGTTATTGGTACAGTCGGAGATATACCTGTTTCTGAGGCGGTGTTTGACAGCCAGAGACAGCAGTGTTTAACAGACATTTACAGGTCTGCGTCAGGATATTGGTACAGTCGGTGATGTACCTGTTTCTGAGGCGGTGTTTAACAGTCACAGACAACAGTGTTTAACAGAGATTTACCGGTCTTTAGCAGTACGTAGATATGTTCCGAGATGTACCGGTTTCTGAGGCGGTATTCAACAGTCAGAGACAGCAGTGTTTAACAGAGATTTACTGGTCTGTGGCAGGCTGTAGATACATTCAGAGATGTCCCTGTTTCTGAGGCGGTGTTGAACAGTCAGAGACAGCAGTGTTTAGCAGAGATTTAAAGGTCTGTGGCAGGATGTTGGTACAGTCGGAGATATACCTGTTTCTGAGGCGGTGTTTCAAAGTCAGAGACAACAGGGTTTAACAGAGATTTACCAGTCTGTGGCAGGATATTGGTGCAATCAGAGAAGAACCTGTTTCTGAGGCAGTCGTTAACTGCCAGAGACAGCAGTCTTTAATAGAGATTTACCGGGCTGTGGCAGGATATTGGTACATTCGGAGATGTACCTGTTTCTGAGGCGGTGTTTGACAGCCAGAGACAGCAGTGTTTAACAGAGACTTACTGGTCGTTAGCAGTACGTAGATATATTCCGAGATGTACCGGTTTCTGAGGCGGTGTTTGACAGTCAGAGACAGCAGTGCTTAACAGAGATTTACTGGTCTTTAGCAGGACGAAGATGTATTCAGAGAAGTACCTGTTTCTGAGGCGGGGTTTAGCAGTCAGAGACAGCAGGGTTTAACAGAGATTTGCTGGGCTGTGGCAGGTTATTGGTACAGTCGGAGATGTACCTGTTTCTGAGGCGGTGTTTGACAGCCAGAGACAGCAGTGTTTAACAGACATTTACAGGTCTGCGTCAGGATATTGGTACAGTCGGTGATGTACCTGTTTCTGAGGCGGTGTTTAACAGTCACAGACAACAGTGTTTAACAGAGATTTACCGGTCTGAGGCAGGATGTTGGTACAATCAGAGATGTACCTCTTTCTAACGCAGTGTTTAACAGTTAGAGACAGCAGTGTTTAGCAGAGATTTTCCGGTCTGTGGCAGGATGTACAAACAGTCAGAGATTGACCTGTTTCTGACGCAGTGTTTAACAGTCAGAGACAGCAGTGTTTAACAGAGATTTACTGGTCTGTGGCAGGATGTTGGTACAGTTGGAGATGTACCTATTTCTGAGGCGGTGTTTAACACTCAGAGATAGCAGTGTTTAACAGAGATTTACCGGTCTGTGGCAGGATGTTGGTACAGTCGTAGATTAATCTGTTTTTGAGGCAGTGTTTAACAGTCAGAGACAGCAGTGTTTAACAGAGATTTACCGGTCTGTGGCAGGATGTACAAACAGTCAGAGATTGACCTGTTTCTGACGCGGTGTTTAACAGTCAGAGATAGCAGTGTTTAACAGAGATTTAAGGTCTGTGGCAGGATATTGGTACAGTCAGTGATGTACCTGTTTCTGAGGCGGTGTTTAACAGCTAGAAACAGCAGTGTTTAGCAGAGATTTTCCGGTCTGTGGCAGGATATTAGTACAGTCAGAGATGTACCTGTTTCTGAGGCAGTGTTTAACAGTCAGAGACAGCAGTGTTTAGCAGAGGTTTACCGGTCTGTGGCAGGATGTACAAACAGTCAGAGATTGACCTGTTTCTGACGCAGTGTTTAACCGTCAGAGACAGCAGTGTTTAACAGAGATTTACTGGTCTGTGGCAGGATGTTGGTACAGTTGCAGATGTACCTGTTTCTGAGGCGGTGTTTAACAGTCACAGATAGCAGTGCTTAACAGAGATTTACCGGTCTGTGGCAGGATGTTGGTACAGTCGGAAATGTACCTGATTCTAAGGCAGTGTTTAACAGTCAGAGACAGTAGGGTTTAACAGAGATTTACCGGCTTATGGCAGGATATTGGTACAGTCAGCGATGTACCTGTTACTGATGCGGTGTTTAACAGGCAGAGACAGCAGGTTTTAACAGAGATTTAATGGTCTATGGCAGGATATTGGTACAGTCGGAGAAGAACCTGTTTCTGAGGCAGTGGTTAACTGCCAGATACAGCAGTTTTCAATAGAGATTTATCGGGCTGTGGCAGGATATTGGTACAGTCGGAGATGTGCCTGTTCGTGAGGCGGTGTTTGGCAGCCAGAGACAGCAGTGTTTAACAGAGACTTACTGGTCTTTAGCAGTACGTAGATATGTTCCGAGATGTACCGGTTTCTGAGGCGGTATTCAACAGTCAGAGACAGCAGTTTTTAACAGAGATTTACTGGTCTGTGGCAGGCTGTAGATACATTCAGAGATGTCCCTGTTTCTGAGGCGGTGTTGAACAGTCAGAGACAGCAGTGTTTAGCAGAGATTTAAAGGTCTGTGGCAGGATGTTGGTACAGTCGGAGATATACCTGTTTCTGAGGCGATGTTTCAAAGTCAGAGACAACAGGGTTTAACAGAGATTTACCAGTCTGTGGCAGGATATTGGTGCAATCGGAGAAGAACCTGTTTCTGAGGCAGTCGTTAACTGCCAGAGACAGCAGTCTTTAATAGAGATTTACCGGGCTGTGGCAGGATATTGGTACATTCGGAGATGTACCTGTTTCTGAGGCGGTGTTTGACAGCCAGAGACAGCAGTGTTTAACAGAGACTTACTGGTCGTTAGCAGTACGTAGATATATTCCGAGATGTACCGGTTTCTGAGGCGGTGTTTGACAGTCAGAGACAGCAGTGCTTAACAGAGATTTACTGGTCTTTAGCAGGACGAAGATGTATTCAGAGAAGTACCTGTTTCTGAGGCGGGGTTTAGCAGTCAGAGACAGCAGGGTTTAACAGAGATTTGCTGGGCTGTGGCAGGTTATTGGTACAGTCGGAGATGTACCTGTTTCTGAGGCGGTGTTTGACAGCCAGAGACAGCAGTGTTTAACAGACATTTACAGGTCTGCGTCAGGATATTGGTACAGTCGGTGATGTACCTGTTTCTGAGGCGGTGTTTAACAGTCACAGACAACAGTGTTTAACAGAGATTTACCGGTCTGAGGCAGGATGTTGGTACAATCAGAGATATACCTCTTTCTAACGCAGTGTTTAACAGTTAGAGACAGCAGTGTTTAGCAGAGATTTTCCGGTCTGTGGCAGGATGTACAAACAGTCAGAGATTGACCTGTTTCTGACGCAGTGTTTAACAGTCAGAGACAGCAGTGTTTAACAGAGATTTACTGGTCTGTGGCAGGATGTACAAACAGTCAGAGATTGACCTGTTTCTGACGCGGTGCTTAACAGTCAGAGACAGCAGTGTTTAACAGAGATTTACTGGTCTGTGGCAAGATGTTGGTACAGTCAGCGATGTACATGTTTCTGAGGTGGTGTTTAACAGTCAGAAACAGCAGTGTTGAACATAGATTTACCGGTCTGTGCTAGGATGCAGATACAGTCAGCGATGTACCTGTTTCTGAGATGGTGTTTTACAGTCAGAGACTGCAGTGTTTAGCAGAGATTTACCGGTCTGTGGCAAGATGTTGCTACAGTCAGAGATGTACCTGTTTCTGAGGCGGTGTTTAACAGTCAGAGACTGCAGTGTTAGCAGAGATTTAACGGTCTGTGGCAGGACGTTGGTACAGTCGGAGCTGTACCTGTTTCTGAGGCGCTGTTTAACAGTCAGAGACAGCAGTGTTTAACAGAGATTTAGCGGTCTGTGGCAGGATATTGGTACAGTCAGCGATGTACCTGTTACTGATGCGGTGTTTAACAGGCAGAGACAGCAGGGTTTAACAGAGATTTAATGGTCTATGGCAGGATATTGGTACATTTGGAGATGTACCTGTTTCCGAGGCGGTGTTTAACAGTCAGAGACAGCAGAGTTTAACAGAGATTTACTGGACTGTGGCAGGATGTTGATACAGTCGGAGATGTACCTGTTTCTGAGGCGGTGTTTAACAGTCAGAGACAGCTGTGTTTAACAGAGATTTACCGGTCTGTGGCAGGATATTGGTACAGTCGGAGAAGAACCTGTTTCTGAGGCAGTGGTTAACTGCCAGAGACAGCAGTTTTCAATAGAGATTTATCGGGCTGTGGCAGGATATTTGTACAGTCGGTGATGTACCTGTTTCTGAGGCGGTGTTTAACAGTCAGAGACAGCAGTGCTTAACAGAGATTTACTGGTCTTTAGCAGGACGAAGATGTATTCAGAGAAGTACCTGTTTCTGAGGCGGGGTTTAGCAGTCAGAGACAGCAGGGTTTAACAGAGATTTGCTGGGCTGTGGCAGGTTATTGGTACAGTCGGAGATGTACCTGTTTCTGAGGCGGTGTTTGACAGCCAGAGACAGCAGTGTTTAACAGACATTTACAGGTCTGCGTCAGGATATTGGTAGAGTCGGTGATGTACCTGTTTCTGAGGCGGTGTTTAACAGTCACAGACAACAGTGTTTAACAGAGATTTACCGGTCTTTAGCAGTACGTAGATATGTTCCGAGATGTACCGGTTTCTGAGGCGGTATTCAACAGTCAGAGACAGCAGTGTTTAACAGAGATTTACTGGTCTGTGGCAGGCTGTAGATACATTCAGAGATGTCCCTGTTTCTGAGGCGGTGTTGAACAGTCAGAGACAGCAGTGTTTAGCAGAGATTTAAAGGTCTGTGGCAGGATGTTGGTACAGTCGGAGATATACCTGTTTCTGAGGCGGTGTTTCAAAGTCAGAGACAACAGGGTTTAACAGAGATTTACCAGTCTGTGGCAGGATATTGGTGCAATCGGAGAAGAACCTGTTTCTGAGGCAGTCGTTAACTGCCAGAGACAGCAGTCTTTAATAGAGATTTACCGGGCTGTGGCAGGATATTGGTACATTCGGAGATGTACCTGTTTCTGAGGCGGTGTTTGACAGCCAGAGACAGCAGTGTTTAACAGAGACTTACTGGTCGTTAGCAGTACGTAGATATATTCCGAGATGTACCGGTTTCTGAGGCGGTGTTTGACAGTCAGAGACAGCAGTGCTTAACAGAGATTTACTGGTCTTTAGCAGGACGAAGATGTATTCAGAGAAGTACCTGTTTCTGAGGCGGGGTTTAGCAGTCAGAGACAGCAGGGTTTAACAGAGATTTGCTGGGCTGTGGCAGGTTATTGGTACAGTCGGAGATGTACCTGTTTCTGAGGCGGTGTTTGACAGCCAGAGACAGCAGTGTTTAACAGACATTTACAGGTCTGCGTCAGGATATTGGTACAGTCGGTGATGTACCTGTTTCTGAGGCGGTGTTTAACAGTCACAGACAACAGTGTTTAACAGAGATTTACCGGTCTGAGGCAGGATGTTGGTACAATCAGAGATGTACCTCTTTCTAACGCAGTGTTTAACAGTTAGAGACAGCAGTGTTTAGCAGAGATTTTCCGGTCTGTGGCAGGATGTACAAACAGTCAGAGATTGACCTGTTTCTGACGCAGTGTTTAACAGTCAGAGACAGCAGTGTTTAACAGAGATTTACTGGTCTGTGGCAGGATGTTGGTACAGTTGGAGATGTACCTATTTCTGAGGCGGTGTTTAACACTCAGAGATAGCAGTGTTTAACAGAGATTTACCGGTCTGTGGCAGGATGTTGGTACAGTCGTAGATTAATCTGTTTTTGAGGCAGTGTTTAACAGGCAGAGACAGCAGTGTTTAACAGAGATTTACCGGTCTGTGGCAGGATGTACAAACAGTCAGAGATTGACCTGTTTCTGACGCGGTGTTTAACAGTCAGAGATAGCAGTGTTTAACAGAGATTTAAGGTCTGTGGCAGGATATTGGTACAGTCAGTGATGTACCTGTTTCTGAGGCGGTATTTTACAGCTAGAAACAGCAGTGTTTAGCAGAGATTTTCCGGTCTGTGGCAGGATATTAGTACAGTCAGAGATGTACCTGTTTCTGAGGCAGTGTTTAACAGTCAGAGACAGCAGTGTTTAGCAGAGGTTTACCGGTCTGTGGCAGGATGTACAAACAGTCAGAGATTGACCTGTTTCTGACGCAGTGTTTAACCGTCAGAGACAGCAGTGTTTAACAGAGATTTACTGGTCTGTGGCAGGATGTTGGTACAGTTGCAGATGTACCTGTTTCTGAGGCGGTGTTTAACAGTCACAGATAGCAGTGCTTAACAGAGATTTACCGGTCTGTGGCAGGATGTTGGTACAGTCGGAAATGTACCTGATTCTAAGGCAGTGTTTAACAGTCAGAGACAGTAGGGTTTAACAGAGATTTACCGGCCTATGGCAGGATATTGGTACAGTCAGCGATGTACCTGTTACTGATGCGGTGTTTAACAGGCAGAGACAGCAGGTTTTAACAGAGATTTAATGGTCTATGGCAGGATATTGGTACAGTCGGAGAAGAACCTGTTTCTGAGGCAGTGGTTAACTGCCAGAGACAGCAGTTTTCAATAGAGATTTATCGGGCTGTGGCAGGATATTGGTACAGTCGGAGATGTGCCTGTTCGTGAGGCGGTGTTTGGCAGCCAGAGACAGCAGTGTTTAACAGAGACTTACTGGTCTTTAGCAGTACGTAGATATGTTCCGAGATGTACCGGTTTCTGAGGCGGTATTCAACAGTCAGAGACAGCAGTTTTTAACAGAGATTTACTGGTCTGTGGCAGGCTGTAGATACATTCAGAGATGTCCCTGTTTCTGAGGCGGTGTTGAACAGTCAGAGACAGCAGTGTTTAGCAGAGATTTAAAGGTCTGTGGCAGGATGTTGGTACAGTCGGAGATATACCTGTTTCTGAGGCGATGTTTCAAAGTCAGAGACAACAGGGTTTAACAGAGATTTACCAGTCTGTGGCAGGATATTGGTGCAATCGGAGAAGAACCTGTTTCTGAGGCAGTCGTTAACTGCCAGAGACAGCAGTCTTTAATAGAGATTTACCGGGCTGTGGCAGGATATTGGTACATTCGGAGATGTACCTGTTTCTGAGGCGGTGTTTGACAGCCAGAGACAGCAGTGTTTAACAGAGACTTACTGGTCGTTAGCAGTACGTAGATATATTCCGAGATGTACCGGTTTCTGAGGCGGTGTTTGACAGTCAGAGACAGCAGTGCTTAACAGAGATTTACTGGTCTTTAGCAGGACGAAGATGTATTCAGAGAAGTACCTGTTTCTGAGGCGGGGTTTAGCAGTCAGAGACAGCAGGGTTTAACAGAGATTTGCTGGGCTGTGGCAGGTTATTGGTACAGTCGGAGATGTACCTGTTTCTGAGGCGGTGTTTGACAGCCAGAGACAGCAGTGTTTAACAGACATTTACAGGTCTGCGTCAGGATATTGGTACAGTCGGTGATGTACCTGTTTCTGAGGCGGTGTTTAACAGTCACAGACAACAGTGTTTAACAGAGATTTACCGGTCTGAGGCAGGATGTTGGTACAATCAGAGATGTACCTCTTTCTAACGCAGTGTTTAACAGTTAGAGACAGCAGTGTTTAGCAGAGATTTTCCGGTCTGTGGCAGGATGTACAAACAGTCAGAGATTGACCTGTTTCTGACGCGGTGCTTAACAGTCAGAGACAGCAGTGTTTAACAGAGATTTACTGGTCTGTGGCAAGATGTTGGTACAGTCAGCGATGTACATGTTTCTGAGGTGGTGTTTAACAGTCAGAAACAGCAGTGTTGAACATAGATTTACCGGTCTGTGCTAGGATGCAGATACAGTCAGCGATGTACCTGTTTCTGAGATGGTGTTTTACAGTCAGAGACTGCAGTGTTTAGCAGAGATTTACCGGTCTGTGGCAAGATGTTGCTACAGTCAGAGATGTACCTGTTTCTGAGGCGGTGTTTAACAGTCAGAGACTGCAGTGTTAGCAGAGATTTAACGGTCTGTGGCAGGACGTTGGTACAGTCGGAGCTGTACCTGTTTCTGAGGCGCTGTTTAAAAGTCAGAGACAGCAGTGTTTAACAGAGATTTACCGGTGTGTGGCAGGATGTTGATACAGTCGGAGATGTACCTGTTTCTGAGGCGCTGTTTAACAGTCAGAGACAGCAGTGTTTAACAGAGATTTAGCGGTCTGTGGCAGGATATTGGTACAGTCAGCGATGTACCTGTTACTGATGCGGTGTTTAACAGGCAGAGACAGCAGGGTTTAACAGAGATTTAATGGTCTATGGCAGGATATTGGTACATTTGGAGAAGAACCTGTTTCTGAGGCAGTGGTTAACTGCCAGAGACAGCAGTTTTCAATAGAGATTTATCGGGCTGTGGCAGGATATTGGTACAGTCGGTGATGTACCTGTTTCTGAGGCGGTGTTTAACAGTCAGAGACAGCAGTGCTTAACAGAGATTTACTGGTCTTTAGCAGGACGAAGATGTATTCAGAGAAGTACCTGTTTCTGAGGCGGGGTTTAGCAGTCAGAGACAGCAGGGTTTAACAGAGATTTGCTGGGCTGTGGCAGGTTATTGGTACAGTCGGAGATGTACCTGTTTCTGAGGCGGTGTTTGACAGCCAGAGACAGCAGTGTTTAACAGACATTTACAGGTCTGCGTCAGGATATTGGTACAGTCGGTGATGTACCTGTTTCTGAGGCGGTGTTAAACAGTCAGAGACAGCAGTGTTTAACAGAGATTTACCCGTCTGTGCCAGGATGTAGATACACTCAGCGATGTACCTGGTTCTGAGGCAGTGTTTAACAGCCAGAGACAGCAGTGTTTAGCAGAGGTTTACCGGTCGGTGGCAGGATGTTGGTACAGTCGGAAATGTACCTGATTCTAAGGCGGTGTTTAACAGTCAGAAACAGCAGGGTTTAACAGAGGTTTACCCGTCTGTGGCAGGATATTGGTACAGTCAGCGATGTACCTGTTTCTGAGGCGGTGTTTAACAGCCAGAGACAGCAGGGCTTAACAGAGATTTACTGGTCTGTGGCAGGATATTGGTACATTCGGAGATGTACCTTTTTCTGAGGCGGTGGTTAACACTCAGAGACAGCAGTGTTTAACAGAGATTTACCGGTCTGTGGCAGGATGTTGGTACAGTCGTAGATTAATCTGTTTTTGAGGCAGTGTTTAACAGTCAGAGACAGCAGTGTTTAACAGAGATTTACCGGTCTGTGGCAGGATGTACAAACAGTCAGAGATTGACCTGTTTCTGACGCGGTGTTTAACAGTCAGAGATAGCAGTGTTTAACAGAGATTTAAGGTCTGTGGCAGGATATTGGTACAGTCAGTGATGTACCTGTTTCTGAGGAGGTGTTTAACAGCTAGAAACAGCAGTGTTTAGCAGAGATTTTCCGGTCTGTGGCAGGATATTAGTACAGTCAGAGATGTACCTGTTTCTGAGGCAGTGTATAACAGTCAGAGACAGCAGTGTTTAGCAGAGGTTTACCGGTCTGTGGCAGGATGTACAAACAGTCAGAGATTGACCTGTTTCTGACGCAGTGTTTAACCGTCAGAGACAGCAGTGTTTAACAGAGATTTACTGGTCTGTGGCAGGATGTTGGTACAGTTGCAGATGTACCTGTTTCTGAGGCGGTGTTTAACAGTCACAGATAGCAGTGCTTAACAGAGATTTACCGGTCTGTGGCAGGATGTTGGTACAGTCGGAAATGTACCTGATTCTAAGGCAGTGTTTAACAGTCAGAGACAGTAGGGTTTAACAGAGATTTACCGGCCTATGGCAGGATATTGGTACAGTCAGCGATGTACCTGTTACTGATGCGGTGTTTAACAGGCAGAGACAGCAGGGTTTAACAGAGATTTAATGGTCTATGGCAGGATATTGGTACATTTGGAGATGTACCTGTTTCCGAGGCGGTGTTTAACAGTCAGAGACAGCAGAGTTTAACAGAGATTTACTGGACTGTGGCAGGATGTTGATACAGTCGGAGATGTACCTGTTTCTGAGGCGGTGTTTAACAGTCAGAGACAGCTGTGTTTAACAGAGACTTACTGGTCTTTAGCAGTACGTAGATATGTTCCGAGATGTACCGGTTTCTGAGGCGGTATTCAACAGTCAGAGACAGCAGTGTTTAACAGAGATTTACTGGTCTGTGGCAGGCTGTAGATACATTCAGAGATGTCCCTGTTTCTGAGGCGGTGTTGAACAGTCAGAGACAGCAGTGTTTAGCAGAGATTTAAAGGTCTGTGGCAGGATGTTGGTACAGTCGGAGATATACCTGTTTCTGAGGCGGTGTTTCAAAGTCAGAGACAACAGGGTTTAACAGAGATTTACCAGTCTGTGGCAGGATATTGGTGCAATCGGAGAAGAACCTGTTTCTGAGGCAGTCGTTAACTGCCAGAGACAGCAGTCTTTAATAGAGATTTACCGGGCTGTGGCAGGATATTGGTACATTCGGAGATGTACCTGTTTCTGAGGCGGTGTTTGACAGCCAGAGACAGCAGTGTTTAACAGAGACTTACTGGTCGTTAGCAGTACGTAGATATATTCCGAGATGTACCGGTTTCTGAGGCGGTGTTTGACAGTCAGAGACAGCAGTGCTTAACAGAGATTTACTGGTCTTTAGCAGGACGAAGATGTATTCAGAGAAGTACCTGTTTCTGAGGCGGGGTTTAGCAGTCAGAGACAGCAGGGTTTAACAGAGATTTGCTGGGCTGTGGCAGGTTATTGGTACAGTCGGAGATGTACCTGTTTCTGAGGCGGTGTTTGACAGCCAGAGACAGCAGTGTTTAACAGACATTTACAGGTCTGCGTCAGGATATTGGTACAGTCGGTGATGTACCTGTTTCTGAGGCGGTGTTTAACAGTCACAGACAACAGTGTTTAACAGAGATTTACCGGTCTGAGGCAGGATGTTGGTACAATCAGAGATGTACCTCTTTCTAACGCAGTGTTTAACAGTTAGAGACAGCAGTGTTTAGCAGAGATTTTCCGGTCTATGGCAGGATGTACAAACAGTCAGAGATTGACCTGTTTCTGACGCAGTGTTTAACAGTCAGAGACAGCAGTGTTTAACAGAGATTTACTGGTCTGTGGCAGGATGTTGGTACAGTTGGAGATGTACCTATTTCTGAGGCGGTGTTTAACACTCAGAGATAGCAGTGTTTAACAGAGAATTACAGGTCTGTGGCAGGATGTTGGTACAGTCGGAGATGCACATGTTTCTGAGGCGGTGTTAAATAGTCAGCGACAGCAGTGTTTAACAGAGATTTACCCGTCTGTGCCAGGATGTAGATACACTCAGCGATGTACCTGGTTCTGAGGCAGTGTTTAACAGTCAGAGACAGCAGTGTTTAACAGAGATTTACCGGTCTGTGGCAGATTGTTGGTACAGTCGGAGATGTACCTGTTTCTGAGGCGGTGTTTAACAGTCAGAGACAGCAGTGTTTAACAGAGATTTACAGGTCTGTGGCAGGATGTTTGTACAGTCAGAGATGTATCTGTTTCTGAGGTGGTGTTTAACAGTCAGAGACAGTAGTGTTTAAGAGAGTTACTGGTCTTTGGCAGGACGTAGTTACATTCAGAGAATTACCTGTTTCTGAGGCGGTGTTTAACAGCCAGAGACAGCAGGGCTTAACAGAGATTTACTGGTCTGCGGCAGCATATTGCTACATTCGGAGATGTACCTTTTCCTGAGGCAGTGTTTAACAGTCAGAGACAGCAGTGTCTAACAGAGATTTACTGGTCTGTGGCAGGATATTGGTACAGTTAGCGATGTACATGTTTCTGAGGCAGTGTTTAACAGTCAGAGACAGCAGTGTTTAACAGAGATTTACCGGTCTCTGGCATGATATTGGTACAGTCTGAGATGTACTTGTTTCTGAGGCGGTGTTTAACAGTCAGAGACAGCAGTGTTTAACAGAGATTTACCGGTCTGTGGCAGGATATTAGAACACTCAGTGATGTACCTGTTTCTGAGGTGGTGTTTAACTGTCAGAGAGAGCAGTATTTAACAGAGATTTACTGGTCTGTGGCAGGATATTGGTACAGTCGCAGATGTACCTGTCTCTTAGGCGGTGTTTAACAGGCAGAGACAGCAGTGTTTAACAGAGATTTCCTGGTCTGTGGCAGGCTGCAGATACATTGAGAGATGTACCTGTTTCTGAGGCGGTGTTTAACAGTCAGAGACAGTAGTGTTTAACAGCGATTTACAGGTCTGTGGCAAGATGTTGGTACAGTCGGAGATGTATCTGTTTCTGAGGCCGTGTTTAACAGCCAGAAACAGCAGTGTTCAGCAGAGATTTTCCGGTCTGTGGGAGGATATTAGTACAGTCAGAGATGTACCTGTTTCTGAGGCGGTGTTAAACAGTCAGAGACAGCAGTGTTTAACAGAGATTTACCCGTCTGTGCCAGGATGTAGATACACTCAGCGATGTACCTGGTTCTGAGGCAGTGTTTAACAGCCAGAGACAGCAGTGTTTAGCAGAGGTTTACCGGTCGGTGGCAGGATGTTGGTACAGTCGGAAATGTACCTGATTCTAAGGCGGTGTTTAACAGTCAGAAACAGCAGGGTTTAACAGAGGTTTACCCGTCTGTGGCAGGATATTGGTACAGTCAGCGATGTACCTGTTTCTGAGGCGGTGTTTAACAGCCAGAGACAGCAGGGCTTAACAGAGATTTACTGGTCTGTGGCAGGATATTGGTACATTCGGAGATGTACCTTTTTCTGAGGCGGTGGTTAACACTCAGAGACAGCAGTGTTTAACAGAGATTTACCGGTCTGTGGCAGGATGTTGGTACAGTCGTAGATTAATCTGTTTTTGAGGCAGTGTTTAACAGTCAGAGACAGCAGTGTTTAACAGAGATTTACCGGTCTGTGGCAGGATGTACAAACAGTCAGAGATTGACCTGTTTCTGACGCGGTGTTTAACAGTCAGAGATAGCAGTGTTTAACAGAGATTTAAGGTCTGTGGCAGGATATTGGTACAGTCAGTAATGTACCTGTTTCTGAGGAGGTGTTTAACAGCTAGAAACAGCAGTGTTTAGCAGAGATTTTCCGGTCTGTGGCAGGATATTAGTACAGTCAGAGATGTACCTGTTTCTGAGGCAGTGTTTAACAGTCAGAGACAGCAGTGTTTAGCAGAGGTTTACCGGTCTGTGGCAGGATGTACAAACAGTCAGAGATTGACCTGTTTCTGACGCAGTGTTTAACCGTCAGAGACAGCAGTGTTTAACAGAGATTTACTGGTCTGTGGCAGGATGTTGGTACAGTTGCAGATGTACCTGTTTCTGAGGCGGTGTTTAACAGTCACAGATAGCAGTGCTTAACAGAGATTTACCGGTCTGTGGCAGGATGTTGGTACAGTCGGAAATGTACCTGATTCTAAGGCAGTATTTAACAGTCAGAGACAGTAGGGTTTAACAGAGATTTACCGGCCTATGGCAGGATATTGGTACAGTCAGCGATGTACCCGTTTCTGAGGCGGTCTTTAACAGTCAGAGACAGCAGTGTTTAACAGAGATTTACCCGTCTGTGGCAGGATGTTGGTACAGTCAGAGATATACCTGTTTCTGAGGCGGTGGTTAAGAGTCAGAGACAGCAGAGTTTAACAGAGATTTACCGGTCTGTGGCAGGATGTTGGTACAGTTGGAGATGTACCTGTTTCTGAGGCGGTGTTTAACAGCCAGAAACAGCAGTGTTTAGCAGAGATTTTCCGGTCTGTGGCAGGATATTAGTACAGTCAGAGATGTACCTGTTTCTGAGGCGGTGTTAAATAGTCAGAGACAGCAGTGTTTAACAGAGATTTACCCGTCTGTGCCAAGATGTAGATACACTCAGCGATGTACCAGGTTCTGAGGCAGTGTTTAACATTCAGAGACAGCAGTGTTTAGCAGAGGTTTACCGGTCTATTGCAGGATGTTGGTACAGTCGGAGATGTACCAGTTTCTGAGGTGGTGTTTAACAGTCAGAGACAGCAGTGTTTAACAGAGATTTACCCGTCTGTGGCAGGATATTGGTACAGTCAGCGATGTACCTGTTTCTGAGGCGGTATTTAACAGCCAGAGACAGCAGGGCTTAACAGAGATTTACTGGTCTGTGGCAGGATATTGGTACATTCGTTGATGTACCTTTTTCTGAGGCAGTGTTTAACGGTCAGAGACAGCAGTGTTTAACAGAGATTTACCAGTCTGTGGCAGGATGTTGGTACAGTCAGAGATGTACCTGTTTCTGAGGCGGTGGTTAAGAGTCAGAGACAGCAGAGTTTAACAGAGATTTACCGTTCTGTGGCAGGATGTTGGTACCGTCGGAGATGTACCTGTTTCTGAGGCGGTGTTTAACAGTCAGAGACAGTAGTGTTTAAGAGAGATTTACCGGTCTGTGGCAGGACATAGTTACATTCAGAGAATTACCTGTTTCAGGACCAGTGTTTAACAGTCAGAGACAGCAGTGTTTAACAGAGATTTACCGGTCTCTGGCATGATATTGGTACAGTCTGAGATGTACTTCTTTCTGAGGCGGTGTTTAACAGTCAGAGACAGCAGTGCTTAACAGAGATTTACCGGTCTGTGGCAGGATATTAGTACACTCAGAGATGTACCTGTTTCTGAGGCGGTGTTTAACAGTCAGAGACAGCAGTGTTTAACAGAGATTTACTGGTCAATGGCAAGATATTGGTACAGTTAGCGATGTACATGTTTCTGAGGTGGTGTTTAACAGTCAGAGAGAGCAGTATTTAACAGAAATTTACTGGTCTGTGGCAGGATGTTGGTACAGTCGGAGATGTGCCTGTTTCTGAGACGGTGTTTGACAGCCAGAGACAGCGGTGATTAACAGCGATTTACTGTTCTTTAGCAGGACGTAGATATATTCAGAGATGTACCTGTTTCTGAGGCGGTGTTTAACAGTCAGAGACAGCAGTGTTTAACAGAGATTTACTGGTCTGTGGTAAGATATTGGTACAGTCGGAGATGTACCTATATTCTGAGGCGGTGTTTAACAGTCAGAGACAGCAGTGTTTAACAGAGGTTTACCGGACTGTGGCAGGATATTTCTACAGGCAGCGATGTACCTGTTTCTGAGGCGGTGTTTAACATAGATTTACTGCTCTGTGGCAAGATATTGGTACAATCAGCGATGCTCATGTTTCTGAGGCGTTGTTTAACAGTCAG
Organism: Mobula birostris; assembly: GCF_030028105.1. NCBI lineage: Eukaryota > Metazoa > Chordata > Chondrichthyes > Myliobatiformes > Myliobatidae > Mobula > Mobula birostris. The sequence continues at coordinate 33,735,905 of NC_092399.1, forward strand.
AGAAAGCAGTGTTTAACAGAGATTTACCGGTCTGTGGCAGGATATTGGTAAATTTGGAGATGTACCTGTTTCTGAGGCGTTGTTTACCAGTCAGAGACAGCAGTGTTTAACAGAGATTTACTGGTCTGTGGCAGGATGTTGGTACAGTCGGAAATGTACCTGATTCTAAGGCAGTGTTTAACAGTCAGAGACAGTAGGGTTTAACAGAGATTTACCGGCCTATGGCAGGATATTGGTACAGTCAGCGATGTACCAGTTTCTGAGGCGGTCTTTAACAGTCAGAGACAGCAGTGTTTAACAGAGATTTACCCGTCTGTGGCAGGATGTTGGTCCAGTCAGAGATGTACCTGTTTCTGAGGCGGTGGTTAAGAGTCAGAGACAGCAGAGTTTAACAGAGATTTACCGGTCTGTGGCAGGATGTTTGTACAGTCAGAGATGTATCTGTTTCTGAGGTGGTGTTTAACAGTCAGAGACAGTAGTGTTTAAGAGAGTTACTGGTCTTTGGCAGGACGTAGTTACATTCAGAGAATTACCTGTTTCTGAGGCGGTGTTTAACAGCCAGAGACAGCAGGACTTAACAGAGATTTACTGGTCTGCGGCAGCATATTGCTACATTCGGAGATGTACCTTTTCCTGAGGCAGTGTTTAACAGTCAGAGACAGCAGTGTCTAACAGAGATTTACTGGTCTGTGGCAGGATATTGGTACAGTTAGCGATGTACATGTTTCTGAGGCAGTGTTTAACAGTCAGAGACAGCAGTGTTTAACAGAGATTTACCGGTCTCTGGCATGATATTGGTACAGTCTGAGATGTACTTGTTTCTGAGGCGGTGTTTAACAGTCAGAGACAGCAGTGTTTAACAGAGATTTACCGGTCTGTGGCAGGATATTAGAACACTCAGTGATGTACCTGTTTCTGAGGTGGTGTTTAACTGTCAGAGAGAGCAGTATTTAACAGAGATTTACTGGTCTGTGGCAGGATATTGGTACAGTCGCAGATGTACCTGTCTCTTAGGCGGTGTTTAACAGGCAGAGACAGCAGTGTTTAACAGAGATTTCCTGGTCTGTGGCAGGCTGCAGATACATTGAGAGATGTACCTGTTTCTGAGGCGGTGTTTAACAGTCAGAGACAGTAGTGTTTAACAGCGATTTACAGGTCTGTGGCAAGATGTTGGTACAGTCGGAGATGTATCTGTTTCTGAGGCCGTGTTTAACAGCCAGAAACAGCAGTGTTCAGCAGAGATTTTCGGGTCTGTGGGAGGATATTAGTACAGTCAGAGATGTACCTGTTTCTGAGGCGGTGTTAAACAGTCAGAGACAGCAGTGTTTAACAGAGATTTACCCGTCTGTGCCAGGATGTAGATACACTCAGCGATGTACCTGGTTCTGAGGCAGTGTTTAACAGCCAGAGACAGCAGTGTTTAGCAGAGGTTTACCGGTCGGTGGCAGGATGTTGGTACAGTCGGAAATGTACCTGATTCTAAGGCGGTGTTTAACAGTCAGAAACAGCAGGGTTTAACAGAGGTTTACCCGTCTGTGGCAGGATATTGGTACATTCGGAGATGTACCTTTTTCTGAGGCGGTGGTTAACACTCAGAGACAGCAGTGTTTAACAGAGATTTACCGGTCTGTGGCAGGATGTTGGTACAGTCGTAGATTAATCTGTTTTTGAGGCAGTGTTTAACAGTCAGAGACAGCAGTGTTTAACAGAGATTTACCGGTCTGTGGCAGGATGTACAAACAGTCAGAGATTGACCTGTTTCTGACGCGGTGTTTAACAGTCAGAGATAGCAGTGTTTAACAGAGATTTAAGGTCTGTGGCAGGATATTGGTACAGTCAGTGATGTACCTGTTTCTCAGGAGGTGTTTAACAGCTAGAAACAGCAGTGTTTAGCAGAGATTTTCCGGTCTGTGGCAGGATATTAGTACAGTCAGAGATGTACCTGTTTCTGAGGCAGTGTATAACAGTCAGAGACAGCAGTGTTTAGCAGAGGTTTACCGGTCTGTGGCAGGATGTACAAACAGTCAGAGATTGACCTGTTTCTGACGCAGTGTTTAACCGTCAGAGACAGCAGTGTTTAACAGAGATTTACTGGTCTGTGGCAGGATGTTGGTACAGTTGCAGATGTACCTGTTTCTGAGGCGGTGTTTAACAGTCACAGATAGCAGTGCTTAACAGAGATTTACCGGTCTGTGGCAGGATGTTGGTACAGTCGGAAATGTACCTGATTCTAAGGCAGTGTTTAACAGTCAGAGACAGTAGGGTTTAACAGAGATTTACCGGCCTATGGCAGGATATTGGTACAGTCAGCGATGTACCCGTTTCTGAGGCGGTCTTTAACAGTCAGAGACAGCAGTGTTTAACAGAGATTTACCCGTCTGTGGCAGGATGTTGGTACAGTCAGAGATATACCTGTTTCTGAGGCGGTGGTTAAGAGTCAGAGACAGCAGAGTTTAACAGAGATTTACCGGTCTGTGGCAGGATGTTGGTACAGTTGGAGATGTACCTGTTTCTGAGGCGGTGTTTAACAGCCAGAAACAGCAGTGTTTAGCAGAGATTTTCCAGTCTGTGGCAGGATATTAGTACAGTCAGAGATGTACCTGTTTCTGAGGCGGTGTTAAATAGTCAGAGACAGCAGTGTTTAACAGAGATTTACCCGTCTGTGCCAAGATGTAGATACACTCAGCGATGTACCAGGTTCTGAGGCAGTGTTTAACATTCAGAGACAGCAGTGTTTAGCAGAGGTTTACCGGTCTATTGCAGGATGTTGGTACAGTCGGAGATGTACCAGTTTCTGAGGTGGTGTTTAACAGTCAGAGACAGCAGTGTTTAACAGAGATTTACCCGTCTGTGGCAGGATATTGGTACAGTCAGCGATGTACCTGTTTCTGAGGCGGTATTTAACAGCCAGAGACAGCAGGGCTTAACAGAGATTTACTGGTCTGTGGCAGGATATTGGTACATTCGTTGATGTACCTTTTTCTGAGGCAGTGTTTAACGGTCAGAGACAGCAGTGTTTAACAGAGATTTACCGGTCTGTGGCAGGATGTTGGTACAGTCAGAGATGTACCTGTTTCTGAGGCGGTGGTTAAGAGTCAGAGACAGCAGAGTTTAACAGAGATTTACCGTTCTGTGGCAGGATGTTGGTACCGTCGGAGATGTACCTGTTTCTGAGGCGGTGTTTAACAGTCAGAGACAGTAGTGTTTAAGAGAGATTTACCGGTCTGTGGCAGGACATAGTTACATTCAGAGAATTACCTGTTTCTGGGGCAGTGTTTAACAGTCAGAGACAGCAGTGTTTAACAGAGATTTACCGGTCTCTGGCATGATATTGGTACAGTCTGAGATGTACTTCTTTCTGAGGCGGTGTTTAACAGTCAGAGACAGCAGTGCTTAACAGAGATTTACTGGTCAATGGCAAGATATTGGTACAGTTAGCGATGTACATGTTTCTGAGGTGGTGTTTAACAGTCAGAGAGAGCAGTATTTAACAGAAATTTACTGGTCTGTGGCAGGATGTTGGTACAGTCGGAGATGTGCCTGTTTCTGAGACGGTGTTTGACAGCCAGAGACAGCGGTGATTAACAGCGATTTACTGTTCTTTAGCAGGACGTAGATATATTCAGAGATGTACCTGTTTCTGAGGCGGTGTTTAACAGTCAGAGACAGCAGTGTTTAACAGAGATTTACTGGTCTGTGGTAAGATATTGGTACAGTCGGAGATGTACCTATATTCTGAGGCGGTGTTTAACAGTCAGAGACAGCAGTGTTTAACAGAGGTTTACCGGACTGTGGCAGGATATTTCTACAGGCAGCGATGTACCTGTTTCTGAGGCGGTGTTTAACATAGATTTACTGCTCTGTGGCAAGATATTGGTACAATCAGCGATGCTCATGTTTCTGAGGCGTTGTTTAACAGTCAGAGAAAGCAGTGTTTAACAGAGATTTACCGGTCTGTGGCAGGATATTGGTAAATTTGGAGATGTACCTGTTTCTGAGGCGTTGTTTACCAGTCAGAGACAGCAGTGTTTAACAGAGATTTACTGGTCTGTGGCAGGATGTTGGTACAGTCGGAAATGTACCTGATTCTAAGGCAGTGTTTAACAGTCAGAGACAGTCGGGTTTAACAGAGATTTACCGGCCTATGGCAGGATATTGGTACAGTCAGCGATGTACCAGTTTCTGAGGCGGTCTTTAACAGTCAGAAACAGCAGTGTTTAACAGAGATTTACCCGTCCGTGGCAGGATGTTGGTCCAGTCAGAGATGTACCTGTTTCTGAGGCGGTGGTTAAGAGTCAGAGACAGCAGAGTTTAACAGAGATTTACCGGTCTGTGGCAGGATGTTGGTACAGTCGGAGATGTACCTGTTTCTGAGGCGGTGTTTAACAGTCAGAGACAGTAGTGTTTAAGAGAGTTACTGGTCTTTGGCATCACGTAGTTACATTCAGAGAATTACCTGTTTCTGAGGCGGTGTTTAACAGCCAGAGACAGCAGGGCTTAACAGAGATTTACTGGTCTGCGGCAGGATATTGGTACATTCGGAGATGTACCTTTTTCTGATGGGGTGTTTAACAGTCAGAGACAGCAGTGTTTAACAGAGATTTACTGGTCTGTGGCAGGATGTTGGTACAGTCAGAGATGTACCTGTTTCTGAGGCGGTGGTTAAGAGTCAGAGACAGCAGAGTTTAACAGAGATTTACCGTTCTGTGGCAGGATGTTGGTACCGTCGGAGATGTACCTGTTTCTGAGGCGGTGTTTAACAGTCAGAGACAGTAGTGTTTAAGAGAGATTTACCGGTCTGTGGCAGGACATAGTTACATTCAGAGAATTACCTGTTTCTGAGGCAGTGTTTAACAGTCAGAGACAGCAGTGTTTAACAGAGATTTACCGGTCTCTGGCATGATATTGGTACAGTCTGAGATGTACTTCTTTCTGAGGCGGTGTTTAACAGTCAGAGACAGCAGTGCTTAACAGAGATTTACCGGTCTGTGGCAGGATATTAGTACACTCAGAGATGTACCTGTTTCTGAGGCGGTGTTTAACAGTCAGAGACAGCAGTGTTTAACAGAGATTTACTGGTCTTTGGCAAGATATTGGTACAGTTAGCGATGTACATGTTTCTGAGGTGGTGTTTAACAGTCAGAGAGAGCAGTGTTTAACAGAAATTTACTGGTCTGTGGCAGGATGTTGGTACAGTCGGAGATGTGCCTGTTTCTGAGACGGTGTTTGACAGCCAGAGACAGCGGTGATTAACAGCGATTTACTGTTCTTTAGCAGGACGTAGATATATTCAGAGATGTACCTGTTTCTGAGGCGGTGTTTAACAGTCAGAGACAGCAGTGTTTAACAGAGATTTACTGGTCTGTGGTAAGATATTGGTACAGTCGGAGATGTACCTATATTCTGAGGCGGTGTTTAACAGTCAGAGACAGCAGTGTTTAACAGAGGTTTACCGGACTGTGGCAGGATATTTCTACAGGCAGCGATGTACCTGTTTCTGAGGCGGTGTTTAACATAGATTTACTGCTCTGTGGCAAGATATTGGTACAATCAGCGATGCTCATGTTTCTGAGGCGTTGTTTAACAGTCAGAGAAAGCAGTGTTTAACAGAGATTTACCGGTCTGTGGCAGGATATTGGTAAATTTGGAGATGTACCTGTTTCTGAGGCGTTGTTTACCAGTCAGAGACAGCAGTGTTTAACAGAGATTTACTGGTCTGTGGCAGGATGTTGGTACAGTCGGAAATGTACCTGATTCTAAGGCAGTGTTTAACAGTCAGAGACAGTCGGGTTTAACAGAGATTTACCGGCCTATGGCAGGATATTGGTACAGTCAGCGATGTACCAGTTTCTGAGGCGGTCTTTAACAGTCAGAGACAGCAGTGTTTAACAGAGATGTACTGGTCTTTAGCAGGACGTAGATATATTCAGAGATGTACCTGTTTCTGAGGCAGTGGTTAACAGTCAGAGACAGCAGTGTTTAGCAGAGATTTACTGGCCTGGGGTAAGATATTGGTACAGTCGGAGATGTACCTATTTCTGAGGCGGTGTTTAACAGTCAGAGACAGCAGTGTTTAACAGAGGTTTACCGGACTGTGGCAGGATATTTCTACAGGCAGCGATGTACCTGTTTCTGAGGCGGTGTTTAACATAGATTTACTGCTCTGTGGCAGGATATTGGTACAATCAGCGATGCTCATGTTTCTGAGGCATTGTTTAACAGTCAGAAAAAGCAGTGTTTAACAGAGATTTACCGGACTGTAGTAGGATATTGGTAAATTTGGAGATGTACCTGTTTCTGAGGCGTTGTTTACCAGTCAGAGACAGCAGTGTTTAACAGAGATTTACCGGTCTGTGGCAGGATGTACAAACAGTCAGAGATTGACCTGTTTCTGACGCAGTGTTTAACCGTCAGAGACAGCAGTGTTTAACAGAGATTTACTGGTCTGTGGCAGGATATTGGTACAGTTGGAGATGTACCTGTTTCTGAGGCGGTGCTTCACAGTCAGAGATAGCAGTGTTTAACAGATATTTACCGGTCTCTGGCAGGATGTTGGTACAGTCGGAAATGTACCTGATTCAAGGCAGTGTTTAACAGTCAGAGACAGTATGGTTTAACAGAGATTTACCGACCTATGGCAGGATATTGGTACAGTCAGCGATGTACCAGTTTCTGAGGCGGTCTTTAACAGTCAGAGACAGCAGTGTTTAACAAAGATTTACCCGTCTGTTGCAGGATGTTGGTACCGTCGGAGATGTACTTGTTTCTGAGGCGGTGTTTAACAGTCAGAGACAGCAGTGTTTAACAGAGATTTACTGGTCTGTGGCAAGATATTAGTACAGTTAGCGATGTACATGTTTCTGAGGTGGTGTTTAACAGTCAGAGAGAGCAGTATTTAACAGAAATTTACTGGTCTGTGGCAGGATGTTTGTACAGTCGGAGATGTGCCTGTTTCTGAGACGGTGTTTGACAGCCAGAGACAGCGGTGATTAACAGCGATTTACTGTTCTTTAGCAGGACGTAGATATATTCAGAGATGTACCTGTTTCTGAGGCGGTGGTTAACAGTCAGAGACAGCAGTGTTTAACAGAGATTTACTGGTCTGTGGTAAGATATTGGTACAGTCAGAGATGTACCTATTTCTGAGGCGGTGTTTAACAGTCAGAGACAGCAGTGTTTAACAGAGGTTTACCGGACTGTGGCAGGATATTTCTACAGGCAGCGATGTACCTGTTTCTGAGGGTGTGTTTAACATAGATTTACTGCTCTGTGGCAGGATATTGGTACAATCAGCGATGCTCATGTTTCTGAGGCGTTGTTTAACAGTCAGAGAAAGCAGTGTTTAACAGAGATTTACCGGACTGTAGTAGGATATTGGTAAATTTGGAGATGTACCTGTTTCTGAGGCGTTGTTTACCAGTCAGAGACAGCAGTGTTTAACAGAGATTTACTGGTCTGTGGCAGGATATTGGTAAATTTGGAGATGTACCTGTTTCTGAGGCGTTGTTTAACAGTCAGAGACAGCAGTGTTTAACAGAGATTTACCGGTCTGTGGCAGGATGTAGATACATTCAGAAATGTACCTGTTTCTGAGGCGGTGTTTAAAAGTCAGAGACAGCAGGGTTTAACAGAGATTTACCGGTCTGTGGCAGGATAGTGGTACAGTCGGAGAAGAACCTGTTTCTGAGGCTGTGATTAACTGCCAGAGACAGCAGTGTTTAACAGAGATGTACTGGTCTTTAGCAGGACGTAGATATATTCAGAGATGTACCTGTTTCTGAGGCGGTGGTTAACAGTTAGAGACAGCAGTGTTTAGCAGAGATTTACTGGTCTGGGGTAAGATATTGGTACAGTCGGAGATGTACCTATTTCTGAGGCGGTGTTTAACAGTCAGAGAGAGCAGTGTTTAACAGACATTTACAGGTCTGTGGCAGGATATTGGTACAGGCGGTGATGTACCTGTTTCTGTGGCGGTGTTTAACAGTCACACACAACAGTGTTTAACAGAGATTTACCGGTCTGAGGCAGGATGTAGGTACAATCAGAGATGTACCTCTTTCTAACGCAGTGTTTAACAGTTAGAGACAGCAGTGTTTAACAGAGATTTACTGGTCTGTGCCAGGATGTAGATGCAGTCAGTGATGTACCTGTTTCTGAGGCGGTGTTTAACAGCCAGAAACAGCAGTGTTAAGCAGAGATTTTCCGGTCTGTGGCAGGATATTAGTACAGTCAGAGATGTACCTGTTTCTGAGGCGGTGTTTAACAGTCAGAGATAGCAGTGTTTAACAGAGATTTACCGGTCTTTGGCAGGATGTACAAACAGTCAGAGATTTACCTGTTTCTGACGCAGTGTTTAACAGTCAGAGACAGCAGTGTTTAACAGAGATTTACTGGTCTGTGGCAGGATGTTGGTACAGTCGGAGATGTACTTGTTTCTGAGGCGGTGTTTAACAGCCAGAAACAGCAGTGTTTAGCAGAGATTTTCCGGTCTGTGGCAGGATATTAGTACAGTCAGAGATGTACCTGTTTCTGAGGCGGTGTTAAATAGTCAGAGACAGCAGTGTTTAACAGAGATTTACCCGTCTGTGCCAGGATGTAGATACACTCAGCGATGTACCAGGTTCTGAGGCAGTGTTTAACTTTCAGAGACAGCAGTGTTTAGCAGAGGTTTACCGGTCTGTGGCAGGATGTTGGTACAGTCGGAGATTTACCAGTTTCTGAGGTGGTGTTTAACAGTCAGAGACAGCAGTGTTTAACAGAGATTTACCCGTCTGTGGCAGGATATTGGTACAGTCAGCGATGTACCTTTTTCTGAGGCAGTGTTTAACAGTCAGAGACAGCAGTGTTTAACAGAGATTTACCGGTCTGTGGCAGGATGTTGGTACAGTCGTAGATTTATCTGTATTTGAGGCTGTGTTTAACAGTCAGAGACAGCAGTGTTTAACAGAGATTTACCGGTCTGTGGCAGGATGTACAAACAGTCAGAGATTGACCTGTTTCTGACGCAGTGTTTAACCGTCAGAGACAGCAGTGTTTAACAGAGATTTACTGGTCTGTGGTAGGATGTTGGTACAGTTGGAGATGTACCTGTTTCTGAGGTGGTGTTTAACAGTCAGAGATAGCAGTGTTTAACAGAGATTTACAGATCTGTGGCAGGATGTTGGTACAGTCGGAGATGTACCTGTTTCTGAGGCGGTGTTTAAAAGCCAGAAACAGCAGTGTTTAGCAGAGATTTTCCGGTCTCTGGCAGGATATTAGTACAGTCAGAGATGTACCTGTTTCTGAGGCGGTGTTAAATAGTCAGAGACAGCAGGGTTTAACAGAGATTTACCGGTCTGTGGCAGGATATTGGTACAATCGGAGAAGAACCTGTTTCTGAGGCTGTGTTTAACTGCCAACAGACAGCCGTGTTTAATAGAGATTTGCTGAGCTGTGGCAGGTTATTGGTACAGTCGGAGATGTACCTGTTTCTGAAGCGGTGTTTGACAGCCAGAGACAGCAGTGTTTAACAGAGATTTACTGGTCTGTGGCAGGATGCTGGTAGAGTTGGAGATGTACCTGTTTCTGCGGCGGTGTTTAACAGTCAGAGAGAGCAGTGTTTAACAGACATTTACAGGTCTGTGGCAGGATATTGGTACAGGCGGTGATGTACCTGTTTCTGTGGCGGTGTTTAACAGTCACAGACAACAGTGTTTAACAGAGATTTACCGGTCTGAGGCAGGATGTTGGTACAATCAGAGATGTACCTCTTTCTAACGCAGTGTTTAACAGTTAGAGACAGCAGTGTTTAACAGAGATTTACTGGTCTGTGCCAGGATGTAGATGCAGTCAGTGATGTACCTGTTTCTGAGGCGGTGTTTAACAGCCAGAAACAGCAGTGTTTAACAGAGATTTACCGGTCTGTGGCAGGATGTACAAACAGTCAGAGATTTACCTGTTTCTGACGCGGTGTTTCACAGTCAGAGACAGCAGTGTTTAACAGAGATTTACTGGTCTGTGGCAGGATGTTGGTACAGTTGGAGATGTACCTGTTTCTGAGGCGGTGTTTAACACTCAGAGATAGCAGTGTTTAACAGAGATTTACCAGTCTTTGGCAGGATGGTGGTACAGTCGGAAATGTACCTGATTCTAAGGCGGTGTTTAACAGTCAGAGACAGCAGTGTTTAACAGAGATTTACTGGTCTGTGGCAAGATATTGGTACAGTTAGCGATGTACATGTTTCTGAGGTGGTGTTTAACAGTCAGAGAGAGCAGTATTTAACAGAAATTTACTGGTCTGTGGCAGGATGTTTGTACAGTCGCAGATGTGCCTGTTTCTGAGACGGTGTTTGACAGCCAGAGACAGCGGTGATTAACAGCGATTTACTGTTCTTTAGCAGGACGTAGATATATTCAGAGATGTACCTGTTTCTGAGGCGGTGGTTAACAGTCAGAGACAGCAGTGTTTAACAGAGATTTACTGGTCTGTGGTAAGATATTGGTACAGTCAGAGATGTACCTATTTCTGAGGCGTTGTTTAACAGTCAGAGACAGCAGTGTTTAACAGAGGTTTACCTGACTGTGGCAGGATATTTCTACAGGCAGCGATGTACCTGTTTCTGAGGCGGTGTTTAACATAGATTTACTGCTCTGTGGCAGGATATTGGTACAATCAGCGATGCTCATGTTTCTGAGGCGTTGTTTAACAGTCAGAGAAAGCAGTGTTTAACAGAGATTTACCGGACTGTAGTAGGATATTGGTAAATTTGGAGATGTACCTGTTTCTGAGGCGTTGTTTGCCAGTCAGAGACAGCAGTGTTTAACAGAGATTTACCGGTCTGTGGCAGGATGTAGATACATTCAGAGATGTACCTGTTTCTGAGGCGGTGTTTAAAAGTCAGAGACAGCAGGGTTTAACAGAGATTTACCGGTCTGTGGCAGGATAGTGGTACAGTCGGAGAAGAACCTGTTTCTGAGGCTGTGGTTAACTGCCAGACACAGCAGTGTTTAACAGAGATGTACTGGTCTTTAGCAGGACGTAGATATATTCAGAGATGTACCTGTTTCTGAGGCGGTGGTTAACAGTCAGAGACAGCAGTGTTTAGCAGAGATTTACTGGTCTGGGGTAAGATATTGGTACAGTCGGAGATGTACCTATTTCTGAGGCGGTGTTTAACAGTCAGAGAGAGCAGTGTTTAACAGACATTTACAGGTCTGTGGCAGGATATTGGTACAGGCGGTGATGTACCTGTTTCTGTGGCGGTGTTTAACAGTCACAGACAACAGTGTTTAACAGAGATTTACCGGTCTGAGGCGGGATGTTGGTACAATCAGAGATGTACCTGTTTCTGAGGCGGTGTTTAACAGTCAGAGATAGCAGTGTTTAACAGAGATTTACCGGTCTTTGGCAGGATGTACAAACAGTCAGAGATTTACCTGTTTCTGACGCAGTGTTTAACAGTCAGAGACAGCAGTGTTTAACAGAGATTTACTGGTCTGTGGCAGGATGTTGGTACAGTCGGAGATGTACCTGTTTCTGAGGCGGTGTTTAACAGCCAGAAACAGCAGTGTTTAGCAGAGATTTTCCGGTCTGTGGCAGGATATTAGTACAGTCAGAGATGTACCTGTTTCTGAGGCGGTGTTAAATAGTCAGAGACAGCAGTGTTTAACAGAGATTTACCCGTCTGTGCCAGGATGTAGATACACTCAGCGATGTACCAGGTTCTGAGGCAGTGTTTAACATTCAGAGACAGCAGTGTTTAGCAGAGATTTACCGGTCTGTGGCAGGATGTTGGTACAGTCGGAGATTTACCAGTTTCTGAGGTGGTGTTTAACAGTCAGAGACAGCAGTGTTTAACAGAGATTTACCCGTCTGTGGCAGGATATTGGTACAGTCAGCGATGTACCTTTTTCTGAGGCAGTGTTTAACAGTCAGAGACAGCAGTGTTTAACAGAGATTTACAGGTATGTGGCAGGATGTTGGTACAGTCAGAGATGTACCTCTTTCTGAGGCGGTGGTTAAGAGTCAGAGACAGCAGAGTTTAACAGAGATTTACCGGTCTGTGGCAGGATGTTGGTACAGTCGTAGATTTATCTGTTTTTGAGGCTGTGTTTAACAGTCAGAGACAGCAGTGTTTAACAGAGATTTACCGGTCTGTGGCAGGATGTACAAACAGTCAGAGATTGACCTGTTTCTGACGCAGTGTTTAACCGTCAGAGACAGCAGTGTTTAACAGAGATTTACTGGTCTGTGGTAGGATGTTGGTACAGTTGGAGATGTACCTGTTTCTGAGGTGGTGTTTAACAGTCAGAGATAGCAGTGTTTAACAGAGATTTACAGATCTGTGGCAGGATGTTGGTACAGTCGGAGATGTACCTGTTTCTGAGGCGGTGTTTAAAAGCCAGAAACAGCAGTGTTTAGCAGAGATTTTCCGGTCTCTGGCAGGATATTAGTACAGTCAGAGATGTACCTGTTTCTGAGGCGGTGTTAAATAGTCAGAGACAGCAGGGTTTAACAGAGATTTACCGGTCTGTGGCAGGATATTGGTACAATCGGAGAAGAACCTGTTTCTGAGGCTGTGTTTAACTGCCAACAGACAGCAGTGTTTAATAGAGATTTGCTGAGCTGTGGCAGGTTATTGGTACAGTCGGAGATGTACCTGTTTCTGAAGCGGTGTTTAACAGTCAGAGAGAGCAGTGTTTAACAGACATTTACAGGTCTGTGGCAGGATATTGGTACAGGCGGTGATGTACCTGTTTCTGTGGCGGTGTTTAACAGTCACACACAACAGTGTTTAACAGAGATTTACCGGTCTGAGGCAGGATGTTGGTACAATCAGAGATGTACCTCTTTCTAACGCAGTGTTTAACAGTTAGAGACAGCAGTGTTTAACAGAGATTTACTGGTCTGTGCCAGGATGTAGATGCAGTCAGTGATGTACCTGTTTCTGAGGCGGTGTTTAACAGCCAGAAACAGCAGTGTTTAACAGAGATTTACCGGTCTGTGGCAGGATGTACAAACAGTCAGAGATTTACCTGTTTCTGACGCAGTGTTTAACAGTCAGAGACAGCAGTGTTTAACAGAGATTTACTGGTCTGTGGCAGGATGTTGGTACAGTTAGCGATGTACATGTTTCTGAGGTGGTGTTTAACAGTCAGAAAGAGCAGTATTTAACAGAAATTTACTGGTCTGTGGCAGCATGTTGGTACAGTCGGAGATGTGCCTGTTTCTGAGACGGTGTTTGACAGCCAGAGACAGCAGTGATTAAGAGCGATTAAATGTTCTTTAGCAGGACGTAGACATATTCAGAGATGTACCTGTTTCTGAGGCGGTGGTTAAGAGTCAGAGACAGCAGTGTTTAAAAGAGATTTACTGGTCTGTGGTAAGATATTGGTACAGTCGGAGATGTACCTATTTCTGAGGCGGTGTTTAACAGTCGGAGACAGCAGTGTTTAACAGAGATTTACCGGTCTGTGGCAGGATATTGGTAAATTTGGAGATGTACCTGTTTCTGAGGCGTTGTTTACCAGTCAGAGACAGCAGTGTTTAACAGAGATTTACCGGTCTTTGGCAGGATAGTGGTACAGTCGGAGAAGAACCTGTTTCTGAGGCTGTGGTTAACTGCCAGAGACAGCAGTGTTTAACAGAGATGTACTGGTCTTTAGCAGGACGTAGATATATTCAGAGATGTACCTGTTTCTGAGGCGGTGGTTAACAGTCAGAGACAGCAGTGTTTAGCAGAGATTTACTGGTCTGGGGTAAGATATTGGTACAGTCGGAGATGTACCTATTTCTGAGGCGGTGTTTAACAGTCAGTGTTTAACAGAGGTTTACCGGACTGTGGTAGGATATTTCTACAGGCAGCGATGTACCTGTTTCTGAGGCGGTGTTTAACATAGATTTACTGTTCTGTGGCAGGATATTGGTACAATCAGCGATGCTCATGTTTCTGAGGCGTTGTTTAACAGTCAGAGAAAGCAGTGTTTAACAGAGATTTACCGGACTGTAGTAGGATATTTGTAAATTTGGAGATGTACCTGTTTCTGAGGCGTTGCTTACCAGTCAGAGACAGCAGTGTTTAACAGAGATTTACCGGTCTGTGGCAGGATGTACAAACACTCAGAGATTGACCTGTTTCTGACGCAGTGTTTAACCGTCAAAGACAGCAGTGTTTAACAGAGATTTACTGTTCTGTGGCAGGATGTACAAACAGTCAGAGATTGACCTGTTTCTGACGCAGTGTTAAACAGTCAGAGACAGCCGTGTTTAACAGAGATTTACCGGTCTGTGGCAGGATGTACAAACACTCAGAGATTGACCTGTTTCTGAGGCGGTGTTTAACAGTCAGAGATAGCAGTGTTTAACAGAGATTTACCGGTCTGTGGCATGATGTTGGTACAGTCGGAAATGTACCTGATTCTAAGGCAGTGTTTAACAGTCAGAGACAGTAGGGTTTAACAGAGATTTACCGGCCTATGGCAGCATATTGGTACAGTCAGCGATGTACCAGTTTCTGAGGCGGTCTTTAACAGTCAGAGACAGCAGTGTTTAACAGAGATTTACCTGTCTGTGGCAGGATGTTGGTACCGTCGGAGATGTACATGTTTCTGAGGTGGTCTTTAACAGTCAGAGATAGCAGTGATTAACACAGATTTACAGGTCTGTGGCAGGATGTTGGTACAGTCGGAGATGTACCTGTTTCTGAGTTGGTGTTTAACAGTCACAGATAGCAGTGTTTAAGAGAGATTTACAGGTCTGTGGCAGGATGTTGGTACAGTCGGAGATGTACCTGTTTCTGAGGCGGTGTTTAACAACCAGAAACAGCAGTGTTTAGCAGAGATTTTCCGGTCTGTGGCAGGATATTAGTACAGTCAGAGATGTACCTGTTTCTGAGGCGGTATTAAATAGTCAGAGACAGCAGTGTTTAACAGAGATTTACCCGTCTGTGCCAGGATGTAGATACACTCAGCGATGTACCAGGTTCTGAGGCAGTGTTTAACATTCAGAGACAGCAGTGTTTAGCAGAGGTTTACCGGTCTGTGGCAGGATGTTGGTACAGTCAGAGATGTACCAGTTTCTGAGGTGGTGTTTAACAGTCAGAGACAGCAGTGTTTAACAGAGATTTACCCATCTGTGGCAGGATATTGGTACAGTCAGCGATGTACCTGTTTCTGAGGCGGTGTTTAAGAGCCAGAGACAGCAGGGCTTAACAGAGATTTACTGGTCTGTGGCAGGATATTGGTACATTCGGAGATGTACCTTTTTCTGAGGCAGTGTTTAACAGTCAGAGACAGCAGTGTTTAACAGAGATTTACCGGTCTGTGGCAGGATGTTGGTACAGTCGGAGATGTACCTGTTTCAGAGGCAGTGTTTAACAGTCACAGACAGCAGTGTTTAACAGAGATTTACAGGTCTGTGGCAGGATGTTGGTACAGTTGGAGATGTACCTGTTTCTGAGGTGGTGTTTAACAGTCAGAGACAGTAGTGTTTAAGAGAGTTACTGGCCTTGGCATCACGTAGTTACATTCAGAGAATTACCTGTTTCTGAGGCGGTGTTTAACAGTCAGAGACAGCAGTGTTTAACAGAGATTTACAGGTCTGTGGCAGGATGTTGGTACAGTCAGAGATGTACCTGTTTCTGAGGCGGTGGTTAAGAGTCAGAGACAGCAGAGTTTAACAGAGATTTACCGGTCTGTGGCAGGATGTTGGTACAGTTGGAGATGTACCTGTTTCTGAGGTGGTGTTTAACAGTCAGAGATAGCAGTGTTTAGCAGAGATTTTCCGGTCTCTGGCATGATATTGGTACAGTCTGAGATGTACTTCTTTCTGAGGCGGTGTTTAACAGTCAGAGACAGCAGTGATTAACAGTGATTTATCGGTCTGTGGCAGGATATTAGTACACTCAGAGATGTACCTGGTTCTGAGACGGTGTTTAACAGTTAGAGACAGCAGTGTTTAACAGAGATTTACTGGTCTGTGGCAAGATATTGGTACAGTTAGAGATGTACATGTTTCTGAGGTGGTGTTTAACAGTCAGAGAGAGCAGTATTTAACAGAAATTTACTGGTCTGTGGCAGGATGTTGGTACAGTCGGAGATGTGCCTGTTTCTGAGACGGTGTTTGACAGCCAGAGACAGCAGTGAATAACAGCGATTTACTGTTCTTTAGCAGGACGTAGATATATTCAGAGATGTACCTGTTTCTTAGGTGGTGTTAAGTAGTCAGAGACAGCAGTGTTTAACAGAGATTTACCCGTCTGTGCCAGGATGTAGATACACTCAGCGATGTACCAGGTTCTGAGGCAGTGTTTAACATTCAGAGACAGCAGTGTTTAGCAGAGGTTTACCTGTCTGTGGCAGGATGTTGGTACAGTCGGAGATGTACCAGTTTCTGAGGTGGTGCTTAACAGTCAGAGACAGCAGTGTTTAACAGAGATTTACCCGTCTGTGGCAGGATATTGGTACAGTCAGCGATGTTCCTTTTTCTGAGGCGGTGTTTAACAGCCAGAGACAGCAGGGCTTAACAGAGATTTACTGGTCTGTGGCAGGATATTGGTACAGTCAGAGATGAACCTGTTTCTGAGGCAGTGTTTAACAGTCAGAGACAGCAGTGTTTAACAGATATTTACCGGTCTGTGGCAGGATGTTGGTACAGTCGGAGATGTACCTGTTTCTGAGGCGGTGTTTAACAGTCACAGACAGCAGTATTTAACAGAGATTTACAGGAATGTGGCAGGATGTTGGTACAGTCAGAGATATACCTGTTTCGGAGGTGGTGTTTAACAGTCAGAGACAGTAGTGTTTAAGAGAGTTACTGGTCTTTGGCAGGACGTAGTTACATTCAGAGAATTACCTGTTTCTGTGGCGGTGTTTAACAGCCAGATACAGCAGGGCTTAACAGAGATTTACTGCTCTGCGGCAGGATATTGGTACATTCGGAGATGTACCTTTTTCTGAGGCAGTGTTTAACAGTCAGAGACAGCAGTGTTTAACAGAGATTTACCGGTCTCTGGCATGATATTGGTACAGTCTGAGATGTACTTCTTTCTGAGGCGGTGTTTAACAGTCAGAGACAGCAGTGCTTAACAGTGATTTATCGGTCTGTGGCAGGATATTAGTACACTCAGAGATGTACCTGGTTCTGAGACGGTGTTTAACAGTTAGAGACAGCAGTGTTTAACAGAGATTTACTGGTCTGTGGCAAGATATTGGTACAGTTAGCGATGTACATGTTTCTGAGGTGGTGTTTAACAGTCAGAGAGAGCAGTATTTAACAGAAATTTACTGGTCTGTGGCAGGATGTTGGTACAATCGGAGATGTGCCTGTTTCTGAGACGGTGTTTGACAGCCAGAGACAGCAGTGATTAACAGCGATTTACTGTTCTTTAGCAGGACGTAGATATATTCAGAGATGTACCTGTTTCTGAGGCGGTGGTTAACAGTCAGAGACAGCAGTGTTTAACAGAGGTTTACCGGACTGTGGCAGGATATTTCTACAGGCAGCGATGTACCTGTTTCTGAGGCGGTGTATAACATAGATTTACTGCTCTGTGGCAGGATATTGGTACAATCAGCAATGCTCATGTTTCTGAGGCGTTGTTTAACAGTCAGAGAAAGCAGTGTTTAACAGAGATTTACCGGACTGTAGTAGGATATTGGTAAATTTGGAGATATACCTGTTTCTGAGGCGTTGTTTACCAGTCAGAGACAGCAGTGTTTAACAGAGATTTACCGGTGTGTGGCAGGATATTGGTAAATTTGGAGATGTACCTGTTTCTGAGGCGTTGTTTACCAGTCAGAGACAGCAGTGTTTAACAGAGATTTACCGGTCTGTGGCAGGATGTAGATACATTCAGAGATGTACCTGTTTCTGAGGCGGTGTTTAAAAGTCAGAGACAGCAGGGTTTAACAGAGATTTACCGGTCTGTGGCAGGATAGTGGTACAGTCGGAGAAGAACCTGTTTCTGAGGCTGTGGTTAACTGCCAGAGACAGCAGTGTTTAACAGAGATGTACTGGTCTTTAGCAGGACGTAGAAATATTCAGAGATGTACCTATTTCTGAGGCGGTGGTTAACAGTCAGAGACAGCAGTGTTTAGCAGAGATTTACTGGTCTGGGGTAAGATATTGGTACAGTCGGAGATGTACCTATTTCTGAGGCGGTGTTTAACAGTCAGAGACAGCAGTGTTTAACAGAGGTTTACCGGACTGTGGCAGGATATTTCTACAGGCAGCGATGTACCTGTTTCTGAGGCGGTGTTTAACATAGGTTTACTGTTCTGTGGCAGGATATTGGTACAATCAGCGATGCTCATGTTTCTGAGGCGTTGTTTAACAGTCAGAGGAAGCAGTGTTTAACAGAGATTTACCAGACTGTAGTAGGATATTGGTAAATTTGGAGATGTACCTGTTTCTGAGGCGTTGTTTACCAGTCAGAGACAGCAGTGTTTAACAGAGATTTACCGGTCTGTGGCAGGATGTACAAACAGTCAGAGATTGACCTGTTTCTGACGCAGTGTTTAACCGTCAGAGACAGCAGCGTTTAACAGAGATTTACTGGTCTGTGGCAGGATGTTGGTACAGTTGGAGATGTACCTGTTTCTGAGGCGGTGTTTAACAGCCAGAAACAGCAGTGTTTAGCAGAGATTTTCCGGTCTGTGGCAGGATATTAGTACAGTCAGAGATGTACCTGTTTCTGAGGCGGTGTTAAATAGTCAGAGACAGCAGTGTTTAACAGAGATTTACCCGTCTGTGCCAGGATGTAGATACACTCAGCGATGTACCAGGTTCTGAGGTGGTGTTTAACAGTCAGAGACAGCAGTGTTTAACAGAGATTTACCCGTCTGTGGCAGGATATTGGTACAGTCAGCGATGTACCTGTTTCTGAGCGGTGTTTAACAGCCAGAGACAGCAGTGTTTAACAGAGATTTACTGGTCTGTGGCAGGATGTTGGTACAGTCAGAGATGTACCTGTTTCTGATGGGGTGTTTAACAGTCAGAGACAGTAGTGTTTAAGAGAGTTACTGGTCTTTGGCATCACGTAGTTACATTCAGAGAATTACCTGTTTCTGAGGCGGTGTTTAACAGCCAGAGACAGCAGGGCTTAACAAAGATTTACTGGTCTGCGGCAGGATATTGGTACATTCGGAGATGTACCTTTTTCTGAGGCGGTGTTTAACAGCCAGAGACAGAAGTGTTTAACAGAGATTTTCAGGTCTGTGGCAGGATGTTGGTACAGTCCGAGATGTACCTGTTTCTGAGGCGGTGGTTAACAGTCAGAGACAGCAGTGTTTAACAGAGTTTTACCGGTCTGTGGCAGGATGTACAAACAGTCAGAGATTGACCTGTTTCTGACGCAGTGTTTAACCGTCAGAGACAGCAGTGTTTAACAGAGATTGACTGGTCTGTGGCAGGATGTTGGTACAGTTGGAGATGTACCTGTTTCTGAGGTGGTGTTTAACAGTCAGAGATAGCAGTGTTTAACAGAGATTTACAGGTCTGTGGCAGGATGTTGGTACAGTCGGAGATGTACCTGTTTCTGAGGCGGTGTTTAACAGCCAGAAACAGCAGTGTTTAGCAGAGATTTTCCGGACTGTGGCAGGATATTAGTACAGTCAGAGATGTACCTGTTTCTGAGGCGGTGTTAAATAGTCAGAGACAGCAGTGTTTAACAGAGATTTACCCGTCTGTGCCAGGATGTAGATACACTCAGCAATGAACCAGGTTCTGAGGCGGTGTTTAACATTCAGAGACAGCAGTGTTTAGCAGAGCTTTACCGGTCTGTGGCAGAATGTTGGTACAGTCGAAGATGTACCAGTTTCTGAGGTGGTGTTTAACAGTCAGAGACAGCAGTGTTTAACAGAGATTTACCCGTCTGTGGCAGGATATTGGTACAGTCAGCGATGTACCTGTTTCTGAGACGGTGTTTAACAGCCAGAGACAGCAGGGCTTAACAGAGATTTACTGGTCTGTGGCAGGATATTGGTACATTCGGAGATGTACCTTTTTCTGAGGCAGTGTTTAACAGTCAGAGACAGCAATGTTTAACAGATATTTACCGGTCTGTGGCAGGATGTTGGTACAGTCGGAGATGTACCTGTTTCTGATGCGGTGTTTAACAGTCACAGACAGCAGTATTTAACAGAGATTTACAGGAATGTGGCAGGATGTTGGTACAGTAAGAGATGTACCTGTTTCTGAGGTGGTGTTTAACAGTCAGAGACAGTAGTGTTTAAGAGAGTTACTGGTCTTTGGCAGGACATAGTTACATTCAGAGAATTACCTGTTTCTGAGGCGGTGTTTAACAGCCAGAGACAGCAGGGCTTAACAGAGATTTACCGGTCTCTGGCATGATATTGGTACAGTCTGAGATGTACTTGTTTCTGAGGCGGTGTTTAACAGTCAGAGAAAGCAGTGCTTAACAGAGATTTACTGGTCTGTGGCAAGATATTGGTACAGTCAGCGATGTACCTGTTTCTGAGGCGGTGTTTCACAGCCAGAGACAGCAGGGTTTAACAGAGATTTACTGGTCTGTGGCAGGATGTTGGTACAGTCGGAGATGTACCTGTTTCTGAGGCGTTGTTTAACAGTCACAGACAGCAGTGTTTAACAGAGATTTACAGCTCTGTGGCAGGATGTACAAACAGTCAGAGATTGACCTGTTTCTGACGCAGTGTTTAACCGTCAGAGACAGCAGTGTTTAACAGAGATTTACTGGTCTGTGGCAGGATGTTGGTACAGTTGGAGATGTACCTGTTTCTGAGGCGGTGTTTAACAGCCAGAAACAGCAGTGTTTAGCAGAGATTTTCCGGTCTGTGGCAGGATATTAGTACAGTCAGAGATGTACCTGTTTCTGAGGCGGTGTTAAGTAGTCAGAGACAGCAGTGTTTAACAGAGATTTACCCGTCTGTGCCAGGATGTAGATACACTCAGCGGTGTACCTGTTTCTGAGGCGGTGTTTAACAGTCAGAGACAGCAGTGTTTAACAGAGATTTACCCGTCTGTGGATGGATGTTGGTACCGTCGGAGATGTACTTGTTTCTGAGGCGGTGTTTAACAGTCAGAGACAGCAGTGTTTAACACAGATTTACAGGTCTGTGGCAGGATATTTCTACAGGCAGCGATGAACCTGTTTCTGAGGCGGTGTTTAACATAGATTTACTGCTCTGTGGCAGGATATTGGTACAATCAGCGATGCTCATGTTTCTGAGGCGTTGTTTAACAGTCACAGAAAGCAGTGTTTAACAGAGATTTACCCGTCTGTGGCAGGATGTTGGTACCGTCGGAGATGTACTAGTTTCTGAGGCGGTGTTTAACAGTCTGAGGCAGCAGTGTTTAACAGAGATTTACAGGTCTGTAGCAGGATGTTGGTACAGTCAGAGATGTACCCGTTTCTGAGGCAGTGGTTAAAAGTCAGAGACAGTAGAGTTTAACAGAGATTTACCGGTCTGTGGCAGGATGTTGGTACAGTCGGAGATGTACCGGTTTCTGAGGTGGTGTTTAACAGTCAGAGACAGCAGTGTTTAACAGAGATTTACCCGTCTGTGGCAGGATATTGGTACATTCGGAGATGTACCTTTTTCTGAGGCAGTGTTTAACAGTCAGAGACAGCAGTGTTTAACAGAGATTTACCGGTCTGTGGCAGGATGTTGGTACAGTCGGAGATGTACCGGTTTCTGAGGCGGTGTTTAACAGCCAGAAACAGCAGTGTTTAGCAGAGATTTTCCAGTCTGTGGCAGTATATTAGTACAGTCAGAGATGTACCTGTTTCTGAGGCGGTGTTAAATAGTCAGAGACAGCAGTGTTTAACAGCGATTTACCCGTCTGTGCCAGGATGTAGATACACTCAGCGATGTACCAGGTTCTGAGGCAGTGTTTAACATTCAGAGACAGCAGTGTTTAGCAGAGGTTTACCGATCTGTGGCAGGATGTTGGTACAGTCGGAGATGTACCAGTTTCTGAGGCGGTCTTTAACAGTCAGAGACAGCAGTGTTTAACACAGATTTACAGGTCTGTGGCAGGATATTTCTACAGGCAGCGATGAACCTGTTTCTGAGGCGGTGTTTAACATAGATTTACTGCTCTGTGGCAGGATATTGGTACAATCAGCGATGCTCATGTTTCTGAGGCGTTGTTTAACAGTCACAGAAAGCAGTGTTTAACAGAGATTTACCCGTCTGTGGCAGGATGTTGGTACCGTCGGAGATGTACTTGTTTCTGAGGCGGTGTTTAACAGTCTGAGACAGCAGTGTTTAACAGAGATTTACAGGTCTGTAGCAGGATGTTGGTACAGTCAGAGATGTACCCGTTTCTGAGGCGGTGGTTAAAAGTCAGAGACAGTAGAGTTTAACAGAGATTTACCGGTCTGTGGCAGGATGTTGGTACAGTCGGAGATGTACCGGTTTCTGAGGTGGTGTTTAACAGTCAGAGACAGCAGTGTTTAACAGAGATTTACCCGTCTGTGGCAGGATATTGGTACATTCGGAGATGTACCTTTTTCTGAGGCAGTGTTTGACAGTCAGAGACAGCAGTGTTTAACAGAGATTTACCGGTCTGTGGCAGGATGTTGGTACAGTCGGAGATGTACCGGTTTCTGAGGCGGTGTTTAACAGCCAGAAACAGCAGTGTTTAGCAGAGATTTTCCAGTCTGTGGCAGTATATTAGTACAGTCAGAGATGTACCTGTTTCTGAGGCGGTGTTAAATAGTCAGAGACAGCAGTGTTTAACAGAGATTTACCCGTCTGGGCCAGGATGTAGATACACTCAGCGATGTACCAGGTTCTGAGGCAGTGTTTAACATTCAGAGAGAGCAGTGTTTAGCAGAGGTTTACCGATCTGTGGCAGGATGTTGGTACAGTCGGAGATGTACCAGTTTCTGAGGCGGTCTTTAACAGTCAGAGACAGCAGTGTTTAACAGAGATTTACCCGTCTGTGGCAGGATGTTGGTACCGTCGGAGATGTACTTGTTTCTGAGGCTGTGTTTAACAGTCAGAGACAGCAGTGTTTAACAGAGATTTACAGGTCTGTGGCAGGATGTTGGTACAGTCAGAGATGTACCTGTTTCTGAAGCGGTGGTTAAGAGTCAGAGACAGCAGAGTTTAACAGAGATTTACCGGTCTGTGGCAGGATGTTGGTACAGTCGTAGATTTATTTGTTTTTGAGGCAGTGTTTAACAGTCAGAGACAGCAGTGTTTAACAGAGATTTACCGGTCTGTGGCAGGATGTACAAACAGTCAGAGATTGACCTGTTTCTGATGCAGTGTTTAACCGTCAGAGACAGCAGTGTTTAACAGAGATTTACTGGACTGTGGCAGGATGTTGGTACAGTTGGAGATGTACCTGTTTCTGAGGCGGTGTTTAACAGTCAGAGATAGCAGTGTTTAACAGAGATTTACAGGTCTGTGGCAGGATGTTGGTACAGTCAGAGATGTACCTGTTTCTGAGGCGGTGTTTAACAGCCAGAAACAGCAGTGTTTAGCAGAGATTTTCCGGTCTGTGGCAGGATATTAGTACAGTCAGAGATGTACCTGTTTCTGAGGCGGTGTTAAATAGTCAGAGACAGCAGTGTTTAACAGAGATTTACCGGTCTGTGGCAGGATATTAGAAGACTCAGAGATGTACCTGTTTCTGAGGCGGTGTTTAACAGTCAGAGAGAGCAGTATTTAACAGAGATTTACTGGTCTGTGGCAGGATATTGGTACAGTCGCAGATGTACCTGTTTCTTAGACGGTGTTTAACAGTCAGAGACAGCAGTGTTTAACAGAGATTTCCTGGACTGTGGCAGGCTGCAGATACATTCAGAGATGTATCTGTTTCTGAGGCGGTGTTTAACGGTCAGAGACAGCATTGCTTAACAGAGATTTACAGGTCTGTGGCAGGATGCTGGTACAGTCGGAGATGTACCTGTTTCTGAGGCGGTGTTTAACAGCCAGAAACAGCAGTGTTTAGCAGAGATTTTCCGGTCTGTGGCAGGATATTAGTACAGTCAGAGATGTACCTGTTTCTGAGGCGGTGTTAAACAGTCAGAGACAGCAGCGTTTAACAGAGATTCACACGTCTGTGCCAGGATGTAGATACACTCAGCGATGTACCTGGTTCTGAGGCAGTGGTTAACAGCCAGAGACAGCAGTATTTAGCAGAGGTTTACCGGTCGGTGGCACGATGTTGGTACAGTCGGAAATGTACCTGATTCTAAGGCGGTGTTTAACAGTCAGAAACAGCAGGGTTTAACAGAGGTATACCCGTCTGTGGCAAGATATTGGTACAGTCAGCGATGTACCTGTTTCTGAGGCGGTGTTTAAAAGCCACAGACAGCTGGGTCTAACAGAGACTTACTGGTCTGCGGCAGGATATTGGTACATTTGGAGATGTACCTTTTTCTGAGGCGGTGTTTAACACTCAGAGACAGCCGTGTTTAACAGAGATTTACCAGTCTGTGGCAGGATGTACAAACAGTCAGAGATTGACCTGTTTCTGACGCGGTGTTTAACAGTCAGAGATAGCAGTGTTTAACAGAGATTTAAGGTCTGTGGCAGGATATTGGTACAGTCAGAGATGTACCTGTTTCTGAGGCAGTGTTTAACAGTCACAGACAACAGTGTTTGACAGAGATTTACCGGTCTCAGGCAGGATGTTAGTACAATCAGAGATGTACCTCTTTCTGACGCAGTGTTTAACAGTTAGAGACAGCAGTGTTTAACAGAGATCTACCGGTCTGTGCCAGGATGTAGATACAGTCAGCGATGTACCAGTTTCTGAGGCGGTGTTTAACAGTCAGAGACAGCAGTGTTTAACAGAGATTTACCCATCTGTGGCAGCATGTTGGTACAGTCGGAGATGTACTTGTTTCTGAGGCGGTGTTTAACAGTCAGAGATAGCAGCGTTTAGCAGAGGTTTACCGGTCTGTGGCAGGATGTTGATACAGTCGGAAATGTACCTGATTCTAAGGCAGTGTTTAACAGTCAGAGACAGTAGGGTTTAACAGAGATTTACTGGCCAATGGCAGGATATTGGTACAGTCAGCGACGTACCAGTTTCTGAGGCGGTCTTTAACAGTCAGAGACAGCAGTGTTTAACAGAGATTTACCCGTCTGTGGGAGGATGTTGGTACCGTCGGAGATATACTTGTTTCTGAGGCGGTGTTTAACAGTCAGAGACAGCAGTGTTTAACAGAGATTTACAGGTCTGTGGCAGGATGTTGGTACAGTCAGAGATGTACCTGTTTCCGAGGCGGTCGTTAAGAGTCAGGGACAGCAGAGTTTAACAGTGATTTAGCGGTCTGTGGCAGGATGTTGGTACAGTCATAGATTTATCTGTTTTTGAGGCAGTGTTTAACAGTCAGAGACAGCAGTGTTTAACAGAGATTTACCGGTCTGTGGCAGGATGTACAAACACTCAGAGATTGACCTGTTTCTGACGCAGTGTTTAACCGTCAGAGACAGCAGTGTTTAACAGAGATTTACTGTTCTGTGGCAGGATGTTGGTACAGTTGGAGATGTACCTGTTTCTGAGGCGGTGTTTAACAGTCAGAGATAGCAGTGTTTAACAGAGATTTACCGGTCTGTGGCAGGATGTTGGTACAGTCGGAAATGTACCTGATTCTAAGGCAGTGTTTAACAGTCAGAGACAGTAGGCTTTAACAGAGATTTACCCGTCTGTGGCAGGATGTTGGTACCGTCGGAGATGTACTTGGTTCTGAGGCGGTGTTTAACAGTCAGAGACAGCAGTGTTTAACAGAGATTTACAGGTCTGTGGCAGGATATTAGTACAGTCAGAGATGTACCTGTTTCTGAGGCGGTGTTAAATAGTCAGAGACAGCAGTGTTTAACAGAGATTTACCGGTCTGTGGCAGGATATTAGAACACTCAGAGATGTACCTGTTTCTGAGGTGGTGTTTAACAGTCAGAGAGAGCAGTATTTAACAGAGATTTACTGGTCTGTGGCAGGATATTGGTACAGTCGCAGATGTACCTGTTTCTTAGACGGTGTTTAACAGTCAGAGACAGCAGTGTTTAACAGAGATTTGCTAGACTGTGGCAGGCTGCAGATACATTCAGAGATGTATCTGTTTCTGAGGCGGTGTTTAACAGTCAGAGACAGCATTGCTTAACAGAGATTTACAGGTCTGTGGCAGGATGTTGGTACAGTCGGAGATGTACCTGCTTCTGAGGCGGTGTTTAACAGCCAGAAACAGCAGTGTTTAGCAGAGATTTTCCGGTCTGTGGCAGGATATTAGTACAGTCAGAGATGTACCTGTTTCTGAGGCGGTGTTAAACAGTCAGAGACAGCAGTGTTTAACAGAGATTTACCCGTCTGTGCCAGGATGTGGATACACTCAGCGATGTACATGGTTCTGAGGCAGTGTTTAACAGCCAGAGACAGCAGTATTTAGCAGAGGTTTACCGGTCGGTGGCAGGATGTTGGTACAGTCGGAAGTGTACCTGATTCTAAGGCGGTGTTTAACAGTCAGAAACAGCAGGGTTTAACAGAGGTTTACCCGTCTGTGGCAGGATATTGGTACAGTCAGCGATGTACCTGTTTCTGACGCGGTGTTTAACACTCAGAGACAGCCGTGTTTAACAGAGATTTACCGGTCTGTGGCAGGATGTTGGTACAGTCGTAGATTTAGCTGTTTTTGAGGCAGTGTTTAACAGTCAGAGACAACAGTGTTTAACAGAGATTTACCAGTCTGTGGCAGGATGTACAAACAGTCAGAGATTGACCTGTTTCTGACGCGGTGTTTAACAGTCAGAGATAGCAGTGTTTAACAGAGATTTAAGGTCTGTGGCAGGATATTGGTACAGTCAGAGATGTACCTGTTTCTGAGGCAGTGTTTAACAGTCACAGACAACAGTGTTTAACAGAGATTTACCGGTCTGAGGCAGGATGTTAGTACAATCAGAGATGTACCTCTTTCTGACGCAGTGTTTAACAGTTAGAGACAGCAGTGTTTAACTGAGATCTACCGGTCTGTGCCAGGATGTAGATACAGTCAGTGATGTACCTGTTTCTGAGGCGGTGTTTAACAGCCAGAAACAGCAGTGTTTAGCAGAGATTTTCCGGTCTGTGGCAGGATATTCGTACAGTCAGAGATGTACCTGTTTCTGAGGCGGTGTTAAATAGTCAGAGACAGCAGTGTTTAACAGAGATTTACCCGTCTGTGCCAGGATGTAGATACACTCAGCAATGAACCAGGTTCTGAGGCGGTGTTAAACAGTCAGAGACAGCAGTGTTTAACAGAGATTTACCCGTCTGTGCCAGGATGTAGATACACTCAGGGATGTACCTGTTTCTGAGGCAGTGTTTAACAGTCAGAGACAGCAGTGTTTAGCAGAGGTTTACCGGTCTGTGGCAGGATGTTGGTACAGTCGGAAATGTACCTGATTCTAAGGCAGTGTTTAACAGTCAGAGACAGTAGGGTTTAACAGAGATTTACCGGCCTATGGCAGGATATTGGTACAGTCAGCGATGTACCAGTTACTGAGGCGGTGTTTAACAGTCAGAGACAGCAGTGTTTAACAGAGATTTACCCATCTGTGGCAGCATGTTGGTACAGTCGGAGATGTACTTGTTTCTGAGGCGGTGTTTAACAGTCAGAGATAGCAGCGTTCAGCAGAGGTTTACCGGTCTGTGGCAGGATGTTGATACAGTCGGAAATGTACCTGATTCTAAGGCAGTGTTTAACAGTCAGAGACAGTAGGGTTTAACAGAGATTTACCGGCCTATGGCAGGATATTGGTACAGTCAGCGACGTACCAGTTTCTGAGGCGGTCTTTAACAGTCAGAGACAGCAGTGTTTAACAGAGATTTACCCGTCTGTGGGAGGATGTTGGTACCGTCGGAGATATACTTGTTTCTGAGGCGGTGTTTAACAGTCAGAGACAGCAGTGTTTAACAGAGATTTACAGGTCTGTGGCAGGATGTTGGTACAGTCAGAGATGTACCTGTTTCCGAGGCGGTCGTTAAGAGTCAGGGACAGCAGAGTTTAACAGTGATTTACCGGTCTGTGGCAGGATGTTGGTACAGTCATAGATTTATCTGTTCTTGAGGCAGTGTTTAACAGTCAGAGACAGCAGTGTTTAACAGAGATTTACCGGTCTGTGGCAGGATGTACAAACACTCAGAGATTGACCTGTTTCTGACGCAGTGTTTAACCGTCAGAGACAGCAGTGTTTAACAGAGATTTACTGTTCTGTGGCAGGATGTTGGTACAGTTGGAGATGTACCTGTTTCTGAGGCGGTGTTTAACAGTCAGAGATAGCAGTGTTTAACAGAGATTTACCGGTCTGTGGCAGGATGTTGGTACAGTCGGAAATGTACCTGATTCTAAGGCAGTGTTTAACAGTCAGAGACAGTAGGCTTTAACAGAGATTTACCCGTCTGTGGCAGGATGTTGGTACCGTCGGAGATGTACTTGGTTCTGAGGCGGTGTTTAACAGTCAGAGACAGCAGTGTTTAACAGAGATTTACAGGTCTGTGGCAGGATATTAGTACAGTCAGAGATGTACCTGTTTCTGAGGCGGTGTTAAATAGTCAGAGACAGCAGTGTTTAACAGAGATTTACCGGTCTGTGGCAGGATATTAGAACACTCAGAGATGTACCTGTTTCTGAGGCGCTGTTTAACAGTCAGAGAGAGCAGTATTTAACAGAGATTTACTGGTCTGTGGCAGGATATTGGTACAGTCGCAGATGTACCTGTTTCTTAGACGGTGTTTAACAGTCAGAGACAGCAGTGTTTAACAGAGATTTGCTAGACTGTGGCAGGCTGCAGATACATTCAGAGATGTATCTGTTTCTGAGGCGGTGTTTAACAGTCAGAGACAGCATTGCTTAACAGAGATTTACAGGTCTGTGGCAGGATGTTGGTACATTCGGAGATGTACCTGCTTCTGAGGCGGTGTTTAACAGCCAGAAACAGCAGTGTTTAGCAGAGATTTTCCGGTCTGTGGCAGGATATTAGTACAGTCAGAGATGTACCTGTTTCTGAGGCGGTGTTAAACAGTCAGAGACAGCAGTGTTTAACAGAGATTTACCCGTCTGTGCCAGGATGTGGATACACTCAGCGATGTACATGGTTCTGAGGCAGTGTTTAACAGCCAGAGACAGCAGTATTTAGCAGAGGTTTACCGGTCGGTGGCAGGATGTTGGTACAGTCGGAAATGTACCTGATTCTAAGGTGGTGTTTAACAGTCAGAAACAGCAGGGTTTAACAGAGGTTTACTCGTCTGTGGCAGGATATTGGTACAGTCAGCGATGTACCTGTTTCTGACGCGGTGTTTAACACTCAGAGACAGCCGTGTTTAACAGAGATTTACCGGTCTGTGGCAGGATGTTGGTACAGTCGTAGATTTAGCTGTTTTTGAGGCAGTGTTTAACAGTCAGAGACAGCAGTGTTTAACAGAGATTTACCAGTCTGTGGCAGGATGTACAAACAGTCAGAGATTGACCTGTTTCTGACGCGGTGTTTAACAGTCAGAGATAGCAGTGTTTAACAGAGATTTAAGGTCTGTGGCAGGATATTGGTACAGTCAGAGATGTACCTGTTTCTGAGGCAGTGTTTAACAGTCACAGACAACAGTGTTTAACAGAGATTTACCGGTCTGAGGCAGGATGTTAGTACAATCAGAGATGTACCTCTTTCTGACGCAGTGTTTAACAGTTAGAGACAGCAGTGTTTAACTGAGATCTACCGGTCTGTGCCAGGATGTAGATACAGTCAGTGATGTACCTGTTTCTGAGGCGGTGTTTAACAGCCAGAAACAGCAGTGTTTAGCAGAGATTTTCCGGTCTGTGGCAGGATATTCGTACAGTCAGAGATGTACCTGTTTCTGAGGCGGTGTTAAATAGTCAGAGACAGCAGTGTTTAACAGAGATTTACCCGTCTGTGCCAGGATGTAGATACACTCAGCAATGAACCAGGTTCTGAGGCGGTGTTAAACAGTCAGAGACAGCAGTGTTTAACAGAGATTTACCCGTCTGTGCCAGGATGTAGATACACTCAGGGATGTACCTGTTTCTGAGGCAGTGTTTAACAGTCAGAGACAGCAGTGTTTAGCAGAGGTTTACCGGTCTGTGGCAGGATGTTGGTACAGTCGGAAATGTACCTGATTCTAAGGCAGTGTTTAACAGTCAGAGACAGTAGGGTTTAACAGAGATTTTCCGGCCTATGGCAGGATATTGGTACAGTCAGCGATGTACCAGTTTCTGAGGCGGTGTTTAACAGTCAGAGACAGCAGTGTTTAACAGAGATTTACCCATCTGTGGCAGCATGTTGGTACAGTCGGAGATGTACTTGTTTCTGAGGCGGTGTTTAACAGTCAGAGATAGCAGCGTTTAGCAGAGGTTTACCGGTCTGTGGCAGGATGTTGATACAGTCGGAAATGTACCTGATTCTAAGGCAGTGTTTAACAGTCAGAGACAGTAGGGTTTAACAGAGATTTACCGGCCTATGGCAGGATATTGGTACAGTCAGCGACGTACCAGTTTCTGAGGCGGTCTTTAACAGTCAGAGACAGCAGTGTTTAACAGAGATTTACCCGTCTGTGGGAGGATGTTGGTACCGTCGGAGATATACTTGTTTCTGAGGCGGTGTTTAACAGTCAGAGACAGCAGTGTTTAACAGAGATTTACAGGTCTGTGGCAGGATGTTGGTACAGTCAGAGATGTACCTGTTTCCGAGGCGGTCGTTAAGAGTCAGGGACAGCAGAGTTTAACAGTGATTTACCGGTCTGTGGCAGGATGTTGGTACAGTCATAGATTTATCTGTTTTTGAGGCAGTGTTTAACAGTCAGAGACAGCAGTGTTTAACAGAGATTTACCGGTCTGTGGCAGGATGTACAAACACTCAGAGATTGACCTGTTTCTGACGCAGTGTTTAACCGTCAGAGACAGCAGTGTTTAACAGAGATTTACTGTTCTGTGGCAGGATGTTGGTACAGTTGGAGATGTACCTGTTTCTGAGGCGGTGTTTAACAGTCAGAGATAGCAGTGTTTAACAGAGATTTACCGGTCTGTGGCAGGATGTTGGTACAGTCGGAAATGTACCTGATTCTAAGGCAGTGTTTAACAGTCAGAGACAGTAGGCTTTAACAGAGATTTACCCGTCTGTGGCAGGATGTTGGTACCGTCGGAGATGTACTTGGTTCTGAGGCGGTGTTTAACAGTCAGAGACAGCAGTGTTTAACAGAGATTTACAGGTCTGTGGCAGGATATTAGTACAGTCAGAGATGTACCTGTTTCTGAGGCGGTGTTAA
The DNA here is from genome assembly GCF_030028105.1 of Mobula birostris. NCBI lineage: Eukaryota > Metazoa > Chordata > Chondrichthyes > Myliobatiformes > Myliobatidae > Mobula > Mobula birostris. Next base: position 33,767,133 of record NC_092399.1, read on the forward strand.
ATAGTCAGAGACAGCAGTGTTTAACAGAGATTTACCGGTCTGTGGCAGGATATTAGAACACTCAGAGATGTACCTGTTTCTGAGGCGGTGTTTAACAGTCAGAGAGAGCAGTATTTAACAGAGATTTACTGGTCTGTGGCAGGATATTGGTACAGTCGCAGATGTACCTGTTTCTTAGACGGTGTTTAACAGTCAGAGACAGCAGTGTTTAACAGAGATTTCCTAGACTGTGGCAGGCTGCAGATACATTCAGAGATGTATCTGTTTCTGAGGCGGTGTTTAACAGTCAGAGACAGCATTGCTTAACAGAGATTTACAGGTCTGTGGCAGGATGTTGGTACAGTCGGAGATGTACCTGCTTCTGAGGCGGTGTTTAACAGCCAGAAACAGCAGTGTTTAGCAGAGATTTTCCGGTCTGTGGCAGGATATTAGTACAGTCAGAGATGTACCTGTTTCTGAGGCGGTGTTAAACAGTCAGAGACAGCAGTGTTTAACAGAGATTTACCCGTCTGTGCCAGGATGTGGATACACTCAGCGATGTACATGGTTCTGAGGCAGTGTTTAACAGCCAGAGACAGCAGTATTTAGCAGAGGTTTACCGGTCGGTGGCAGGATGTTGGTACAGTCGGAAATGTACCTGATTCTAAGGCGGTGTTTAACAGTCAGAAACAGCAGGGTTTAACAGAGGTTTACCCGTCTGTGGCAGGATATTGGTACAGTCAGCGATGTACCTGTTTCTGACGCGGTGTTTAACACTCAGAGACAGCCGTGTTTAACAGAGATTTACCGGTCTGTGGCAGGATGTTGGTACAGTCGTAGATTTAGCTGTTTTTGAGGCAGTGTTTAACAGTCAGAGACAGCAGTGTTTAACAGAGATTTACCAGTCTGTGGCAGGATGTACAAACAGTCAGAGATTGACCTGTTTCTGACGCGGTGTTTAACAGTCAGAGATAGCAGTGTTTAACAGAGATTTAAGGTCTGTGGCAGGATATTGGTACAGTCAGAGATGTACCTGTTTCTGAGGCAGTGTTTAACAGTCACAGACAACAGTGTTTAACAGAGATTTACCGGTCTGAGGCAGGATGTTAGTACAATCAGAGATGTACCTCTTTCTGACGCAGTGTTTAACAGTTAGAGACAGCAGTGTTTAACTGAGATCTACCGGTCTGTGCCAGGATGTAGATACAGTCAGTGATGTACCTGTTTCTGAGGCGGTGTTTAACAGCCAGAAACAGCAGTGTTTAGCAGAGATTTTCCGGTCTGTGGCAGGATATTCGTACAGTCAGAGATGTACCTGTTTCTGAGGCGGTGTTAAATAGTCAGAGACAGCAGTGTTTAACAGAGATTTACCCGTCTGTGCCAGGATGTAGATACACTCAGCAATGAACCAGGTTCTGAGGCGGTGTTAAACAGTCAGAGACAGCAGTGTTTAACAGAGATTTACCCGTCTGTGCCAGGATGTAGATACACTCAGGGATGTACCTGTTTCTGAGGCAGTGTTTAACAGTCAGAGACAGCAGTGTTTAGCAGAGGTTTACCGGTCTGTGGCAGGATGTTGGTACAGTCGGAAATGTACCTGATTCTAAGGCAGTGTTTAACAGTCAGAGACAGTAGGGTTTAACAGAGATTTACCGGCCTATGGCAGGATATTGGTACAGTCAGCGATGTACCAGTTTCTGAGGCGGTGTTTAACAGTCAGAGACAGCAGTGTTTAACAGAAATTTACCCGTCTGTAGCAGGATGTTGGTACCGTCGGAGATGTACTTGTTTCTGAGGCGGTGTTTAACAGTCAGAGACAGCAGTGTTTAACAGAGATTTACAGGTCTGTGGCAGGATGTAGGTACAGTCAGAGATGTACCTGTTTCTGAGGCGGTGGTTAAGAGTCAGAGACAGCAGAGTTTAACAGAGATTTACCGGTCTGTGGCAGGATGTTGCTACAGTCGTAGATTTATCTGTTTTTGAGGCAGTGTTTAACAGTCAGAGACAGCAGTGTTTAACAGAGATTTACCGGTCTGTGGCAGGATGTACAAACAGTCAGAGATTGACCTGTTTCTGACGCAGTGTTTAACCGTCAGAGACAGCAGTGTTTAACGGAGATTTACTGGTCTGTGGCAGGATGTTGGTACAGTTGGAGATGTACCTGTTTCTGAGGCGGTGTTTAACAGTCAGAGATAGCAGCATTTAACAGAGAGTAACCGGTCTGTGGCAGGATGTTGGTACAGTCGGAAATGTACCTGATTCTAAGGCAGTGTTTAACAGTCAGAGACAGTAGGGTTTAACAGAGATTTACCGGCCTATGTCAGGATATTGGTACAGTCAGCGATGTACCAGTTTCTGAGGCGGTCTTTAACAGTCAGAGACAGCAGTGTTTAACAGAGATTTACCCGTCTGTGGCAGGATGTTGGTACCGTCGGAGATGTACTTGTTTCTGAGGCGGTGTTTAACAGTCAGAGATAGCAGTGTTTAACAGAGATTCACCGGTCTGTGGCAGGATGTTGGTACAGTCAGAGATGTACCTGTTTCCGAGGCAGTGTTTAACAGTCAGAGACAGCAGTGTTTAACAGAGATTTACCGGTCTGTGGCAGGATGTACAAACAGTCAGAGATTGACCTGCTTCTGACGCAGTGTTTAACCGTCAGAGACAGCAGTGTTTAACAGAGATTTACTGCTCTGTGGCAGGATGTTGGTACAGTTGGAGATGTACCTGTTTCTGAGGCGCTGTTTAACAGTCAGAGATAGCAGTGTTTAACAGAGATTTACAGGTCTGTGGCAGGATGTTGGTACAGTCGGAGATGTACCTGTTTCTGAGGCGGTGTTAAACAGCCAGAAACAGCAGTGTTTAGCAGAGATTTTCCAGTCTGTGGCAGGATATTAGTACAGTCAGAGATGTACCTGTTTCTGAGGCAGTGCTAAATAATCAGAGACAGCAGTGTTTAACAGAGATTTACCCGTCTGTGCCAGGATGTAGATACACTCAGCGATGTACCAGGTTCTGAGGCAGTGTTTAACATTCAGAGACAGCAGTGATTAGCAGAGGTTTACCAGTCTGTGGCAGGATGTTGGTACAGTCGGAGATGTACCAGTTTCTGAGGTGGTGTTTAACAGTCAGAGACAGCAGTGTTTAACAGAGATTTACCCGTCTGTGGCAGGATATTGGTACAGTCAGCGATGTACCTGTTTCTGAGGCAGTGTTTAACAGCCAGAGACAGCAGGGCTTAACAGAGATTTACTGGTCTGTGGCAGGATATTGGTACATTCGGAGATGTACCTTTTTCTGAGGCAGTGTTTAACAGTCAGAGACAGCAGTGTTTAACAAAGATTTACCGGCCTGTGGCAGGATGTTGGTACAGTCGGAGATGTACCTGTTTCTGAGGCGGTGTTTAACAGTCACAGACAGCAGTGTTTAACAGAGATTTACAGGAATGTGGCAGGATGTTGGTACAGTCAGAGATGTACCTGTTTCTGAGGTGGTGTTTAACAGTCAGAGACAGTAGTGTTTAAGAGAGTTACTGGTCTTTGGCAGGACGTAGTTACATTCAGAGAATTACCTGTTTCTGAGGCAGTGTTTAACAGCCAGAGACAGCAGTGTCTAACAGAGATTTACTGGTCTGTGGCAGGATATTGGTACAGTTAGCGATGTGCTTGTTTCTGAGGCGGTGTTTAACAGTTAGAGACAGCAGTGTTTAACAGAGATTCACTGGTCTGTGGCAGGATGTTGGTACAGTCGGAGATGTGCCTGTTTCTGAGACGGTGTTTGACAGCCAGAGACAGCGGTGATTAACAGCGATTTACTGTTCTTTAGCAGGACGTAGATATATTCAGAGATGTACCTGTTTCTGAGGCGGTGGTTAACAGTCAGAGACAGCAGTGTTTAACAGAGATTTACTGGTCTGTGGTAAGATATTGGTACAGTCGGAGATGTACCTATATTCTGAGGCGGTGTTTAACAGTGAGAGACTGCAGTGTTTAACAGAGGTTTACCGGACTGTGGCAGGATATTTCTACAGGCAGCGATGTACCTGTTTCTGACGCGGTGTTTAACATAGATTTACTGCTCTGTGGCAGGATATTGGTACAATCAGCGATGCTCATGTTTCTGAGGCGTTGTTTAACAGTCAGAGAAAGCAGTGTTTAACAGACATTTACCGGACTGTAGTAGGATATTGGTAAATTTGGAGATGTACCTGTTTCTGAGGCATTGTTTACCAGTCAGAGACAGCAGTATTTAACAGGGATTTACCGGTGTGTGGCAGGATATTGGTAAATTTGGAGATGTACCTGTTTCTGAGGCGTTGTTTACCAGTCAGAGACAGCAGTGTTTAACAGAGATTTACCGGTCTGTGGCAGGATGTAGATACATTCAGAGATGTACCTGCTTCTGAGGCGGTGTTTAAAAGTCAGAGACAGCAGTGTTTAACAGAGATTTACCGGTCTGTGGCAGGATGTTGGTACAGTCGTAGATTTATCTGTTTTTGAGGCAGTGTTTAACAGTCAGAGACAGCAGTGTTTAACAGAGATTTTCCGGTCTGTGGCAGGATATTGGTACGGTCAGAGATGTACCTGTTTCTGAGGCGGTGTTAAATAGTCAGAGACAGCAGTGTTTAACAAAGATTTACTGGTCTGTGGCAGGATGTTGGTACAGTCGGAGATGTAACTGTTTCTGAGGCGGTGTTTAACAGTCACAGACAGCAGTGTTTAACAGAGATTTACAGGAATGTGGCAGGATGTTGGTACAGTCAGAGATGTACCTGTTTCTGAGGTGGTGTTTAACAGTTAGAGACAGTAGTGTTTAAGAGAGTTACTGGTCTTTGGCATCACGTAGTTACATTCAGAGAATTACCTGTTTCTGAGGCGGTGTTTAACAGCCAGAGACAGCAGGGCTTAACAGAGATTTACAGGTCTGTGGCAGGATGTTGGTACAGTCGTAGATTTATCTGTTTTTGAGGCAGTGTTTAACAGTCAGAGACAGCAGTGTTTAACAGAGTTTTACCGGTCTGTGGCAGGATGTACAAACAGTCAGAGATTGACCTGTTTCTGACGCAGTGTTTAACAGTCAGATACAGCAGTGTTTAACAGAGATTTACTGGTCTGTGGCAGGATGTTGGTACAGTTGGAGATGTACCTGTTTCTGAGGCGGTGTTTAACAGACAGAAACAGCAGTGTTTAGCAGAGATTTTCCGGTCTGTGGCAGGATATTAGTACAGTCAGAGATGTACCTGTTTCTTAGGCGGTGTTAAATAGTCAGAGACAGCAGTGTTTAACAGAGATTTACCCGTCTGTGCCAGGATGTAGATACACTCAGCAATGTACCAGGTTCTGAGGCAGTGTTTAACATTCAGAGACAGCAGTGTTTAACAGAGATTTACCCGTCTGTGCCAGGATGTAGATACACTCAGCAATGTACCAGGTTCTGAGGCAGTGTTTAACATTCAGAGACAGCAGTGTTTAGCAGAGGTTTACCGGTCTGTGGCAGGATGTTGGTACAGTCGGAGATGTACCTGTTTCTGAGGCGGTGTTTAACAGCCAGAGACAGCAGGGCTTAACAGAGATTTACTGGTCTGTGGCAGGATATTGGTACATTCAGAGATGTACCTTTTTCTGAGGCAGTGTTTAACAGTCAGAGACAGCAGTGTTTAACAGAGATTTACAGGTCTGTGGCAGGATGTTGGTACAGTCTGAGATGTACCTGTTTCTGAGGCGGTGTTTAACAGCCAGAAACAGCAGTGTTTAGCAGAGATTTTCCGGTCTGTGGCAGGATATTAGTACAGTCAGAGATGTACCTGTTTCTTAGGCGGTGTTAAATAGTCCGAGACAGCAGTGTTTAACAGAGATTTACCCGTCTGTGCCAGGATGTAGATACACTCAGCGATGTACCAGGTTCTGAGGCAGTGTTTAACATTCAGAGACAGCAGTGTTTAGCAGAGGTTTACCGGTCTGTGGCAGGATGTTGGTACAGTCGGAGATGTACCTGTTTCTGAGGCGGTGTTTAACAGCCAGAGACAGCAGGGCTTAACAGAGATTTACTGGTCTGTGGCAGGATATTGGTACATTCGGAGATGTACCTTTTTCTGAGGCAGTGTTTAACAGTCAGAGACAGTAGTGTTTAACAGAGATTTACCGGTCTGTGGCAGGATGTTGGTACAGTCGGAGATGTACCTGTTTCTGAGGCGGTGTTTAACAGCCACAGACAGCAGTGTTTAACAGAGATTTACAGGAATGTGGCAGGATATTGGTAAATTTGGAGATGTACCTGTTTCTGAGGTGGTGTTTATCAGTCAGAGACAGTAGTGTTTAAGAGAGTTACTGGTCTTTGGCATCACGTAGTTACATTCAGAGAATTACCTGTTTCTGAGGCGGTGGTTAACAGTCAGAGACAGCAGTGTTTAACAGAGATTTACTGGTCTGTGGCAAGATATTGGTACAGTCGGAGATGTACCTGTTTCTGAGGCGGTGTTTAACAGCCAGAAACAGCAGTGTTTAGCAGAGATTTTCCGGTCTGTGGCAGGATATTAGTACAGTCAGAGATGTACCTGTTTCTTAGGCGGTGTTAAATAGTCAGAGACAGCAGTGTTTAACAGAGATTTACCCGTCTGTGCCAGGATGTAGATACACTCAGCGATGTACCAGGTTCTGAGGCAGTGTTTAACATTCAGAGACAGCAGTGTTTAGCAGAGGTTTACCGGTCTGTGGCAGGATGTTGGTACAGTCGGAGATGTACCTGTTTCTGAGGCGGTGTTTAACAGTCACAGACAGCAGTGTTTAACAGAGATTTACAGGAATGTGGCAGGATATTGGTAAATTTGGAGATGTACCTGTTTCTGAGGTGGTGTTTATCAGTCAGAGACAGTAGTGTTTAAGAGAGTTACTGGTCTTTGGCATCACGTAGTTACATTCAGAGAATTACCTGTTTCTGAGGCGGTGTTTAACAGCCAGAGACAGCAGGGCTTAACAGAGATTTACTGGTCTGCGGCAGGATATTGGTACATTCGGAGATGTACCTTTTTCTGAGGCTGTGTTTAACAGTCAGAGACAGCAGTGTCTAACAGAGATTTACTGGTCTGTGGCAGGATATTGGTACAGTTAGCGATGTGCTTGTTTCTGAGGTGGTGTTTAACAGTCAGAGACAGCAGTATTTAACAGGGATTTACCGGTCTGTGGCAGGATATTGGTAAATTTGGAGATGTACCTGTTTCTGAGGCGGTGTTTAAAAGTCAGAGACAGCAGGGTTTAACAGAGATTTACCGGTCTGTGGCAGGATAGTGGTACAGTCGGAGAAGAACCTGTTTCTGAGGCTGTGGTTAACTGCCAGAGACAGCAGTGTTTAACAGAGATGTACTGGTCTTTAGCAGGACGTAGATATATTCAGAGATGTACCTGTTTCTGAGGCGGTGGTTAACTGTCAGAGACAGCAGTGTTTAGCAGAGATTTACTGGTCTGGGGTAAGATATTGGTACAGTCGGAGATGTACCTATTTCTGAGGCGGTGTTTAACAGTCAGAGACAGCAGTGTTTAACAGAGGTTTACCGGACTGCGGCACGATATTTCTACAGGCAGCGATGTACCTGTTTCTGAGGCGGTGTTTAACATAGATTTACTGCTCTGTGGCAGGATATTGGTACAATCAGCGATGCTCATGTTTCTGAGGCGTTGTTTAACAGTCAGTGAAAGCAGTGTTTAACAGAGATTTACAGGACTGTAGTAGGATATTGGTAAATTTGGAGATCTACCTGTTTCTGAGGCGTTGTTTACCAGTCAGAGACAGCAGTGTTTAACAGAGATTTACCGGTCTGTGGCAGGATGTACAAACAGTCAGAGATTGACCTGTTTCTGACGCAGTGTTTAACCTTCAGAGACAGCAGTGTTTAACAGAGATTTACTGGTCTGTGGCAGGATGTTGGTACAGTTGGAGATGTACCTGTTTCTGAGGCGGTGTTTAACAGTCAGAGATAGCAGTGTTTAACAGAGATTTACCGGTCTGTGGCAGGATGTTGGTACAGTCGGAAATGTACCTGATTCTAAGGCAGTGTTTAACAGTCAGAGACAGTAGGGTTTAACTGAGATTTACCGGCCTATGGCAGGATATTGGTACAGTCAGCGATGTACCAGTTTCTGATGCGGTCTTTAACAGTCAGAGACAGCAGTGTATAACAGAGATTTACCCGTCTGTGGCAGGATGTTGGTACCGTCGGAGATGTACTTGTTTCTGAGGCGGTGTTTAACAGTCAGAGACAGCAGTGTTTAACAGAGATTTACAGGTCTGTGGCAGGATGTTGGTACAGTCAGAGATGTACCTGTTTCTGAGGCGGTGGTTAAGAGTCAGAGACAGCAGAGTTTAACAGAGATTTTCCGGTCTGTGGCAGGATATTAGTACACTCAGAGATGTACCTGTTTCTGAGAGGGTGTTTAACAGTTAGAGACAGCAGTGTTTAACAGAGATTTACTGGTCTGTGGCAAGATATTGGTACAGTTAGCGATGTACATGTTTCTGAGGTGGTGTTTAACAGTCAGAGAGAGCAGTATTTAACAGAAATTTACTGGTCTGTGGCAGGATGTTGGTACAGTCGGAGATGTGCCTGTTTCTGAGACGGTGTTTGACAGCCAGAGACAGCAGTGATTAACAGCGATTTACTGTTCTTTAGCAGGACGTAGATATATTCAGAGATGTACCTGTTTCTGAGGCGGTGGTTAACAGTCAGAGACAGCAGTGTTTAACAGAGATTTACTGGTCTGTGGTAAGATATTGGTACAGTCGGAGATGTACCTATTTCTGAGGCGGTGTTTAACAGTCAGAGACAGCAGTGTTTAACAGAGGTTTACCGGACTGTGGCAAGATATTTCTACCGGCAGCGATGTACCTGTTTCTGAGGCGGTGTTTAACATAGATTTACTGCTCTGTGGCAGGATATTGGTACAATCAGCGATGCTCATGTTTCTGAGGCATTGTTTAACAGTCAGAGAAAGCAGTGTTTAACAGAGATTTACCTGACTGTAGTAGGATATTGGTAAATTTGGAGATGTACCTGTTTCTGAGGCGTTGTTTTCCAGTCAGAGACAGCAGTGTTTCACAGAGGTTTACCGGTCTGTGGCAGGATATTGGTAAATTTGGAGATGTACCTGTTTCTGAGGCGTTGTTTACCAGTCAGAGACAGCAGTGTTTAACAGAGATTTACCGGTCTTTGGCAGGACATAGATACATTCAGAGATGTAACTGTTTCTGAGGCGGTTTTTAACAGTCAGAGACAGCAGTGTTAAACAGAGATTTACTGGTCTTTAGCAGGACGTAGATATATTCAGAGATGTACCTGTTTCTGAGGCGTTGGTTAACAGTCAGAGACAGCAGTGTTTAACAGAGAATTACTGGTCTGTGGCAGGATGTTTGTATAGTTGGAGATGTACTTGTTTCTGAGGCGGTGTTTAAAAGTCAGAGACAGCAGGGTTTAACAGAGATTTACCGGTCTGTGGCAGGATAGTGGTACAGTCGGAGAAGAACCTGTTTCTGAGGCTGTGGTTAACTGCCAGAGACAGCAGTGTTTAACAGAGATTTACCGGTCTGTGGCAGGATGTTGGTACAGTCGGAAATGTACCTGATTCTAAGGCAGTGTTTAACAGTCAGAGACAGTAGGGTTTAACTGAGATTTACCGGCCTATGGCAGGATATTGGTACAGTCAGCGATGTACCAGTTTCTGATGCGGTCTTTAACAGTCAGAGACAGCAGTGTATAACAGAGATTTACCCGTCTGTGGCAGGATGTTGGTACCGTCGGAGATGTACTTGTTTCTGAGGCGGTGTTTAACAGTCAGAGACAGCAGTGTTTAACAGAGATTTACAGGTCTGTGGCAGGATGTTGGTACAGTCAGAGATGTACCTGTTTCTGAGGCGGTGGTTAAGAGTCAGAGACAGCAGAGTTTAACAGAGATTTTCCGGTCTGTGGCAGGATATTAGTACACTCAGAGATGTACCTGTTTCTGAGAGGGTGTTTAACAGTTAGAGACAGCAGTGTTTAACAGAGATTTACTGGTCTGTGGCAAGATATTGGTACAGTTAGCGATGTACATGTTTCTGAGGTGGTGTTTAACAGTCAGAGAGAGCAGTATTTAACAGAAATTTACTGGTCTGTGGCAGGATGTTGGTACAGTCGGAGATGTGCCTGTTTCTGAGACGGTGTTTGACAGCCAGAGACAGCAGTGATTAACAGCGATTTACTGTTCTTTAGCAGGACGTAGATATATTCAGAGATGTACCTGTTTCTGAGGCGGTGGTTAACAGTCAGAGACAGCAGTGTTTAACAGAGATTTACTGGTCTGTGGTAAGATATTGGTACAGTCGGAGATGTACCTATTTCTGAGGCGGTGTTTAACAGTCAGAGACAGCAGTGTTTAACAGAGGTTTACCGGACTGTGGCAAGATATTTCTACCGGCAGCGATGTACCTGTTTCTGAGGCGGTGTTTAACATAGATTTACTGCTCTGTGGCAGGATATTGGTACAATCAGCGATGCTCATGTTTCTGAGGCGTTGTTTAACAGTCAGAGAAAGCAGTGTTTAACAGAGATTTACCTGACTGTAGTAGGATATTGGTAAATTTGGAGATGTACCTGTTTCTGAGGCGTTGTTTTCCAGTCAGAGACAGCAGTGTTTCACAGAGGTTTACCGGTCTGTGGCAGGATATTGGTAAATTTGGAGATGTACCTGTTTCTGAGGCGTTGTTTACCAGTCAGAGACAGCAGTGTTTAACAGAGATTTACCGGTCTGTGGCAGGATGTTGGTACAGTCAGAGATGAACCTGTTTCTGAGGCGGTGTTTAACAGTCAGAGACAGCAGTGTTTAACAGAGATTTACTGGTCTTTGGCAGGACATAGATACATTCAGAGATGTAACTGTTTCTGAGGCGGTTTTTAACAGTCAGAGACAGCAGTGTTAAACAGAGATTTACTGGTCTTTAGCAGGACGTAGATATATTCAGAGATGTACCTGTTTCTGAGGCGTTGGTTAACAGTCAGAGACAGCAGTGTTTAACAGAGAATTACTGGTCTGTGGCAGGATGTTTGTATAGTTGGAGATGTACTTGTTTCTGAGGCGGTGTTTAAAAGTCAGAGACAGCAGGGTTTAACAGAGATTTACCGGTCTGTGGCAGGATAGTGGTACAGTCGGAGAAGAACCTGTTTCTGAGGCTGTGGTTAACTGCCAGAGACAGCAGTGTTTAACAGAGATTTACAGGTCTGTGGCAGGATGTTGGTACAGTCAGAGATGTACCTGTTTCTGAGGCGGTGGTTAAGAGTCAGAGACAGCAGAGTTTAACAGAGATTTACCGGTCTGTGGCAGGATGTTGGTACAGTCGTAGATTTATCTGTTTTTGAGGCAGTGTTTAACAGTCAGGGACAGCAGTGTTTAACAGAGATTCACTGGTCTGTGGCAGGATGTTGGTACAGTCGGAGATGTGCCTGTTTCTGAGACGGTGTTTGACAGCCAGAGACAGCAGTGATTAACAGCGATTTACTATTCTTTAGCAGGACGTAGATATATTCAGAGATGTACCTGTTTCTGAGGCGGTGGTTAACAGTCAGAGACAGCAGTGTTTAACGGAGATTTACTGGTCTGTGGTAAGATATTGGTACAGTCGGAGATGTACCTATATTCTGAGGCGGTGTTTAACAGTCAGAGACAGCAGTGTTTAACAGAGGTTTACCGGACTGTGGCAGGATATTTCTACAGGCAGCGATGTACCTGTTTCTGAGGCGGTGTTTAACATAGATTTACTGCTCTGTGGCAGGATATTGGTACAATCAGCGATGCTCATGTTTCTGAGGCGTTGTTTAACAGTCAGAGAAAGCAGTGTTTAACAGAGATTTACCGGACTGTAGTAGGATATTGGTAAATTTGGAGATGTACCTGTTTCTGAGGCGTTGTTTACCAGTCAGAGACAGCAGTGTTTAACAGAGGTTTACCGGACTGTGGCAGGACATTTCTACAGGCAGCGATGTACCTGTTTCTGAGGCGGTGTTTAACATAGATTTACTGCTCTGTGGCAGGATATTGGTACAATCAGCGATGCTCATGTTTCTGAGGTGTTGTTTAACAGTCAGAGAAAGCAGTGTTTAACAGAGATTTACCGGACTGTAGTAGGATATTGGTAAATTTGGAGATGTACCTGTTTCTGAGGCGTTGTTTACCAGTCAGAGACAGCAGTGTTTAACAGAGATTTACCGGTCTGTGGCAGGATGTAGATACATTCAGAGATGTACCTGTTTCTGAGGCGGTGTTTAAAAGTCAGAGACAGCAGGGTTTAACAGAGATTTACCGGTCTGTGGCAGGATAGTGGTACAGTCGGAGAAGAACCTGTTTCTGAGGCTGTGGTTAACTGCCAGAGACAGCAGTGTTTAACAGAGATGTACTGGTCTTTAGCAGGACGTAGATATATTCAGAGATGTACCTGTTTCTGAGGCGGTGGTTAACTGTCAGAGACAGCAGTGTTTAGCAGAGATTTACTGGTCTGGCGTAAGATATTGGTACAGTCGGAGATGTACCTATTTCTGAGGCGGTGTTTAACAGTCAGAGACAGCAGTGTTTAACAGAGGTTTACCGGACTGCGGCACGATATTTCTACAGGCAGCGATGTACCTGTTTCTGAGGCGGTGTTTAACATAGATTTACTGCTCTGTGGCAGGATATTGGTACAATCAGCGATGCTCATGTTTCTGCGGCAGTGTTTAACAGTCAGAGAAAGCAGTGTTTAACAGAGATTTACCGGTCTGTGGCAGGATGTACAAACAGTCAGAGATTGACCTGTTTCTGACGCAGTGTTTAACCTTCAGAGACAGCAGTGTTTAACAGAGATTTACTGGTCTGTGGCAGGATGTTGGTACAGTTGGAGATGTACCTGTTTCTGAGGCGGTGTTTAACAGTCAGAGACAGCAGAGTTTAACAGAGATTTTCCGGTCTGTGGCAGGATATTAGTACACTCAGAGATGTACCTGTTTCTGAGAGGGTGTTTAACAGTTAGAGACAGCAGTGTTTAACAGAGATTTACTGGTCTGTGGCAAGATATTGGTACAGTTAGCGATGTACATATTTCTGAGGTGGTGTTTAACAGTCAGAGACAGCAGTGTTTAACAGAGATTTACTGGTCTCTGGCAGGATGTTTGTATAGTTGGAGATGTACCTGTTTCTGAGGCAGTGTTTAACAGTCAGAGACAGCAGTGTTTAACAGAGATTTACCGGTCTGTGGCAGTATATTGGTACAGTCAGAGATGTACCTGTTTCTGAGGCGGTGTTTAAAAGTCAGAAACAGCAGGGTTTAACAGAGATTTACCGGTCTGTGGCAGGATAGTGGTACAGTCGGAGAAGAACCTGTTTCTGAGGCTGTGGTTAACTGCCAGAGACAGCAGTGTTTAACAGAGATGTACTGGTCTTTAGCAGGATGTAGATATATTCCGAGATGTACCTGTTTCTGAGGCGGTGTTTAACCGTCAGAGATAGCAGTGTTTAACAGAGATTTACTTGTCTGTGGTAGGATATTGGTACAGTCAAGGATGTACCTGTTTCTGAGGTGGTGGTTAACAGTCAGAGACAGCAGTGTTTAACAGAGAATAACTGGTTTTTCGCATGACGTAGATACAGTCAGAGATGTACCTGTCTCTGAGGCGGTGTTTAACAGTCAGAGACAGCAGCGTTTAACAGAGATTTACCGGTCTGTGGCAGGATATTGGTACAGTTAGCGATGTACCTGTTTCTGAGGCGGTGTTTAACAGTCAGAGACAGTAGTGTTTAACAGAGATTTACCGGTCTGTGGCAGGACATAGATACATTCAGAGAGGTAACTGTTTCTGAGGCGGTTTTTAACAGTCAGAGACAGCAGTGTTAAACAGAGATTTACTGGTCTTTAGCAGGACGTAGATATATTCAGAGGTGTACCTGTTTCTGAGGCGTTGGTTAACAGTCCGAGACAGCAGTGTTTAACAGAGATTTACTGGTCTGTGGCAGGATGTTTGTACAGTCGGAGATGTACCTGTTTCTGAGGCTGTGTTTAACAGAGATTTACTGGTCTGTGGCAGGATGTAGAAACAGTCAGAGATATTCCTGTTTCTGACGCGGTGTTTAACAGTCAGAGGCAGCAGTGTTTAACAGAGATTTGCTGGTCTGTGGCAGGATATTGGTACAGTCAGAGATGTACCTGTTTCTGAGGCGGTGTTTAACAGTCAGAGACAGCAGTATTTAACAGAGATTTACCGGTCTGTGACAGGATGTTGGTACAGTTGGAGATGAACCTGTTTCTGAGGCAGTGGTTAACAGCCAGCAACAGCAGTGTTTAACAGATAGTTACCGGTCTGTGGCAGGATATTGGTACAGTCGGAGATGTACCTGTTTTTGAGGCGGTGTTTAACAGTCAGAGACAGCAGTGTTTAACAGAGATTTACTGGTCTTTGGCAGGACATAGATACATTCAGAGATGTATCTGTTTCTGAGGGGGTATTTAACAGTCAGAGGCAGCAGTGTTTAACAGAGATTTACCGGTCTGTGGCAGGATATTGGTACAGTCAGAGATCTACCTGTTTCTGGGGGGGTGTTTAACAGTTAGAGACAGCAGTGTTTAACAGAGATTTACCGGTCTGTGACAGGATGTTGGTACAGTCGGAGATGTACCTGTTTCTGAGGCGGTGGTTAACAGTCAGAGGCAGCAGTGTTTAACAGAGATTTACCGGTCTGTGGCAGGATATTGGTACAGTCAGCGATGTACCTGCTTCTGAGGCAGTGTTTAACAGCCAGAGACAGCAGGGTTTAATAGAGATTTACCGGTCGGTGGCAAGATGTTGGCACAGTCGGAGATGTAGCTTTTTCTGAGGCGCTGTTTAACAGTCAGAAACAGCAGTTATTAACAGAGATTTACAGGTCTGTGGCAGGATGGTGGTACAGTCGGAGATGAACCTGTTTCTGAGGCGGTGTTTACCTGTTAGAGACAGCAGTGTTTAACAGAGATTTACTGGTCTCTGGCAGGATGTAGAAACAGTCAGAGATTTACCTGTTTCTGAGGCAGTGTTTAACAGTCAGAGACAGCAGTGTTTAACAGAGATTTACTGGTCTGTGGCAAGATGTTGGTAGAGTTGGAGATGTACCTGTTTCTGAGGTGGTGTTTAACAGTCAGAGACAGCAGTGTTTAACAGAGATTTACTGGTCTGTGGCAGGATGTTGGTACAGTTGGAGATGTACCTGTTTCTGAGGCCGTGTTTAACAGTCAGAGACAGCAGTGTTTAACAGAGATTTACCGCTCTGTGGCTGGATGTAGATACAGTCAGCAATGTACCTGTTTCTGAGGCAGTGTTTAACAGTCAGAGACAGCAGTGTTTAACAGAGATTTACCGGTCTGTGGCAGGATGTAGAAACATTCAGAGATTTACCTGTTTCTGAGGTGGTGTTTAAGAGTCAGAGACAGCAGTGTTTAACAGAGATTTACTGGTCTGTGGCAGGATGTTTTTACAGTTGGAGATGTACCTGTTTTTTGAGGCAGTGTTTAACAGTCAGAGATAGCAGTGTTTAACAGATATTTACTGGTCTGTGGCAGGATATTGGTACAGTCAGAGATGTACCTGTTTCTGAGGCGGTGTTTAACAGTCGCAGGCAGCAGTGTTTAATAGAGATTTACCGGTCTGTGGCAGGATGTTGGTACAGTCAGTGATGTACCTGTTTCTGAGGCGGTGTTTAACAGTTAGAGACAGCAGTGTTTGACAGAGATTTACCGGTCTGTGGCAGGATGTAGATACAGTCAGAGATGTACCTGTTTCTGAGGCGGTGTTTAACAGTCAGAGACAGCAGTGTTTAACAGAGATTTACCGGTCTGTGCCAAGATGTAGATACAGTCAGCGATGTGCCTGTTTCTGAGGCGGTGTTTAACAGTCAGAGGCAGCAGTGTTTAATCTGAGTTTTACCGGTCTGTGGCAGGATATTGGTACAGTCAGCGATGTACCTGTTTCTGAGGCGGTGTTTAACAGCCAGAGACAGCAGGGTTTAACAGAGATTTACTGGTCTGTGGCAAGATGTTGGTGCAGTCGGAGATGTACCTGTTTCTGAGGCGCTGTTTAACAGTCTGAGAAAACAGTGTTTAATAGAGATTTACTGGTCTGTGGCAGGATATTTGTACAGTCGGAGATGTACCTGTTTCTGAGGCGGTGTTTAACAGCCAGAGACAGCAGGGTTTAACAGAGATTTACTGGTCTGTGGCAAGATGTTGGTGCAGTCGGAGATGTACCTGTTTCTGAGGCGCTGTTTAACAGTCTGAGAAAACAGTGTTTAATAGAGATTTACTGGTCTGTGGCAGGATATTTGTACAGTCGGAGATGTACCTGTTTCTGAGGCGGTGTTTAACAACCAGAGATAGCAGTGTTTAACAGAGATTTACCAGTCTGTGGCAGGATGAGGTGGTGCTTAACAGCTTCTTCTCTACCATCTGATTTCTAAATGGACAGTGAACCCATGAACACCACCTCACTACTTTTTTATTTCAGTTTTTTTTGCAGTGCCTACTTTAACTTAACTATTTAATAGACATACAGTATGTATACTTAGTGTAATTCTGTTTTTTTTCCTCTATACTTATTTATCATGTATTTCATTGTACTGCTGCTGTAAAGTTAACAAATTTCACGACATGAACCAATGATATTAAACCTGATGCTGATTCTCAACAGTCAGAGAAGGACCTGTTTGTGAGGGGGTGCTTAACAGTCAGAGAGGTAAGTGCAGCCCTCAATCCTGATTCTCTTATTGATATCAAAGCTCCCATAGCATTGGAAATGATGTCAGAGTGACAAAATTTCAAATCATAAACAACTCAGGGCTTTGGGGTGTGCTTTCCCTACAACTGACTGAATGATGCTAACCCATACATCCAACACCAGATCTTAGGTGATCACTCATCTTCCGTGCCATCAGAATATTTAGCATTCCCATCGTGCTATCCAAGGACACAACTCTGATTCCATTTTCCATCCCATAATCCCAGTGTCAGAATGCTTCAGCAGATATTGGCTGCTGTCACCGAGAACATGAGAGTGAATGAACAAACAAGGCTGGTGCAGCAAGCACTAGTCACTGGGATTAATCAGGAATACGGTCTTATTTCTGTCCTTTATGATGTAAAATCTGTTGTTTTGCAGCAGCAGTACAGAGCAAGACATAAACTTACCATAAAATACAAAACAAATCAATAGTGCAAGAAATATTCATGGCAATGATCATGCGTTCATGGACCATTCAGAAATGTTCATTCAAATATATTCATGGTAGTGATTCGTGGGTTCATAGACCATTCAGAAATGTTCATTCAAAAATATTCAAGGCAATGATCATGGGTTCATAGACCATTCAGAAATGTTCATTCAAAAATATTCACGGCAATGATCATGGGTTCATAGACCATTCAGAAATGTTCATTCAAAAATATTCATGGCAATGATCATGGGTTCATGGACCATTCAGAAATGTTCATTCAAAAATATTCATGGTAGTGATTGTGTTTCATGGACCATTCGGAAATCTGATGATGGAGTGGAAGAAGCTGTTCCTGAAACACGGATTGCAGGTCTCAAGCTCCTGTACCCCCTTCTTCTCGTAGTGTTGAGAAAGCACCTCCTGAAGATGTCCTTCATGGTGGGGAGGATTGTACCCATTGCACAGTTTCTGCAGACTCTTGTGATCCTGTGCATTGGAGCTTCCATTCCAGGCGGTGATGCAACTTCTCAGAATGCTCGACACCCTACATCTATAGATGCCTTTGGTGTTAACCCTCAGTGAACAGGACAAAGTGTTAACCCCTGGTAAGCTGGAGAAGAAAAGTCGACAGGATGCCTTGAATCTCCATGTAACTCCAGCACCCTCCCCGACTCAAAATCAAATTGCAAGCTGGAGCATCACTGACAAAACTGAGGCAACGTTGTTCCTTGACGTTTGTACTCTTTCTGTATCTGTTAGCTGTCCTCCCACCTGTTGCATTCTCTCTCTTACTCTTGTGACTCTTTCTGTCTGTTTCTTGCTGCATCCCTCTGTCTCTCTCATTCCCTGTGCCTAATTCTTACTGCCTTTATAGTTACACTGACCCTGCTCTGCTTTTGCTGATCTCCTCCCTGCTCAGTGTCCCTTTCTGTCGAAACAACACCCACAAAATGCTGGAGAAACTCAGCAGGCCAAGCAGCATCTAGGAAAAGAGTACTGTTGACATTTCAGGCTGAAACCCTTTGGCAGGGCTGGAGAAAAACGCTGAGGAGTAGATTTGAAAGGTGGAGGGAGGGGAGAGAGAAACACAAGGTGATCGGTGAAACCTGGAGGGGGAGGGATGGATTAAAGAGCTGGGAAGATATTTGGTGAAAGAGACAGAAGGCCATGGAAGAAAGAAAGGGGAGAGGAGCACCAGAAGGAGGCAAAGAGATAAGGTGAGAAAGGGAAAAGGAGATGGGAAATACTGAAGGGGGTGGGGGTGGAGGTGGGGCCATTACCAGAAGTTTGAAAAATCAATGTTCATGCCATCAGGTTGAAGTCTTTCACCGTTTCTGTCTGTCTTTCACCGTTTAAAATCAGATAGGTTTTAGCTGGGCTAGACTAATTACCGACCTAGATCCGAGGCAGAGAAATCTGAGCAGTGAACAGGCAAACAGGTTTGAGTGGTCGAATAGCAGACTAGGACTCTATTCCTCATTGTGTCTGTCTGACTGCCCCAAATGAGAAAGATATCATGTTCATATCCTTTAGAAAGGATGTTAAACCATTCACACAAGAAAGTCTGCAGATGCTGGAAATCCAAAGCAACACACACAAAATGCTGGAGGATCTCAGCAGGCCAGGCAGCATCTACAGAGATGAATAAACAGTTGTCGTTTCAGGCCGAGACCCTTCTTCAGTTCTGAAAAGAAAGGGAGAAAATGCCAGAATAAAAAGGTAGGGGGAGGGAAAAGAGAATAGCTGGAAAAGGAAGAATCTGACAGGAGAGGAGAATGGACCGTAGGAGATTGTGAAGAAGGAGAGGCACCGGGGAGCTGATAGGCAGGTGAGAAGAGGTAAGAGACAAGAGTGGGGAATAGAGAAGAGGGGAGGTGGAGGGAAATACTTTTTTACAGAAGGAGAAATCGATGTTCATGCTTTCAGGTTGGAGGCTACCCAGTTAGAATATAAGGTAACACACACAACACGCTGGAGGAACTCAGCAGGTCGGGCAGCATCTGTGGAAATGATCAGTCAACGTTTCGGGCCGGAACCTTTCGTAAGGTATTGCTCCTCCAGTCTAGGGGTGCTCTCATCTGGGCACAAGAGGAGGCCATGGACCAACATGTCAGAACGGAAATGGGAATCAGGGTTAAAATGGTTGGCCACCAGGAAGTTCCAATTTTGGTTGATGGAGCAGAGGTGCTCAATGAAGTGGTTCCCCAATTTACGATGGGTCGCACTATTGGTTAAACCATTAATCAGTTTTTACTAGTTAATCTTGGTTATTAATGAGACGGGGGCAGGGGTTGAACCGGAATTGTGCAGAAACTTTCTGGGCTTTGGGGCATTGCAAATTCTTTACAGCCAATGAGGTTTATGCAGAGTACGTGCAGGTTTAATGCAGAAGGGCACAAAGGAATGATTGTTGGTTGGAGGGCCAGTATTTGCCAGAACACCGGAAGGGGTTCCCCGTTCTTGTCTGGAGCCGCTGAGTGTCATGAAAACTGTTGTTCTGTGGCAGTGCAAGACATTAGAAAAGTTGCAAATATAAAGAAACACATTGTTCTGTTGGTGGTACTTCTGCGATTCAGAGGGTCCACGGAAGTCAAGGATGAAGCATTAATTTGTTGCTTGTGGCTGTTTTATTAAATGTTAGAAATACAGAAAATGAACAAGAAAGAGGAGCTGAGAGAACAAAGCAAAGGCAAAAGGAAATAAACGGTTGTGGTCTTCTCATACTCAGACCAGAGATAACACAACATTCATAATAACAATTAATCTAGAAAAATAATCAGGCTCAACAAGTGTGACACCTGCTACTGAAAACCTTCTAAAAAATACAGAAACAACTGTGCTGCAATTACAGAAAAACTCACTGAACAAATAATGTATGCAGGAGATTATACTAAATCCACATCCCAACAACTACGAAGTGGAAACTCACCAACACTGGCAACTTTTGTCCCCGCTTCCAGATCAACATTGTATTTTCTGTTACATGAAAGTGATGTGCTTCTCCCTGCATCCAACCCTTCCTTTTCCCTTCTTACTAAACCCATGGTGTTTAAAGGTCTCAGCTCTCCCATCAGCTGAGGCGTGGAAGGGCAGACTGACTGATACTCTGGCCTGTGCTTTCACTGGCTGTCAGGGACTGAAACTCAAGCTTGTTGGTTAATCTTCACACTCACTCTAAAGTAAAGATTAGTGGTCTGGGCAGTTTGTACTTGGCTAAACACAATCAGGAGGCTCAGATCCCGATCTCATAAAAATTGCACAGGCTGTTATTTTAAGTTAACACCTCTCTGCTTCAGTCTAACACATGCCACGTACATATTTAACACCTGGGAAAGGTTTCACTGCTAACGTAATGGTCTTTCTGCAGAAGCAGTGTTTGGGTTATGGTTAGAGATAACGGGGGCTTTGGGATGTGAGCCGTTCAATGAAGGGAGTGTGCTTTTGAGTTGTGTGCCTGATCTGGGTCTTTTGTTCAGCAGAAGATGGAGAAAGGAGATGCCAGGAAGGAGAGATCGTAGGCACCTGGAAGGAGTGGACTTGGAGTGGGGCGGGGAGTCGACGAAGCCCGGGGAAATCGATGGAGGATCGGCGAAAAGGGAACCGCGAGCTCCAACTTGTGCACATTGGACTGTTTCACTAAAATGGGCCCTTTTCTTTTTTGTTTTACTTTCCTAACCCTTTAGTCAAGTTAAGAATTATAAAGCTAAATCATTTAATTGCATATGGTGCACTGTCTGTAACTTCGTGGTACTGATTTGTAACAGGGTAACACATCACGCAGGATCCACTCAAACAGGAAGATTTGCACCTCAATTTCACATGTTTGGCGGGGGGGGGGGGGGGGCCCGAGATTGTCTTCCTTAGAATTACGCAGCCAACAGAACTTGAGGGTTACACATATAGACAGACGGTAGATCAGTTTTCAGCTCATTCCAATATCAAATCTCCCACATGACCATTAACTCAACCACCACAGTAATGAAACCATTTTCACCTGTTATACCCCTGACTGTCCCTTCCAGTTAGTGCATTTAAAAAGGCACGTTTCCCTACACTGAGTTATAAGAACAAATTTGATAACTTCATGTTTCTCTCCATCTGCAACCATCTTGCCAATTTACTTAACCGTGTTCTTGTATAATTAAAACGAACCGTATTTCATTGTTGCCCACTGCTGAATCTCATCCAGGAATATACCTAGTTCTGATGAAACATCAACAGTCAGAAATGTCAGCTCCGTTTCCCTTCCCCACAGATGCTGCTCGACCTGCTGAGTATTTCCAGAACCTTCTGCTTCTTTTTCAGATTCCAAGCATCTGAGGTGTCCTGCGTTTGAAACATGGCTTGCTAAGACTCTGAACTGTCACCTGCTGCCACAAATATAAAACTCAATTCCCTCGCTCGTAAAAAAAATGGAATATCTTAGGACACTACCACTCTGACTAATGGCAGGACGTGACGAGGAATGTGGCATTGTCCACCTCCCTCCCCAGCAGGATCAGAATCAGAATCAGGTGAAATTTGTCCATGGGTTCATTGACCATTCAGAACCCTGATGGCGGAGGGGAAGAATCTGTTCCTAAAACATTGATTGTGCGTCTCCAGGCTCCTGTACTTCCTCCCTGATGGTGGTCATGTGAGGATGATATGTCCTGACTGGGGTGATCACCCACCTATCTGAGGCATCGCCTTTTGATGGCAGGGAGCCTAGTGCCCATGATGCACTGGGTGAGCTTACCGTCCTCTGCAGCCTTTCCTGACCTTGAGCATTGGCATCTCCATACCAGATGGTGATGCAACCAGTCAAAATGCTCTCCACAGTCCATCTCTAGAAACTTGCTAGCGACATACCAAACCTCCTCAAACTCCTAATGAAGTGACGCTGCTGCATGCCTTCTCAGTAATTGCATCAATATGTTGGGCCTGGGATATGTTGACACCCAGGAACTTGAAAATGCTCACCCTTTCCACTGCTGATCCTTCAGTGAGGTCCACCCCCACCCCCACTTCCCCTTCCTGACGTCCATAATCATCTCTTGGTCTTACTGACACAGAGTGCAAAGTTGAGTGGCTTGCTAAAACCTGGATCCCAGTTGGAACTTCATAGGTGACAAGATGCAGCCCGGAAATTGTCAGGGACCTTCACCAATATTGCAACCAACTGACAGAAATATAGAACATAGAACACAGAATAGTACAGCACAGCACAGGCCCTTCGGCCCACAATGTTGTGCCGACCCTCAAACCCTGCCTCCCATATAAGCCTCCACCTTAAATTCCTCCATATACCTGTCTAGTAGTCTCTTAAATTTCACTAGTGTATCTGCCTCCACCACTGACTCAGGCAGTGCATTCCACGCACCAACCACTCTCTGAGTAAAAAACCTCCCTCTAATATCCCCCTTGGACTTCCCACCCCTTACCTTAAAGCCATGTCCTCTTGTATTGAGCAGTGGTGCCCTGGAGAAGAGGCGCTGGCTATCCACTCTATCTATTTCTCTTATTATCTTGTACACCTCTATCATGTCGCCTCTCATCCTCCTTCTCTCCAAAGAGTAAAGCCCTAGCTCCCTTAATCTCTGATCATAATGTATACTTTCTAAACCAGGCAGCATCTTGGTAAATCACCTCTGTACCCTTTCCAATGCTTCCACATCTTTCCTATAGTGAGGTGACCAGAACTGGACACAGTACTCCAAGTGTGGCCTAACCAGAGTTTTATAGAGCTGCATCATTACATCGCGACTCTTAAACCCTATCCCTCGACTTATGAAAGCTAACACCCCATAAGCTTTCTTAACTACCCTATCTACCTGTGAGGCAACTTTCAGGGATCTGTGGACAAGTACCCCTCGCAAGTCCACGACAACTCTACTTCATTGGCACAGTCAGCCTGTCCTGCAGATTCCACATCAGTGCAGCCAGTGACAATCTGGCAACCTTTAACTCCTTGTTGGAAATAACATCACTTCCAATTTCCAACCTAAATGGAAAATTTCTGAATCCACAGAAATGTGGAAAATTATGACTAAACCATCTGAAGTTTCTTTAAATGTTTCCCCTGACAATCTATGGCAAATTTTCTCTGTTGTCCTGGAGATATATTGATCATAAGGCCTATTACTTTACCTCTCTATATCAATTACCATAAACTTACTGTTGGATTATTTGAGGCACCGATCAATGTCTACAATCTTGGTTCACAAGGATGAATGCGCGTGTGTGTGTGTGTGTGTGTGTGTGTGCGTGTGTGGGTGTGTGTGTGTGTGGAGAAGGGAGTGGGGTGACAGTAATGTAGACCGTGGGCAGGAGAGAATAGGTCCCAATGCACAGTGTGTCCTGCCTGCCCTGAGATTGGTGCCTATGTGTATCAGGAGATAGAATCCAGCTCTTCCTCATGGTGACTGCAGCCGAACACTCTCTCAGATCTGCAACTGCTCTCAAGTGTGAAAGGCACATTCCCTCTCACCTTAAGTTAAATTTATGGAACTTTGGCAGCAGTTGATTGGCTTGATCTTGTGATGGAAATCTCAAGAGTACAGTTACTCCTCAAACAATCTGAAGCCAAACAGAAAGGGAGCAGCCAGAACCCAACGTTTTAATGGAAAATCAATGCTTTTGCACCAAATGTTATTCTGAATAAAGACATTCAGTTGTAAATATTTTACAACACACATGAGATTGAGGTAGTGCAGTCTGAGTGGTTTAACTGTCCAAGATTCAGTCCAGGGTGCTGCTGAATGAATCCATGCTACAGTTGACAAGTGTGAATCATTTTGAGAGACTACAAGTGACTGGCAAATCAGACAGCACAAGCACGTCCCCTGAAAGGTGGCAGAGGAACTAAACAGTATTAGCTCCAATGTTTCTCCTGCAATTAACATCAGCAATCATGAAAAAGTCATGCCAGCACCTGGTCAGGAGATGTGCCATGTCAGCAAGTACTCAAGCAAATTCCTACTGACGCACTGCTGAAAGTATCGTGACTGGTTGCATCGCAGCTTGGAACGACATCTCAGATGCACGGGAACACAAGAGGCTGCGGACACCGCCAGTTCCATCGTGAGCACAACCCTCCCCACCATTGACAGTTTCTACTGCCTCGAGAGGGTGATGCTTGACATCAGGGTTCCCCACTGTCAAGGCTATGCCTTCTTCTCACTACCTCACATCAGGTAGCAGCTGAAGACCCACACGACCAAGTTCAGGAACAGCTACTGTTCTGAACCCACCTGCACAGCCCTAAACCTACCAGAGACCAAGAGACACAAGGGACTGCGAATGCCGGAATCTGGAGCAACAAGCAATCTGCTGGAGGAACTCAGCCGCTCGGGCAGTACCGGTGGGACGAAAGGAATTGTCAACGACACAAGGGATTCTGCAGATGCTGGAAAATCAGACCAACAGACACAAAATGCTGGAGGAAATCTTGCTGAAAGATTGGAGCGACTGGGGTTGCATACACTGGAATGAGAGGGGATCTGATTGAAACATATCAGATTATTAAGGGATTGGACACGCTAGAGGCAGGTAACATGTTCCTGATGTTGGGGGAGTCCAGAACCAGAGGTCACAGTTTAAGAATAAGGAGTAGACAATTTAGAACGGGGTTGAGGAAAAACTTTTTCACACAGAGGGTTGTGGTTCTGTTGAATGCTTTGCCTCAGAAGGCAGTGGAGGCCAATTCTTTGGATTCTTTCAAGAAAGAGTTAGATAGAGCTCTTAAAGATAGCAGAGTCAAGGGATATGGGGAGAAGGCAGGAAAAGGGTATTGATTGTGGATGATCAGCCATGATCACAGTGAATGGTGGTGCTGGCTTGAAGGGCTGAATGGCCTACTCCTGCACCTATTGTCTATTGTCTATTGAAATCAACAGGTTAAGCAGCATCTATGGAGGGGAATAAACAGATGACATTTCAGGCTGAGACCCTTTATCAAGACAACCTTTTCCACATCGTGAATTTTTTTTTGCACTGTCTTACTTTTGCAACCTTATTTTCCACTCTGGTATAATTTTAAGTACAATTTCTGTATGATTTATACTCTATGTGTTGCCTGTGATGCTGCTGCCAGCAAAGCTTGTCTTTGTACCTGTACCTCACTGACTATCGCTGATAAACAGGTCAGCTGTATCTCTGCCCATTAATGACTTTGCTTGGCTTCTGAAAATGTGACTTCAAAAGAAATGAACTGGCAAGCATAAGGAGGAGGTGATCCTTGGCAAGAAGTGATTGAGTACTAGACAAATATAAGTTCTTTCGTTAAGTCTCCAAAGATTAGTTGTTACGTAAATTCAGTTGTTTTACTGATGACGGGAGCTTTGCAACCCACAGGGATCGCCAGATCCTGGCCAAGAGCAATATGGCTTCAATCCAGAAATACTATCCACATCCAACCATTAACATCTGCAGGTATATGAGATCCTGATTTATGGGGGCACTTAAAGACTGGGGCCATTGCAGTGTCTCTGTTAGCAAACCTTCTCCAGTACTGAGAGGGCCCCCTCAGCCCCTCAGTTGCTTGGCAGGTGACTGCATCACTAAGTGCGGGGCAGGAGTGTGGATCTGAACTGAGAGGATTGACAGGTCAGTTGCTGTCCACCAAGCAAAGCATGAACATCAGACAGGGCTCCAACTGTTGCTCGTCGCCCAGTGAGATTAGTCGACAATGGGCTCAGTCGTGGTTCAAATGGACAAAGGGCTCTTGCTCAGACTCTGAAAGAACATCTGTCTGACCAAGCACAAAGTCTACACTCAAAGACAATGTAAAAGAATGTCACTTAAAGATTCAATTATTTAATCCTAGTTGGGGCCTTAGAGCGGGTAAGGCACGTGTATTGATGGACTGAATCCTTTTGACCGAAGAAGAGCAACAAAATCCTGAGAGAAAGCGATTTTCAGAACCTCTGCTAACAGGGTGTATATGAGGAGCCTACTGAAAGGCCTGGGAAGAGCAGACATGGAGAGGATATTTCCATTAGCAGAAGAATCTAGAAACCAGGAGACTACCTCACAATAAAGGGATGTCCTTTTAAAACTCAAATGAGGAAGAATTTCTTCTGCCAGAAAGTGGTGAGTCTGTGGAATTTGTTGTCACACTGGGGTGTGGAGGCCAAATCACTGGAAGTATTGGAGGCAGAGATTGATAGGTAGGGGTGAGGGGTAAATGTTACGGGAAGAAGAGGGGAGAGTTAAGTTGAAAAAATAAGTCTGCCATAATTGAGTGGTGGCTATTGATATGATCAAGTCAGTTACTAAGAAAGAAATTTCGACAGAAAAACCACCAAAGCCACCAGTAAAGTATTAAACAACAAGTGATTATCACCACAGGCCACCAAGACTGAGGAAACCCTGAGACTGACACCAAATGTTTATGTCACGCAGCCATCTGTGGAAAAGAGTAAACAGTCAACGTTTCGGGCCCAGGCCCTCCTTCATCAGGACTGGAAAAAAGATGAAAAGTTAGAGCAAGAAGGTCAGGGGAGGGGAGTTAGAAGTACAAGGCAAAATAAAAACTGTTTATTTTAGGTTTCCAGTATCTGTAGTTGTTTTTTTTTGTAAATGGTCATTCAGTGTAACATTCTGACTGATTTTATCTTAACAGTTATTCGCATGCAGACTCAACGGGCCAAATTCCCTCATTCTACTCCTAAATCCATCGGACCTTAAGACATAGGAGCAGAATGAGGCCATTCAGCCCATCAAGTCTGCTCCACCATTCCATTGCGGCTGATTTATTATCCCTCTCAACACCATTCTCCTGCCTTCTCCATCAAGAACCTATCAATCTCCGCTTTAAATACACCAATAAGCTGGCCTCTACATCTGTCTGTGGGCATGAATTCCACAGATCCAGCACCCTCTGGCTAAACAAATTCCTCCTCATCTCTGTTCTAAATCGACGTCCCTCTACCCTGAGTCTGTGCCCTCTGGTCCTGGACACCCCCGCTGTAGGACACATCCACTCGATCTAAGCCTTTCAATATTGTTTTATAGACAGCACGACAATTTGCTCTTCAAAGCAGGTTGAACAAAGAGTTAAAAATTCATCGGGTTTTACAAGAACCACAGAGAAGACAAACACAAAGAACCTGAAGATTGGGTCTCCAAATAGAATTATGATTCACTGGCTAAACAGCTCCATTCCTTCTGAAAATGGCTATGAGCCAAAGAAACCACCTTCTTACTCCTCACTGAATGCAGTCCTCAGCTTATGATCTGTGTTACGCCCTGGTCAGGAGCTCCTCCAATCCCTCCCCCTGCTCTTCCCAGGGCTTTGCCCCTCTCCCTAATGCAGCCGAGGGTCAAATTCCGTTTGATGTCGTTCCTGTGAAGCACCTTATTGAGGGCTTTGGATAATTGTAAAAATTCACCGTTGTCTGTGTTTAAAATGAATAATAACTGAACCAGTTCATGAGGTTACAGTGGACTGCGGGGACTCCTTGTTCAGGCACACGCACTTTCCATTGGTATGTCATAAGTCCATGATTTATTGTGGCATATGAGTTATTGACAACGCTTCATTTATATTCCTAAACTGTTAACAACTGAATTGAACCAGGCGTTTAGTCCTCATTACCACAATGATGCATACCAGAGAAGGCTGGTATATCTGGCAGAAATTTGTCATCATGAGTAAAGTGGCAGGCAGAGTATAGGTAGCTTTGCCCACTGCCCCAGACCACCACCCCCTTCCCCTCAACCCAAGGGCATCCAATACCGAATTCACTTGCAAGAATGTCGGCTGTCTATCTGTACATGGCGCAATGATACAGCACAGATGGAAGCTCCTTGACATGAGATGACTGTGCCAGTTCTGTGAAAAAGCTATCCAACAGACCTCTTTCTACGTGAGAACTATTCTTTTCAAGGTCCACCTCTTGTTTACATTTGCACTCACCACCCTTGCACTGCTGCTTTGATCATCACAACTTACTGTGTTAAAGGAAAACTTCCTCAGCTTTCCCTCTGCTCCTGCCAATTATCTTTAATATACGTCCACTGGTTACCAAGTCTCCAGACACTACAAACAGATTCTCTTTATTTACTTTAGCAAGTCCTTCTCATCTTTCCTGTGGATCTTCTGCCAGTTATCTTAAATCATTGTCCTCTGCTTACTCACCTGTCAGAGAGTAGAATTTCCATTTCTTACAATATCTAACTCGCTCTGTATCTCCTCTGGTTTCAGACCGTTTTACGAAATTGCATTCAATTTGACCCAGATCTCATCTGCGCCTACAGAATATTGGTTCAGAAGACAGCAACTGAGGGTACGTACAGAGCTCAGGAAGGGGTCAGCAAGATGGGTAAAGAGACACAGGGTTCGCCTCTCTTACAAATTTTAACACTCACAGACTTTAACATCCGCTAAAGTCGGAAACTTTAAATTCTTGGCGTTATCATATTAGAGGACCAGTCCTGGGACAAACAAGTGTCATCACAAAGAAGGCACAACTCTACTTTCTTAGAAGTTTACGTAGATTCAGCATGTCATCTGAAACTTTGACAAACCTCTATAGATGCACAGTGGAGAGTATCTTAGTTGGTTGCATCACGGCCCGGTATTGAAATACTAATGCTCAGGAATGAAAAATTCTGCAGAAAGTGTGGGATACGGCCCTCTCCATCACAGGCAAAGCCCTCCTCCCCATTCAGCACATCCACAGGGAGCGCTGCCTCAGGAAAACAGCATCTGTCATCAAGGACCCTTCTCAGATAACCTCTCTTCTTGCTAATGTAGGGTTTCTCAGTAATGTTAACTGCTAAGGCTAATGTAATGGCTTTCCTGTAATGCTAACTGCTGATGTAATGGTTTCTCTGTAGCAGCAATGTTTGGGTTATTACTACAGATAACAGGTAGCTAACCAATGGGAGACAAGTTATTCTTTCTTGTATGTCTGGGAACCGGGCTTTCGGTCGAGGAGGAAGGAGAGGAAGGACGTGTGTGAGAGCGCTGGCAGACCACCAGACAGTGGAGACTGGAACCTGAGGGTCCGAGTGTCTCAGCGTTTCGGAAGAGGTTGTTTGTGGAGGAATACCTACTGCGTGAGCTCCAACTATTTGTTGTGCACAAATTATTTTATAAAAGTGGCACCTTTTTCTTTTATATTCTGTTTCTCTACTAACCACATAGCCAAAGTAAGAGTTATAAAGTGTAATCATGTAATCGCATATTGTGTACTGTCTGATATTTCACGTTGTGGGTTTGTCCTGTGGTGCATTACACAGCATCCACACAAACGTGATTACACCGTTTGGCCAGGCAGATGGTAGCTCCCCCTAGACGAACCTGAGTTAATCGAGCCTGAGTGTTACCCACCAGGAGCCTTAGGTCCCACACCACCAGATTCAGTAACAGTTATTACCATACAACCATCAGGCTCGTCAAGCAGTGTGGACAACTTCACTCACCTCAACCTCCAGACTCACTTTCAGGGGTCTTCAACTCATATCCTCAGTATCATTTATTCTTATTTGGACATTAGTTGCTTGTCAGTCTTTATGCATGCCTTTTCATAAATTCTATAGTATTTCTTTAGTTCCTGCAAAAGCCCGCAAGAAAATGAACCTCATGGTAGTATATGGTAAAAACTATGTACTTTGATAATAAATTTACTTTGAATTTGAGCTTAAAGTTTGTGATGGAAAGTTTGAGGTGGATCCCAGTGGAAGTAAAATTGGTAGATAAGTAGAGCGTAAAGGGTTTGGGGCAGAAGAAGAAAAGAAAGAAGATATTGAGAAGGAAAACGAGGGAGAGAGCGAACAATAGGAAGAGAAAGAACTGATCGTACAAAATGTGGAACTAGAGGAGAGTGAGAGCAGGAGGGGAGTAGGAATCAGCCTGAAAGAGGAAAAGGTCAAGATAAAACTAAAGGGGGAAGAAAGTGATGAGGAAGTATCTGAGCTTCCCTGAGATCGTACAAGGGAGCTGAGCATTCAAATGAAAAATACCCAACTGTCCTCTCTTTAATTCCTTGTCCTCTTCTTCTGAAGCTTTGCTCAATGGGGTCTGTGCTGTACACATCTGCCTGCCAGCCTCCAGTACCGCACCCTAGGGTGTGTTTCTCGGAGTACACCTGAAATGAGGACAATGGGTCACCAAGCTACCCCTGACCTTCAGCTGAAGCCTGGGCGAGGGGAGGATGACCCTCGAGAAGTGTGGGGTTTATGACTGTGGTCACACAGGCAGGGTAGTTGCTGTAGGATATGGGAAAGGGGAGTGACTTAATATCTCCAATGTATACAATATACGGACACGGTGATGGTCAGGCAGCACAGGACATAGCATTGTGCCATTACCTTTGCTCTACCTGCTGCAAAAGGCAGCATCAACTGCTGGCAACCCATTCAAATTCACATCCCCATTCCCTTTCTGACAGGTTTGTCCACGGCCTCCTCTGCTGCCACAATGAGGCCAGGCTCAGGCTGGTGGAACAACACCTCATATTCTGTTTGGGTGGTGTCCAATCTGATATGAATATTCATTTCTCCAACTTCTGGGATTGTCTACCTTCTCCCTCCTTCTCACTTTTTCCATTGCCCATTCTGGTTACCCTCTCCGGAGGGTTTCGGCCCAAAATGTCAACTGTGCTTTTTCCCATAGATGCTGCCTGGCCTGCTGAGTTCCTCCAGAACTCTATGTGTGTTCACCCTCTCACTCTTTCTCTTTCCCTCACCTGCACATCACCTCCCTCTGGTTCCTCTCCTTCTTCCCTTTCAACCATGGTCCACTGTCCTCTCCTATCAGGTTCCTTCTCCCCTATCATCTCCAGGTATTTCACTTTGTACCCCGCCCCCATGCCCACCCACCTTCCTCCTCACCTGGTTTCACCTATTACTAGCCAGCTTGTGCTCCTTCCCCTCACTCACCTTCTTGTTCTGGTTTCTACGGTCTTCCTTTCCAGCCCTGATGAAGGGTCTCATCCTAAAACACTGGCTGTTTATTCCCCTCCGTAGCTGTTGCCTGACTTTCTGAGTTCCTCCAGCACTTTATGTGTGTTTCTCTGAATTTCCATCATCTGTCCAATCTCTTGTGTTTCTGCCCTTTATGTCCAAGGTGGGTATCAATTACCCACCCACAGCACTCTCATTTACCAGCCCTTGGTCCACAACCCTCTGTGCCCATCAGTGTTTATCATGTAACTTCTTAAACGTCATGAGAGTCTCTGATTCCAGCTCTGCCTCCTGCAGTGCCCTCCAGATTACAACCACACCCTGGCTGGGAAAGTTCTTCCTCAGACCCCCTCTAACCTCAGTACCCTAAAGTTTTAGATATCTCCGGTACGTTCCCTGCAGGCATAGGAAAGACATTGAGGGATATGGGCCAAACGCTGGGTGATGAGAATCACGGCCAGCATGGACCAGTTGGCCCGGAAAGCCTGTTTCGATGCTGTCTGGCTCTTCGACTCTATCTTACCCTATTGATGCCTTTCGCCATTTTGTCCAGTTCTATCAGGTTCCCCCCCCCCTCCCCCTCAGCGTCTTCCTCTCAAAAGGAAACAAACCCCAGCTTCTCTTTTATTTTCTTTCTAACTGAAATACTCCATCCCAGGTCACAGAACAAAAAGTAGGGATGGGCCAGAGGGGTATGGCTTGGATGCTTCCACTGTGGTGAGCGGTTTTCCTTTAACTAGAACAAGGCACCGCCATCCGAGTACAGAGACTCGCTTTAACTAGAGAATAAAGGGAGTGTATAACAGGAACGTGACAGTCAGAAGGAGCCAGGGATTACAAGCAGCTCAAAGCATTCCTGAAATGCATATTAAACGTTATCAGGATCCATATTTATTTGGAGAGATTACATAACTGACACTTCCTGTGCAAACTGGCAATAAATGAGGAGTTTCCCAACACATCTGTATCTCACTAGAGGAAGGAGTACCAAATGAACAGCGCACCGTTGATGTCTCCTGGTACAGTGACGAAACGTTTGCAAATGAATTGCCAAGGTCGGAGAACAAGTCAACCCAACCATCAACCACTTGAGTTATACATTTTCCGAGGTTTTTTTCGTTTATTTATTTATTAATTAAGCTGCAGCCCCCAATAGGCCCTTCTGGCCCTTCAAGCGGTGCTTCCCAGCAACTCCGGTTTAACCCTTGCCTTATCATGGGTCAATTTACACTGACCAGTTAACCGACCAACCAGCACCTCTTTGGAGTGTGGGCAGAAAGGGGAGTGCCCGGAGGAAACCCACTTGGTCGTGGGGAGGATGAACTAACAACGGCACGCACTGAACCTATGTCGCTGGTACTGTAGGGCATTGTGCTCACCACCACGCTGCCGTGCCCCCCACCACCACCCCCCGCCAATGAATAAAGTAAAATAAGGGACTGCTGAGAAATGGGAGAGACTGCAACTCTGCTCTCGTTGGCACCACAGTGCCTCATGGTTTCCTAGTTCGGCACAGGGGCTGCGCCACACATCCTGGCGAAGGCGAACTCAGAGCGAAGGTGCGATCTTGATGATAGAGGAGTTTGGGAGGTGAGAATGATGAAAATTATAGGATACAAAAGCCTTGGAAAAGAACAGACAGATTAAGTAGTAATCCTGTTGATCTGCGTGACATTTTGGAGGGAGATACTAATCGCTAACGTCACGGCACCCAATAACCTGGCAACGCCATGTCTCTGAGTGATGAGCTCACCACTCTGGTATCGCTGGTGATAAGCATTGCATGGGAGGTCACATACTATCTTTTGAAGTGTATTATCTTTTTTTTCTCTCCAGCTGGGCTTTCCTTTCCTGATGTGGCAGAGGATTTGTTTGGATGGACTGAAAATATTCTTTTTCACATTCTTGCACAAATTGCTTCAGTAAAGCAGCGAGCATAAAGACTCCACTCATCCAGACATTCCCTCTCCTCCACTCTCCCACCGGGGAAAAGATACAAAAGCCTGAAAACACGGTCTACTAGATTCATGGACAACTTCTATCCCACTGTTATAGGACCGTTGAATATTTTCCTCGTGCGATAAACCATACTATTGACCTCATAATCTGCCTCATAATAATCTTTCATCTTAATATTTATCTGCACTGCACCTTATTCTATATTCTGTTATTGTTTTACCTTGTTCTACCTCAATGCACTGTAAAATGCTCTGTTCTGTATGCATGGTATGCAAGAAAAGTGGTGGTACATGTGACAAAAATAAACCAATTCCAAAACTAAATAATCATTTGATCTAGAGGAGTAGATAGTACTTCAACAAGAGGACAAGGCACTAGAGTTAGTTCTGAATCATTACAGCAAAGTTATGCATGGACACAACATGCCAAGAGATCTCCATCCAGTCTGTATACTTCCGTAGCCTAGGATCTAGGCTCCGAAATACACTAGTGAAATCCAAAAGTCCTGGAATAACAAAAGATTCAACAAATAACGTGGTAAGTTGTAAGCTACGTGTGATTTGATCAGCTATTATTGGCTGAGTAACCTCCCTTTGCCTCATTATTGAAGTGTAAGCAAACCCAACACACAACCCTGGGGATAGGGTTACATACCTGGAGTCAGCCACCAGTACGTAGGGATTCTGCCAACTACTGGAGCTATCCACACTCTGCCCACCTTCCACGTATCACCCTTCTCTGTTATCAAGGTACTGAAGATACTAGACTGCAAGTGGAACCTGGTGATGGACAGTCGTACGAGCTGCCTGGATAGTCAGCCATGTTGTTCTTATGCCAGGACCCTGGAAGACTGGAGTTGACCTGACGTTGCCTACAGCAACTTCAAACATAAACATGCACTGCTGATGCACTGCTGATGCACTGCTGATGTCTCCTCGCATGGTGATGAAACGTTTGCAGAACAACACCACCCAACCAAATAAATAAATCAAATGGTTGGCCAACTCTGGTTGACAAAGGGTACAGACAATCCTACCAGGCTTAAAGGCATCCGTTAGTCTTGCGAGACCATGGATCTGCGCCTAGAAAGTCTTCACTCTCCAGGGCACAGGCCTGGGCAAGGTTGTATGGAAGACCGGCGGTTGCCCATGCTGCAAGTCTCCCCTCTCCACAACACCAATGTTGTCCAAGGGAAGGGCACTAGGACCCATACAGCTTGGCACCAGTGTCGTCACAGAGCACTGTGTGATTAAGTGCTTTGCTCAAGGACACAACACATTCCCTCGGCTGGGGCTCGAACTCACGACCTTCAGGTAGCTAGTCCAATGCCTTAACCACTTGGCCACGTGCCCACACAACCAGGCTTACTGGTATAGTAAATGAGATGGCCACATGATGAAGTTGAAGCTGTACATTCTACGTTCCTGCTTACAACACCCAGTGTCCTCTGTGCAACTTTAACGGTCTTCCTAAACCTCTTTGCTGCATGTAAGGAGTCCATGATTCTACTCAGAGGTTTGTGCACGTACACACGCTGTCTGTCTTCACCTGCAGCCCTTTCAGAATTTTATCCTTTATATTAGATTGCATGTTCTCATCCATTCTGCACTCAGTGTTGTCTGCCATTGCAACAGCCAATTCTGTCATCAATTATTGTCCTATTGTTCACCGTGCTGACACATTGAGTCACCTGCAATTTGTAATCTGTAATGATGTACGAGTCATTAACGTATGCCTTTGCTCACCTCCCTCCAGCCCAAAGGGTATCACTGTGACTTTATATTCCTTTTTCCTTGGTCAGATTTATGTCCGTACTGTTTTCGTATCCCAACGAGTTTGATTTTGAACAGCATTCGCTGTCACTTTATATCGAAAAACCCAATAACTGTTAGTTAACTTTCTTCAACATTTTAGCTGTTTCAGTTTAATCTAGATTTATCCTTTGTGTACACTATAGTTAATTAAGGCTCTGTTGAACTACAAACTTTGCCCCCCGGATGTTACTGCTGTTGCTGCTTCCTGCACCCACCTAGCGTGTTCCCCTGAACCAGAATCAGCACTTGTTCTGCGCTCTCTGGGGTGGACAAGAGTTGATAGGAAAAGTTCTCCTAAACACTTCTCAGAAATTCTACCCGTGTTTATATTGTGTTCAGTTCTGGCCAGTTCATTGTAGAAAGGATGTACAACAGAAGCTTTAGAGAGGGTGCAGAGGAGATTTATCAGGATGTTGTCGGGATTAGAGAACAGCTCTTATAAAGATAGATAAGGCGAGCTCGGGCTTTTCTCTTTGGAGCAAAAGAGGATGGAAGGTGACTTGATAGAGGCGTACACAATGATAAGAGCCACAGATCAAGTGGACAGCAGAGACTTCTTCCCGGGGCGGAAACGGCTCACAACACGGGGCATAGCTTAAAGGTGTTTGGAGGAAAGTACGGGGGGATGCCAGAGGTAACTCTTTTACACAGCGAGTGCTGAGTGCATGGAATGCCCTGCCTGAGGTGGTATTAGGGAAAGATGCATTAAAGGGATTTAAGGAACTCTTGGATCACCACAGGGCTATAAGGAGGGACGGGCTAAAGGGCTAGCACAACATTGTGGCCCAAAAGGTCTGCGCTATGCTGAAGTGTTCTATGTTCTATGTTCTGCCTTCTACATCATTAACAACCCTCACAGTATTAGGATAGTTAAAGTCCTCCATTATCATTACTGTATTGGTCTTACACCACTCTCTCCCTTTTTGAATCTTTCTCTCTCTTTGTGATTTAAACGCAGAAATCCCTTCTTTTACTTCTTGGCTCTACGCACATGGATTCTACATGTGCCTATATTAGACCATAAGACACAGGAACAGAATTAGGCCATTTGGCTCATCCAGTCTGCTCTGCTGTTCCTTCATGGCTGATTCATTCTATCTCTCATCTCCCTTCTCTTGCCTTCTCACTGTAAGCTTTGATGCCCTGATTAATATAGAATCTATCAACCTCCACTTTAAATTCCACAGATGCACCACACCCTGGCTAAAGAAATCCCTCCTCATCTCTGTTCTTCGTAGTGGAGTAAAGAGAGTTACAGAGGCATGAGAGAGGAGCTGACCAAAGTTGGTTGGAAGTGGACGCTATCAGGGATAACAGCAGATCAAAAATGGCTGGAGTTTCGGGTGGCAATTCAGAAGGTGTAGGATAGATAGCTGAAGTATTCTAAAGGGGATATGAGGCAATTATGGCTGACAAGGTGACAGGCCCTGAACAATCCTAATACTTATTGACTACAGCTCAGTGTTTAACACAATCATTCCCACAGTTCTGATCAAAAAACTCAAGACCCTGGGTCTCTGTACCTCCCTCTGCAACTGAATCCACAACTTCCTCACCAGAAGACTACAATCTGTGCAGATCGGAAATAACATCTCCACCTCACTGACAATCAACACCGGAGCACCTCAAGGATGTGTGCATAGGCCACTGCTCTACTCTCTCTACACCCATGACTGAGTGACTACCCACAGGTTAAATGCTATCTAGAAGTTTGCTGACAACAGAACTGTTGTTGGCAGAATTTCAGATGATGAGGAGATGTACAGGAGTGGGATAGATCAGCTGGTTGAGTGGTATTGTAACAACAACCTTGCACTCAACGTCAGTAAGACCAAAGAATTGATTGTGGACTTCAGAAAGGGGAAGATGATGGAACAAACATCAGTCCTCATTGAGGGATCAGAAGTGAAAAGAGTGAGCAATTTCAAGTTCCTGGGTGTCAACATCTCTGAGGATCTATCCTGGGCCAACGTATCGATGCAGTTACAAAGAAGGCACAACAGCGATTATATTTCATTCGGAGTTTGAGGACATTTGGTATGTCACCAAAGACACTCGGAAATTTCAGCAGGTGTACTGTGGAGAACATTCTAACTGGCTACATCACAATCTGGTATGTGGGGGCACTACAGAGGATCAGAATAAACTGCAGAAAGTTGTAAACCCCGTCAGCTCCACCATGGCCACTAACCTCCCCAGCATTCAGGACATCTTCAAGAAGCAATGCCTTAAAAAGGCAGCATCCATCATTAAGGACTCACGTCACTCAGGTCATGCCAGGTATATATATATACCTCTTCCTGTAATTTACAGTTTTATTGTTATGTATTGTAATGTACTGCCGTCGCACAACAACAAATTTCATGACATAAGCCAGTGGCATTAAACCTGATTCTGATTCAAAGACAGCATAAAAAGCAAAAGAGAGTGCATATAATAGTGGGAAGATAGAGGATTGGGATGCTTATTAAAAAAAATGAAGGCAACTAGAAAACAATGAGGAGAGAATATAAAAGAGTTGTTCATATATTTAAAGAGTAAAAGAGAGGTAACAGGAGATATCGGACCGCTGGAAATGCCTGAAATTTGAGAGTGCCAGGGGTGGGGGGGGGGGGGGTGGCAGAAGAGAGTGTAGTTACTATTACTATGGAGAAGGAGCTTGGGAAGCTGAAAGATCTGAAGCTAGATAGGTCACCTGGTCCAGATGGATTACATCCCAGGATTCTGAAAGACATAGATGAAGAGATTATGGAGACATTAGTATTGATCATTTTCAAGAATCCCTGGATTTTCAAATGGATTCGGTGGGAAGGAAAACTACAAATGTCACTCCACTCTTTAAGACAGGAAGGAGGCAGAAGAAAGAAAATTATAGGCCAAGTAGCATGACCAGTAGTTAAGAAGATCTTGGAGTCCATTATTAAGGATAGGGTTTTGGGGTACTAACAGGGAGGTGATAAAGTAGGCCAAAGTCAGCATGGTTTCCTTAAGGGGAAATCTTGCTTGATAGACCTTTTGGAATTCTTTGAAGAAATAGCGGGTTGAATAGACAAAAGGAGAGCCAGTGGATGTTGTTTACTTGGATTTTCAGAAAGCCTTTGACAAAGTGTCACATATGAGGCTGTTACACAAGATAAGAGCCCATGGAAATACAAGAAAGACATGACCATGGATAGAAGATTGACTGACTGGCAGAAGGCAAATAGTGGGCATAAAGGGGTCCTTTCCTGGTCCACTGCAGTGACTAGTGGTGTTTCACAGTTGTCGGTGTTTGGACTGCTTCTTTTTATGTTGTTATTATGTCAGTGGTTTAGGTGATTGAATTGATGGCTTTCTGGCCAAATTTACGGATGATACATAGATAGGTGGATGGGCAGGTACTGTTGAGGAAGCAGGAAGTCCGCAGAAGGACTTAGATTGGGCAGATGGAACATACTGTAGGGAAGTACATGGTCATGCACTTTGGTAGACGGAATAAAGTTGTAGACTATTTTCTAAACGTGGAGAAAATTCAAAAATCAGAGGTGCAAATGGATTTGGGAGTCCTTGTGAAGGATTCCCTAAAGGTTAACTTGCAGGTTGAGTCTGTGGTAAGGAAAACAAATAAAATTTTAGTATTCATTTCAAGAGGACTACAATATAAGAGCAAGGATGTGATGCTGATGATTTATAAGGCAGTGGTCAGACTTGGGGTTTTGTGAGTAGTGTCTGGCTCCTTGTCTGAGAAAAGATATGCTGACACTGGAGAGGATGCGCAGGAATTTAACAAGAATAATTCCAGGAATGAAGGAGTTAACATATGAGGTGCTTTTGATAGCTCTGGACCTGCACTTGCTAGATTTTAAAAGAATGAAGTGGGGGGAGTCTCATTGAAACTTATCAAATATTGGAAGGCCAATATAAAGTGGATGTAGAGAGGATGTTTCCTGTAGTGGATAAGACTAGAGGACACAGCCTCAGACAGGTAGATGCACATTTAGACAGAGACGATGAGGATGCCAGAGGGTGGTGAATCTGTGGAATTGATTTCCACAGACGGCTATGGAGGCCAAGTCATCGGGAATATCTAAAGTGGAGTTTGATAGGCTCTTGATTAGTCAGGGCATCAAAGGTTAAGGGAAGAAGGCAGGAGAATAAGGTTGAGAGGGATAGTAAATCAGCCTTGATGGAATGCCACAGCAGACTTGATGGGCTGAATGGCCTAATTTGCTCCTATACCTTATGGCCCTGTAGTGTAAAGAGATGGCCCTCTTTTCTGAGGCTGTGCCTTTTGATCCTGGACTCCAGCACTTTTGGAAACATCCTCTCCACACTCACTCTATCTAGATCTTTCAATATTTGATAGGTTTCAATGAGTTCCGCCCCCCCACCCCCAAACCCGCCATTCTTCTAAACTCCAGAGAGTACAGGCCCAGAGCCATCAAACACTACCTATACATTAACCCTTTCATTCCCAGAATCATTCTCATAATAATCCATTCATCCAGTATTGAAACATGTTTCCTAATCAATATTGCCTTGCCTCTGCTCCCGTTCCTTCTCTCAAGACCAGGTCTAAAATTAGTTAGTAGGCTAGCTTGGCTCCCTACTCTGTCAAAGAAGCCAGTATTCAGCCAAGTCTATGTATGCTAAGAGACAGAAACAGCATTGTAACCCCACAAAATGCTGGAGGAACTCAGCAGGACAGGCAGTATTTATGGAAATAAATAAACAGTCGAAGTTTCAGGCTGAAACAGTTCCTCAAAGTTCAGCCTGAAACATCTACTCTTTATTAATTTCCATTGACGCTGCCTGACCTGCTGAGTTCCTCCAGCATTTTGTGTGTGCTGCTGAAGATTGTCAGCATATTCAGAATGTCCCTGTTGTAATACTGAAGGTGTTTGCACCAGAGTTAGCCTGTTTCCTGCCAAGCTGCTGTTACAAATATAGGTCGCAACATGAAAACTTCCATGGATAAGCATTATGTGGTAAAGGCAGGACAGGCTCCATCCAATTAACTGCTGCCCCATCAGCCCAGTTTCAGACATCAGCAAAATAAAGGGAAGTGTCATTGATTGCATCAGCCACTTACCGATGCTTAGTTTGGGTTTCACTGATAGCATTCAACTCCAAGTATCACCTTATTGGTTCAGTAGAAGCAGAACTTCTCAAGTGTAGCTATGACTGCTCTGGACACTGAGGCAGCACTTGAGTGAGACTAGCATTAGGGAGCCCTGGCAAAGCTGAGGGCCATGGACATCACTATATAAATAGTCCAGTGTTACCGCTGAAATCCAAACTTAGCATCAATAAGCTGGCCACTGGTAGGGTTATATTATCTATGACACCATTGCTGATGTCTCAGACTGTGCTGGTGGAACAACAATTATCTGGATTGGACCTGTCCTACTTTTAACGTTCAGTACTTGCCACCCAAGTCACATCTTGCATAGAGGTGGTGGTAGCTACTGCATGTCAATCATCTATGGACACCACTGGAGTCCTCAGGGCAGTGACATGGTCCCATACGTCTTCCACTGCTTCATCAATGTCCATTCTTGCTCGGCGAGCCTGACAGGAGATATTCACTCATTTCCTTCGCTCATAGCCACGTAGTTCAATTTGTAACTCTGAAGAAAATGAAGCACTCTGTGCCTTCATATAACATGACCCAGCCTATATGCTAATAACATTTGCATCAGAAAAGTGTCAGGCAATGGACATCTCCAACAACAGAAAGTCTGACCACCTACCTTTGATATTCAATGTTAAATGTCTCACTGAATCCCCACCATCAATATCCTGAGGGTCACGTTTGACCAGAAACTATCACTAAATACCCAGTGTATGCTAAGCACTAAGTACCTTGCAGGGCCACCAAACCACACAGCAAACCCTTCCCATTACTTACAAGCCATGTCTGAGGCGTGGTGGAATGGTCCCCTGTTGCTTAGATGAATACAGTTCCAGTAAGGCTCAAGAAGCTTGTGATGTTG
The DNA here is from genome assembly GCF_030028105.1 of Mobula birostris. Classification (NCBI taxonomy): domain Eukaryota; kingdom Metazoa; phylum Chordata; class Chondrichthyes; order Myliobatiformes; family Myliobatidae; genus Mobula; species Mobula birostris. Next base: position 33,807,976 of record NC_092399.1, read on the forward strand.
CACATTATAATTTATCTGCACTGTTTTGTTTGATAGCTTTCACACTTTATTCAGCATTGTTAATTTTTTACCTTATTCTAGCTGAGTGCTCTGTTAAATGTTGATGTAACCTTTTTGGATCAGTAATAGAGATTCTTCCTATTTGCTCACATTCCTGGTTTAACCATTCTTCTTTGGCTTTTTGACATAAGCTTTTAACTTTTTTATCTAAGGACTTATATTCTATAAGATTTGTTTTCTTCCGTCCCCTTTCTTCCATTAGATTTTTGATTTCATCTGTCATCCATTTATTCTCTGTGCTTTTTTCTTTTTTAGGAATCACTGACTTTGCTGATTCTACCAAGGCATCCTTTAGAGAGTTAAATTTCATTTCTACATGATTGCTATCATCTTCAACAGATTCTATTTCTAGACTTTGAAATCTATTCCTTACTTCAATTGTAAATTTTTGTCTTAAGTTTTCTTCTTTAATTAATTGCAAATAGTCAAGGGATTGTTCAGGTTTTTGCTTCTTTAGTTTTTTAAGTTTTACTTTTATATGACATACTACTGGGTTATGGTCACTATTACAGTCTGCACCTGGATATGTTTTGCATTGAGTCACTGAGTTCCTAAATCTTTGGTTTATAGTAATAAAGTCAATTTGATTTCTAGTGTTATCACCTGGACTTTTCCAGGTCCACAAGCGTCTGGGATGGTTTTAAAGTAGGTATTCATAATGACCTGATTATTCATCTTGCACCATTCTACCCATTTCTCACCTCTTTCATTTCTTCCCCCTAGTCCAAATTTTCCTATGGTATTTCCATCAGCACCTTGTCCTACTTTAGAATTTAGATCTCCATGACAATAACAATATCTTGAGATTTGCATCCATTCTTTGCTTGTTCAAGCTCTTCATAGAATTTATCTATATCCTCATTTGTTCCATCTGTTGATGGTGCATATACCTGTATAGTTGCTAAATCAAATGTTTGTCCTCTGAATCTAGCAAGGAGCACTCTTTCTGATATTGCCTGATGTCCTAAAACACTTTTTGCCACGTTTTCATCCATAAGAATTCCTACTCCATTAGTATGGGATGTTCCACAAGAATAAATTAGTGTTTTATTTCTATTGTGACATGTTCCAGCACCTATCTAACGAACTTTGCTAATTCCATTAATGTTAATCTTTAGTCTTTCCATTTCATTTATCACATTGTCCAATCTTCCTGCTTGATATAGGGTTCTTACATTCCAAGTGGCAATAATTTTCTTTTTGCACAAGTGAAGCACAATAAGTTATTTGAAATATTACAGAAAACTCTAGATCTAGATTCGAAAGACCCTCACCTCATCAGAAATCTGTACTGGGAACAAACTGCCGCTGTAAGAATAGCTGGAGAAGTGAGTCAGTTTATGAAAATCAAGAGAGGCGTTAGACAAGGGTGTGCTTTCTCCCCTGATTTATTTAATGTGTACCATGAAACAATATTACAAAAAATAAGAGACATCTTGGGAATCAAAGTTGGTGGTGAAAACATCAATAATTTCAGATATGCAGATGACTGTATTAATTGCACGTACAGAGGAAGAACTACAAAACTTAATTGATGTAATTGTTGGAGAAAGTGCAAAAATGGGTCTATCTATCAATTGCAAAAAGTCAGAATGTATGGTGATATCCAAAATGAAGGAGAATCTTATTTGCAGGCTGAGAATAAACGGGGAAGACATAAAACAAGTACAGAACTTTTGCTACTTCGGAAGATGGGTGACATCAGATGGCAGGTGCGACATGGACATCAAAAGAAGAATAGGGATGGCAAAAGACACCTTTACGAGAATGAAGAGTATACTGACCAACACTAAACTAGGCATGACAACTCACCTCAGAGTACCGAAATATTACGTTTATCCAGTTACGTTATATGGCTCAGAATGTTGGACAATATCTAGTAACATGAGGAAACGAATTGAAGCAGCAGAGATGTGGTTTTTGAGGAGGATGCAAAGAATATCATGGATGAAGTGAATATCTAACGAGGATGTCATGAACAGAGCAAACACAAAAAGAGAAATAATGTATGAGATCATGAAAAGGCAGCGTAACTACATCGGACATGTGATTAGGAAAGAGGAGTTAGAATGCATGGTAATTATGGGAAAGATTGACCTGAAGAAAGCAAGAGGAAGACAAAGACAAATGATGATGGAGACAGCAGCCAGAGAACTGGAAATGAATACTAATGAATTGATCCACTTGACCCAAAACGGTAGTGTGTGGGCCATGGCAGTCAAAGCTCAAACTGGGCATGGCACCTGACCATGATGATGATGATGATGATGCAGTGTTAAATAATTTGTTCGGTATGAACAGTGTGCACGATGAGCTTTTCTCTGTGACAGTAATAAACCAGCACCGGTAAACCAGGACTAATAAATCAACACCAATAAACCAACACTAGTAAACCAACACTAGTAAACCAACACAAGTTAACCAACACCAATAAACCAATTCCAGTAAACCAACACCAATAAACCAACACCAGTAAACCAACACAAGTTAACCAACATGAATAAACCAATTCCAGTAAACCAACACCAATAAACCAACACCAATACAGTAAACCAATACCAATAAACCAACACCAATAAACCAAGATCAATAAACCAAGACCGATAAACTAACACCAGTTAACCAACACCAGTAAACAATTTCAATAAACCAACACCAGTAAACCAATTCCAATAAACCAACACTAATAAACCAACACCAATATCCAGCGTAAGAAATCAGTACAGGGCAAGACATAAACATTATAATAACTTAAAAAATAAACAAATACTGCTAAGACAAATAATGCAGAACCCATAAACACTACCTCATTATTCATCTTTTACACTATTTATTTATGTTAGTTTTATTAATATTCATCTTGTACTGTACTGCTGATGCAAAACTACAAATATTACGACATATGACAGTGATAATTAACCTGCTTCTGATTTCTTCATCACACCCACTACACACTCGCTCCCTCTTCCACCACATATTTTCACAAAATCATTCACGAAATGAATGCTCCCTCCCAAATCCAATCACTGAGCAAGTCAGGGACAGTAGGCACAGGTAGCTCTTAAGAGACGGCCGGCAGCTCTCAAGATGCCCTACAAGTCCACAAAAAGCTAATGGCATGCTGGCCTTCATAACAAGGGGTATTGAGTATAAGAGCAAAGACGTCCTTCTGCAGCTGTACAGGGCCCTGGTGAGACCACACCTGGAGTACTGTGTGCAGTTTTGGTCTCCAAATTTGAGGAAGGACTTTCTTGCTATTGAGGGAGTGCAGTGTAGGTCCACAAGGTTAATTCCCGGGATGGCGGGACTGTCATATGTCGAAAGATTGGAGCGACTGGGCTTGTATACTCTGGAATTTAGAAGGCTGAGAGAGGATCTTATTGAAACATATAAGATTATTAAGGGATTGGACACACTGCAGGCAGGAAGCATGTTCCCGCTGATGGGTGAGTCCAGAACCAGAGGCCACAGTTTAAGAATAAGGGGTAGGCCATTTAGAACGGAGTTGAGGAAAACCTTTTTCACCGAGAGTGGTGGATGTATAGAATGCTGTGCCCCAGAAGGCTGTGGAGGCCAAGTCTCTGGATGCCTTCAAGAAAGAGATGGATAGAGCTCTTAAAGATAGTGGAGTCAAAGGTTATGGGGATAAGGCAGGAACTGGATACTGATAGTGGATGATCAGCCATGATCACAGTGAATGGCGGTGCTGGCTCGAATGGCCTACTCCTGCACCTATTGTCTATTGTCTATTGTCTAAAAAGAGGTGGATACAGTCCATTCCATCATAAGAAAAGCCTCCCCGTCACTGAGCACATTTACAAGGAGTGCTGCCACAAGAAAGCAGCAGCCATCATCAAAGTCTCCCACCATCTTCTCACAACTACCAGCAAGCAGAAGGCACAGAAGCCTCAGACCCAGTTCTGATGGGGAGTGATGTCGGATTCCACACCACCAGGTTCAGGAACAGTCATCCTACAATCATCCTGCTCATGAACAAACGGGGATAACTTTATTCACCTCAACGCTGAACTGCTCCACAACCTATAGACTCACTTTTAAGGACTCTACAATTCATGTTCCCAGTATTATTTATGTTCATTTGCACAATTTGTCATTTTTTTTGCACATTGATTGTTTGTCAGTCTTTATTCTGCATAGCTTTTCATAAATTCTATTTATTTTTTTATTTTCCTGTAAATGCCTAGAAGAAAATGAATCTCAGGCAGTAAATGATGAGACATATGCAATTTGATACTAAATTTACTTAGACTTTGAAGTTGGACATTTCCCCGGTCTGGAAACCGTCATCACTCCCCATCATCACTGAACGTCCATCGTCACAGCACTGTGGGAATAACTTCGCCACAGGGAGCTCGGCTGCTCAAGAAAGCAGCTCACCTTCACCTCCCCAAGTGCTCGTATGGCTGGTATGAAGATCTGGTGTTGTCAGGGATGCCCATGTCCCTTCACTGAAGAAATGAGTTGCTCATTCAATCCATACACAGTGTTGTTACACCAGGTAAACCAGTTTACAGTGTTTGCATTTTGAGCTATAATTCACCATGTACACAGGCAGTTGCTCGATGCACTCAGTTATGACCATGAGACAATAACACGTTGGAGCAGAATTAGACCATTCAGCCCATCAAGTCTGCTCCACCATTCCATCATGGCTGATTTATTATCCCTCTCAATCCTGCTCTCCTGCCTTCTCCCCACAACTTTTGACAACCTTACCAATGAAAAACTTATCAACCTCGCTTTAAAATACTCAATAACTTGGCCTCTACACACTTCTGTGGTAATAAATTCCACAGATTCACCACCTCTGACGAAAGAAATTCAAAGTTCTAAGTAAAATTTATTATCAGAGTACATATATGTCACCACATGCAGCCCTGAGATTCCTTGTCTGTGGGCATATCTACAGAACAGTGACTGTAAGCAGGATCTCTAAACTGTAAACATCAGAAACGGGAAACAAACTGTGCAAATACAGATATAAATAAACAGGTAAACAATAAACAAAATTTCTCCTCATCTTTGTTCTAAAGGGACGTCCTTCTACTCTGGGGCTGTGCTGCCGGGTCCCAGTCTCTCCCACCATGTGTGTGCATACACACGTTCACAGAGTTGCTATACATGCACAGATTTTTTATTGCACTGGCACCCAGCTGTTTATTGTGCACAATGTTAATCACTGTGTCCACAGTCATTCATTGTCTACAGAGTGTCAAACACTGTGTCCGCAGTCATTCACCATCCACAGAGTGACACACACTGCGTCCGCAGTCATTCACTGTGCAAAGAGTGTCGTAAACTGTGTCCGCAGTCACTCACTGTCTATAGAGTGTTGTACACAGTGTCCGCAGTCACTCACTGTCTATAGAGTGTTGTACACAGTGTCCGCAGTCATTCACTGTGCGCAGTGTTGTACACAGTGTCCGCAGTCATTCACTGTCTATAGAGTGTTGTACACAGTGTCCGCAGTCATTCACTGTGCGCAGTGTTGTACACAGTGTCCGCAGTCACTCACTGTCTATAGAGTGTTGTACACAGTGCCCGCAGTCATTCACTGTCTATAGAGTGTTGTACACAGTGTTCGCAGTCATTCACTGTCTATAGAGTGTTGTACACAGTGTCCGCAGTCATTCACTGTGCGCAGTGTTGTACACAGTGTCCGCAGTCATTCACTGTCTATAGAGTGTTGTACACAGTGTCCGCAGTCATTCACTGTGCGCAGTGTTGTACACAGTGTCCGCAGTCATTCACTGTCTATAGAGTGTTGTACACAGTGTCCGCAGTCATTCACTGTGCGCAGTGTTGTACACAGTGTCCGCAGTCACTCACCGTCCACAGAGAGACATACGCTGGCAGCTATTGGTGAAACCGCCAGCCCCACACTTCTGCACCTCACAATAGAAAGTAAAACTCCGTTTCAAAACTAAACTGCGTCATGGGACGAATAAGCAGCACTGCGGCGTATCTGACTGACGATCTAATTGAAAATAACTGCGTCACCAGGGGTCTCCCTTTTATATACCTGTTGAGAACAGGTCATCATGTGACCTCACTTGCGAGAAAATTACATCATGTGACCTCGGCAAGACCATTCATCATCCTCAGTAGACAGTCACAAGACATTCATGAAATATGTAACACCAGTAATTCACTGTCCACAGAGTGTCGTACACTGTGTCTGCAGTCACTCACCGTCTGTAGAATGTCATACACTGTGTCCGCACTCATTCACTGTCGACAGTGTTGTACATTGAGTCCGCAGTCATTCACTGACCACAGAGTGTCGTACACTGTGTCCACAGTCACTCACCATCCACAGAGTGTGATACACTGTGTCTGCAGTCATTCACTGTGCGCAGAGAGTCATACATTGTGTCTGCAGTCACTCAACATCCACAGAGTGCCGTGCACTGTGTCCGCAGTCATTCTCTGTCCACAGAGTGTCATACACTCAGTCTGCATTCTTTCACTGTCCACAGAGTGTTATACACCATGTCTGAAGTCATTCACTGTACATAGAGTCTTTTACATTTTGTCCGCAACATTGACCAGCAACAATGAATATAGAATTGAGTCAGGTTTTATAAAAACAAACAAACATTTATTAACCTTTGCTCAAAAATAGAGAAATTTACTAAAAACAACTTAATTAACTGTAAGTTAACTGCAATACGGCAACTCTGGAACCCCTCTTAATAGGGTAAATGCGAAAACAGTTCTTAAAATAGTGAACTCGAAAGTACTAGAGATTTATACAGTCAATTAGGAGAGACTTTCCTGAAGTAAAGTATTCCGTGAAGACCTCATGTTACCGCTGATCCCAGCCGGAACCTACCTTGACCGCAGAATTCACGACAACGGAAATAAAACGGTTCAAAGGACCTGACCTTTTCCTTTGTAGAATAGACACTGCACAACCTTTTCTGCTTTAGCAGAGGTTATCTCGTGCAGATCACTCTTTTTTGAACGAAGATTCAATAATGGTCGATCCTATCCAATACTGCAAACGATATCAGCTTTACTCGATTCCTTCAGGTTCCATACCTTAGTAATGTCTTCACTCTCCAATACTACTGAAAAGATACACCAACAAAGCTGGCAGCTATTGGTGAAACTGCCAGCCCAACACTTCTGCACCTCACAATAGAAAGTAAAACTCCGTTTCAAAACTAAACTGCGTCATGGGACGAATACACAGCATAGCGGAGTATCTGACTGATGATCTAAATGAAAACTAACAAGAGGTCTTGCTTTTATATACCTGTTGAGAACAGGTCATCATGTGACCTCACTGGCAGGAAAATTACATCATGTGACCTCCGCAAGACCATTCATCATCCTCATAAGACAGTCACAAGATATCCATGAAGTATGTAAAAGCAGTCATTCACTGTCCACAGAGTGTCGTGCAATGTACCCGAAGTCATTCACTGACCACAGAGCGTGTACACTGTATCCGTAGTCATTCACTGTACACAAAGTGTCATACACTGTGTCCGCAGACATTCACTGTGCACAGAGTGTCGTACACTGTGTCCGCAGTGTCACGTGACCGGTAACAACGAATATAGAATTGAGTCAGGTTTTATGAAACAAACAAACATTTATTAACCTTCGCTCAAAAATAGTGAAATGTACTTAGATGCCCAACTTAACCGGAAGTCAACTGCTATACGGCAACTCTAGAACAGTTCTTAAAAGGGTGAATGCGAAAGCAGCTCTTAAAATGGTAAATTCGAACACAGTTCTTCGAATGGTAAATTCGAAAGTCCAAGAGATTTATACAGTAAATTAGGAGAAACTTTCCTGAAGTAAAGAATTCCTCAAAGACATCACATTCCCGCTGATCCCCGCCGGAACCTGCCTTGTCCTCAGGATTCACAACGACAGAAATAAAACGGTTTAAAGAAACTGACTTTTTCCTCTGTAAAATAGACACTGCACAACCTTTACCGCTTTAGCAGATGTAATTCATGCAGATTATTCTTTCTTGAACGAAGATTCAATGATGGTCGATCCTCTCCAATATCGCTGAACGATATCAGCTTTAATCGATTCCTTCTGGTCCAGTACCTTAGTAATGTCTTCACTCTCCAATACTACTGAAAAGGTACACCAACAAAGCTGGCAGCTATTTGTGAAACTGCCGGCCCAACACTTCTGTACCTCACAATAGAAAGTAAAGCTCTGTTTTAAAACTAAACTGCATCATGGAACAAGTACTCAGCATATCGGAGTATCTGACGATCTAACTGTAAATAACTGCGTCACCAGGGGTCTCCCATTCATATACCCGTTGAGAACCTCACTGGTGGGCAAATTACATCATGTGACCTCGGCAAGACATTCATCATCTTCCTAAGACAGTCACAAGAAATTCATGAAGTATGTAACAGCAGTCATTCACTGTACACAGACAGTCGTACACTGTGTCCGTAGTCATTCACCGTCCACAGAGTGTTGTACACTGTGTCCGTAGACATTCACTGTCCACAGAGTGTCGTGCACTGTGTCCACAATTATCCACTGTCCACAGAGTGTTGAACACAGTGTCTGCCATGTCACGTGACCAGCAACAATGAATATAGAATTGAGTCAGGTTTTATAAAACAAACAAACATTTATTAACCTTTGCTCAAAAATAGTGAAACGTACTCGAACGACTATTTTAACTGGAAGTTAACTGCTAAACGGCAACTGTGGAACAGTTCTTAAAAGGGTAAATGCGAAAGCAGCTCTTAAAATGGTAAATTCGAACACAGATCTTAGAATGGTAAACTCGAAAGTCCAAGAGATTTATACTGGCAATTAGGAGAGACTTTCCTGAAGTAAAGAATTCCTCAAAGACATCACGTTACCGCTGATCCCGGCTGGAACCTGCCTTGTCCGCAGGATTCACTACGACAAAAATGAAATGGTTTTAAGGAATTGACCTTTTCCACTGTAGAATAGTCACTGCACAAACTTTTCTACTTTAGCGGAGCTAATTCATGCAGATCACTCTTTCCTGAGCGAAGATTCAATGGTGGTCGATCCTGTCCAATACCGCTGAACGATATCAGGTTTACTCTAATCCTTCTGGTCCACGAACTTAGTAATGTCTTCACTCTGCAATACCACTGAAAAGGTACACCAACAAAGCTGGCAGCTATTGGTGAAACTGCCAGCCCAACACTTCTGTACCTTACAATAGAAAGTAAAACTCAGTTTCAAAACTAAACTGCATAATGGGACGAATACTGAGTATATCGGAATATCTGACAACCTCACTAAAAATAACCAGGGTCTCCTTTCTATATACCTGTTGAGAACAGGTCATCATGTGACCTCACTGGCAGGAAAATTGCATCATGTGACCTCCGCAAGACCATTCATCATCTTCATTAGACAGTCACAAGATATCCATGAATTATGTAACAGCAGTCATTCACTGTCCACAGAGTGTCATACACTGTGTCTGCAGTCATTCACCGGGCACAGAGTGTCTTACATTTTGTGCGCAGTCATTTACTGTCCACAGAGTGTTATGTTACATACCGCAAGGAGATCTTGTGACTTTCTTGTGAGAATGATATAATTGTCTTTTGGAGGCGCTTGATATAATTTTCCTGCCGTTGTGAGGTCACATGATGACATGTTCACCGCCAGTATAAAAGGGAAGACCCCTGGTGACGCAGTTAGTTTTCCAGTTAGAACGTCAATGCGATACTCCGCTCCGCTGCATATTTGCAAAATGACGCAGTTTTGATTTTAAATGGAATTTTATGTTCTAATGTAAGGTACAGAAGTCTGAGTCGGCAGTTTGATCAATCGCTGCCAGGTTTGTTAATGTATCTTTTCAGTAACATTGGAGAGTGAAGACAGGACCCTGAAGGAGACATTCGACGGGTTTAGAAAAGATCGACCATTATTGAATTCATTCAAGAAAGTGATCTGCATGACACAGCCTCTGCAGAAAGGCAGCAGAAAAGGCTGTGCAGGATCTGTTCTACGGAGGAGGAAGGTCAGTGCCTTTAAAACCGTTTTATTCTCGTCGTCATGAATCCTGTGGATAAGGCAGGATCCGGCTGGGAGTGGCAGTGATGTCGTGTCTTCGAGGAAGTCGTTACTTCACGAAAGTCTCTCCAAATTGACTATATAAATCTCTTGGACTTTAAAATTTACCATTCGAAGAACTGTGCTTGAATTTATTGCTTTAAGGACTGGTTTCGCATTTATCCCTTTAAGAACTAGTACTGAGTAGCGGTTTACTGAATAGCCGCATACTTGTTTATTTCCGGTTAGGGTTTTCATTTTTTCTAGTTGTTTATCAGGGTTTAATAAATGTTTGTTTGTTTATAAATCCTGACTTGATATATTCATTATTGCCGATCATGTGACAGTCATACACTGTGTCCGCTGTCATTCACTGTGCACAGTGTTGTACTCTGTGTCCAGAGTCATTCACCATCCACCGAGTGTCGTACACTGTGTCCACAGTCATTCACCGTCCACAGTGTCATACACTGTGTCCGCAGTCACTCACTATCCACAGAGTGTCATACACTGTGTCCGCAGTCACTCACTATCCACAGAGTGTCATACACTGTGTCCGCAGTCACTCACTATCCACAGAGTGTCGTACACTGTGTCCGCAGTCACTCACTATCCACAGTGTCGTACACTGTGTCCTCAGTCACTCACTATCCACAGAGTGTCATACACTGTGTCCGCAGTCATTCACTATCCACAGAGTGTCATACACTGTGTCCGCAGTCATTCACTGTGCACAGAGTGTCGTACTCTGTGTCCGCAGTCATTCACTGTCCACAGAGTGTCATACACTGTGTCCGCAGTCACTCACTATCCACAGAGTGTCGTACACTGTGTCCGCAGTCACTCACTATCCACAGAGTGTCGTACACTGTGTCCGCAGTCACTCACTATCCACAGAGTGTTTTACTCTGTGTCTGCAGTGTCCCATGTCCGGCAACAATGAATATAGAATTGAGTCAGGTTTTTTAAAAACGAACATTTATTAACCTTTGCTCAAAAATAGCGAAATGTACTTAAACGACTAACTTAACTGGAAGTTAACTGCTATACGGCAACTCTGGAACAGTTCTTAAAAGGGTAAATCCGAAAACAGTTCTTAAAATGGTAAATTCAAACACAGTTCATAGAATGGTAAATTCGAAAGTCCAAGGAATTTATACAGTCAATTAGGAGAGACTTTCCTGAAGTAAAGAATTCCTCGAAGACGTCACATTACCACAGATCCCAGCTGGATCCTGCCTTGTCTGCAGGCCTCATGACGACAGAAATAAAATGGTTTAAAGGAACTGACGTTTTCCTCAGTAGAATAGACACTGCACAACCTTTACCGCTTTAGCAGAAGTAATTCATGAGGATCACTCTTTCTTGAATGAAGATTCAATAATGGTCGATCTTCCCCAATACCGCCGAACAATATCAGCTTAACTTGATTCCGTCAGGTTCTGTACCTTAGTAACGTCTTCACTGAAAAGGTACACCAACAAAGCTGGCATCTATTGGTGAAACTGCCGGTCCCACATTTCCGTACCTTACAATAGAAAGTAAAACTCCGTTTTAAAACTAAACTGCGTCATGGGACGAATACACAGCATAGCGGAGTATCTGACTGACGATCTAGCTGAAAACTAACTGCGTCACCCTTCTATATACCTGTTGAGAACAGGTCATCATGTGACCTCACTGGCAGGAAAATTACATCACGTGACCTCCGCAAGAACATTCATCATCCTCATAAGACAGTCACAAGATATCCATGAAGTATGTAACAGCAGTCATTTACTGTACACAGAGTGTCGTAAACTGTGTTCGCAGCCATTCACCATCCACAGTGTTATACACTGTGTCCGAAGTCATTCACTGTACACAGAGCGTTGTACATTGTGTCCATAGTTATTCACTGTCCACAGAGAGCCGTACACTGTGTCCCCAATCACTCACTGTGCACAGCGTATTGTACACTGTGTCCGCAGTCACTCACCATCCACCAAGTGCTGTACACTGTGTTCGAAGTCATTCACTGTGCACAGAGTGTCGTACACTGTGTCTGCGGTCATTCAGTATACGCAGAGTGTCGTAAACTGTGTCCACAGTCACTCACTGTACACAAGGTGTTGTACACTGTGTCCGCAGTCATTCTCTATCCACAGAGTGTTTAACTCTGTGTCCGCAGTGTCACAGGACCAGCAACAATGTATATAGAATTGAGTCAGGGTTTATAAAAACAAACAAACATTTATTCACTTTTGCTCAAAAATAGCGAAATGTACTTAAACGACTAACTTAACTGGAAGTTAACTGCTATATGGCAAATCTGGAACAGTTCTTAAAAGGGTAAATCCGAAAACAGTTCTTAAAGTGGTAAATTCGAACACAATTCATAGAATGGCAAATTCAAAAGTCCAAGAGATTTATAGACAATTAGGAGAGACTTTCCTGAAGTAAAGAATTCCTCGAAGACGTCAAGTTACCGCTGATCCCAGCCAGATCCTGCCTTGTCCGCAGTATTCATGATGACGGAAATAAAATGGTTTAAAGGAACTGATGTTTTCCTCTATAGGATAGTCACTGCACAACCTTTACCGCTTTAGCAGAAGTAATTCATGAGGATCACTCTTTCTTGAACGAAGATTCAATAATGCTCGATCTTTTCCAATACTGCCGAACAATATCAGCTTAACTTGATTCCATCAGGTTCTGTACCTTAGTAACGTCTTCACTGAAAAGGTACACCAACAAAGCTGGCAGCTATTGGTGAAACTGCCAGCCCAACACTTCCGTACCTTCCAATAGAAAGTAAAACTCCGTTTTAAAACTAAGCTGTGTCATGGGACGAATACACAGCATAGTGGAGTATCTGACTGACAAACTAACTGAAAACTAACAGCATCACCAGGGGTCTCGCTTTTATATACCTGTTGAGAACAGGTCATCATGTGACCTCACTGGCAGGAAAATTACATCATGAGACCTCCACAAGAACAGTCACAAGCTATACATGAAATAGCAGTCATTCACTGTCCACAGAGTGTCATACACTGTGTCCGTAGTCACTCACCGTTCGCTGAATGTCATACACTGTGTCCACAGTCATTCACTGTGCACAGAGTGTCATACACTGTGTCCGCAGACATTCACCGTCCAGAGTGTTGTACACTGTGTCCGCAGTGTCATGAATCCCGTGATGGGTTGAAAAGGACCAGCAGAAATGGGACACATCTAGAGTCTGGCTTACTATAAATTAAGACTATATTTATTACTACTACGAATTAATATCATTAAACTGAATAATACAATACAAGTTATAAACTATTATATATATATATCCGTAAATGTGTGTGTGGATACAAAAAATAATAGTCCAGGAGGTAGATATCAGTCTTACAGCGTCAGGTAAGTTTAAGCAGTTCAGTTCACTTTGTGTTGCGTCGAGTTGAATTGATGGAGAGAGAGAGAGTTAATTGAGTTGATGTCCAAGTTGGCAGCTTTAGTTGTTCTTGCTTCGAAGTCTTCAGATTCATTTTGTGTGACCCCCCCCCCAACACAGACACAGATGGACAGAGCCCCTTCTAGGGAACGGTCTACTAACCTACAGCACGGGTTCACCACCAGCAGACCCCCACAGGCAAGCTCTTACCCGCACTGGTAATCACGGGTCTAAATTAATCAGTCGTTCGCCTCCACCCTCGTGGTGGTCTTAAGCTCCACCAGAGGTTTCTTGGGTTGCTTCCGCAGTTCTCTCATGCCGTGTCTCCTCTGTCGTTATCAGACCGAAGGATTAACTTTTTACAATCCATCCAAAATTCCAGCCTCCGTTAGCTCAACCACTCTGAGCTGTTACCATGGTGACTTCCCAGCTCGTGTCTCTCTCTCTCTCTCTTTTAATCGCCTCCTTGTTCATTAGACTGCTGAACTTTCTAGCAGTTTCTCACCTGCATGACACCTTCCCCCATTGGGAAAATTTTATTCTACAAGCAAAATTTTGCTGACTCACAAATTCTACACACCGAGCACTACATTCTACTCCACAGAGTGTACATTAAGCATTTACACAGTTTGTCAGCATTTTTAACAGTGGGATAGGCAGTCCGCAATGACATTGTCCGTACCCCTTAAGTATCTTATCTCGATATCAAACTGCTGTAAACACAGGCTCCAGTTTAATAAACGCTGATTTCGATCTTTAATCTTATCTAAAAACACCAAAGTATTGTGGTCAGTGTACACCACTAACGGCTTTTGTGCGGGACTAACGTAAACCTCGAAATGTTGTAATGCAAAAAAGAGGGACAGCAATTCCTTTTCTATTGTCGAGTAATTTTTCTGGTGCACATTAAACTTTTTGGAAAAGTATGCCTCCGGATGTTTAATACCATCATCCCCTCTCTGTAATAGCACCGCCCCTGCAGCTTCATCGCTAGCGTTCATCGCTAGGGAGAACGGCTTGGTGAAGTCCGGTGCCTTTAGCACTGGATGGTGACACAGAATACTCTTTAACTGTTCAAATGCCTCTTGGCAATGCTCATCCCATGCAAATCGTTCACTCTTTCTCAACAGCTTTGTCAGTGGAAGGGCAATATCTGTAAAGTTCTTGTAAACTTTTCGATAATACCCCATCATACCTAAAAACCTTCTCAATGCTCTCTTACCTGTTGGAATGGGTACATCAGTGATAGTCTAAACTTTCCCTTTCACAGGACCCAGTTAACCCTGGCCCACTACATAACCAAGATACGTGACCCTGCCGTGACCAAACTCACTCTTGGCAAGGTTCACTGTCAGATTAGCTTTAGAGAGCCGATCAAATAATTTCTCTACTGTTACAATGTGTTCTTCCGACATGTCGTTCCATACTACTAAATCATCAATGTATGTCCCAGTATTTTTCAAGCTTTGAATCACAGAGATTATCATACGTTGGAATGTCCTGGGGCAGTCTTCATCCCGAAAGGTATCACATTATACTTGTACAACCCCGAGGGGGTGACGAATGCCGATATCTCTCGAGCTCTATCAGTTAAGGGAACGCACCAGTACCCTTTTAGCAGGTCAATTTTTGTTAGGTACTTAGCCTTTCCCACTCTATCGATGCAGTCACCTATTCTGGGAATAGGGTAAGCATCTGTTTTAGTTATTGCGTTGACCTTTCTATAATCTATGCAAAATCTCATTGCACCATCGGGCTTGGGAACTATCACGCACGGGGAAGCCCACGCAGAGGTGGATGGCCTGAATATACCATTGGCCAACATATATTCGATTTCCTGTTCCACTACTTTACTACGTTCTAAATTCATCCTGTAGGGGTGCTGTTTCACTGGATCAGCTTGCCCCACAATGACATCAGGGGTAGCTATACTACACTGCCTCGGTGTATCTGAGAATAGATCGGAATGTTTCCCAATTAGCTCCTTTATCTGTTGCTGCTGTTTCAGTTCCAGGTGGTTAATTTTACTGTCTATGTTCTCCAAAACACTAGCATTCTTGAGTCGAGCTGAAACTAGACACTGCTTATACACTCACCGTTATCTCTGGGCTAGTCTTTGCAGCTGGGTCTTGTTTGGTCATGACCCCAACTGATACGGATTTAGAATCAAAATAAGGTTTGATTAGGTTCACATGCACTAATTGAGTGGTCTTCCTTCTACCAGGTGTCCTGATAACATAGTTCAGCTCATCAATTTTCCTCATTATTTCGTAAGGTCCACGAAATTGAGCCTAGTGAGGGTTATTCTCCAAGGGAAACAAAACCAAGACCTTATCTCCAACCTCATTGCTTTGCTCCCTCGCCTGTCTGTCATACCAGTGCTTCATATCAGCCTGGGAGTCTTGGAGATTGTGTTTCGCAAGGTCACAAGCCCTGCTCAGCCTGTCTCGAAACCCTAAGGCATAATCCTATACACCAATTCGCACTTCCTTATCAGACCATTGCTCTCCCAGTAAGGTCAAAGGTCCTCGAGGCCTATGACCGAACACAAGCTCAAACGGACTGAACCCCAACGATTCCTGGATCGAATCTCTTATTACAAATAGGAGTAAAGGTATACTTTCATCCCAATGTTTTTCATTTTCCATACAGCACATTCTAATCATGGTTTTGAGGGTAGAGTGAAACCTCTTTATCGCTCCCTGGGATTGGGGATGGTATGCCGCGGACAAAATTTGTTTTGCTCCCAGTTCCGTAACTATCTGTTGGAATACAGCCGATGTAAAATTACTGCCCTGATCCAATAGTATCTCCGTGGGCAGACCCACTAACGTGAAGAACTTAATAAGCGCCTTCACAACTGTTTTAGCCTGTAGGTTCCTGAGGGGTATTGCTTCTGGGAACCTAGAGGCAGCGCACATAATGGTTAACAAATATTGGTGGCCACCTGCAGTCTTTGGCAGTGGGTCAACACAATCCGTAATGACTCTGGAGAAAGGTTCGCCAAAAGCTGGTATGGGGTGAAGTGGCGCTTTTGGGATAGTCTGATTCGGTTTCCCTACCACTTGACATGTGTGACAAGTTTTACAAAAAACTGCCACATCCTTTCTTATACCCGGCCAATGAAATTCTTTCATAATCTTGTGCCCTGCCTTTCTAACTCCAAGATGTCCCCCTAAAGGCATTGTATGAGCCATCTTTAAAATTTCTGTACGGTAACCCTTCAGAACCACCACCTGCTGCACCAAGGCCCAGTCCTCATCGGCAGGTACTGTCGGTGGCCTCCACTTCCTCATTGATACCCTGTCCTTCAGATAGTAACCCATTGACTCCCTCTGAATTTCATCCTCAGAAAGAGCTGTCTCTTTTAAAACCGCAATCTCAGGATCCCTATCCTGCTCTTCCACAAGCTTCTGCCTGGACAATGACAAACCCCTCTTATCAGCCTCACTACCTGGGTCTTGGTCGAACACAGACAGTAGAAAAGTTTCAGATAAGTCAGTAGGATCCATACCACTGTCTTTGCACCTGACCCCTCTCATCCAGAACACTTCACTTCTGCAGCCTTCCTTGTCATACTTCTTGTGACGGCACATGCGGGATAAAGTTCACTGTCTGCGCTTGTCTCACTAACAGCAGGCCGGCTTGTTAGCTGTAACCATGGGTATACATCTTTTCCTGCCAGGTCATTTCCCAACAAGACATCCACGTTGTCAGAGCAGTGCTGCCAAGATAATCAAGGACACGACCCACCCAGCCAACACACTTTTTGTCCCTCTTCCCTCCGGGAGAAGGCTCAGGAGCTTGAAGACTCGTACGGCCAGATTTGGGAACAGCTTCTTTCCAACTGTGATAAGACTGCTGAACGGATCCTGACCCGGATCTGGGCCGTACCCTCCAAATATCCGGACCTGCCTCTCGGTTTTTTTGCACTACCTTACTTCCCATTTTTTTATTTTCTATTTATGATTTATAATTTAAAATTTTGATATTTACTAATTTGAACTATTTTTGATATTTTTAAAATTTAATATTTGTAATCCAGGGAGTGTGAAGCTCAGAATCAAATATCACTGTGATGATTGTCTGTTCTAGTACTAATTGTTTGGCGACAATAAAGTATAAAGTATAAAGTTAGCTATCGGTAATTTAGGTCGTATCCCTATCGCAACTGGTTCAGACACTAAGTCACATTTCAAAATTATTTTGTGCAAAGGCATGACCTCTGTTCACTTGCCAATACCTTCCAGAATATTCACTTGGTCCGTTTTTGTCTCGTCACCAAATTCTAAGACATCACTTAATATCAGTGACTGAAAGGCCCCAGTATCGCGCCAGATTCTTACTGGAACTAGGGGTGACCCCTCCTTCACAGACACAAAACCCTTGATAATAAACCACTCAATCCCCTCCTGAACTTGGCCAGACCCCACCTTCCTTCCTGTGGCCTCAGCCGCCGGCGCTCACACATCGGGGGTTTTCCCCTCCTCCTTTCCTATTTCTTTCTTCGGAATAAGACAGTTAGATGCCACATGGCCAGGCTTCCTGCAGTAGTAACAGGTAAAACTGGAAAACTTACTTTTGGTCGGTTTCCCCTCCTCTTTACCTCTGTCACTAGCCCCTCCCTTGTTTACGGTTTTACTTGGCAGATTATCCCGGTAACTCTTCTGATAACCCTTGTTCGGGAAAAGCTTAATCTTGTGAGTCAGGTCAAACTTATCCACTAACCTAGTGGCCGCGGAAAGAGTTTCAACCTCTTTCTCTTCTACGTATGTCCAAATCTCACCAGGGACTCACTCTGTAAATTCTTCGATCAGCATCACCTGTCTCACTTTGTGGTAGTCCTCGTCTACCTCTTTCGAGACGCACCACCGATCAAAGTACTTCTCCTTTTCACGGGCAAACTCTATATATGTCTGGTTCCCAGACTTCCTCAAACCCCGAAACTTCTGTCAGTACGGTTCTAGCACCATTTCATAGACCTTAAGCACAGACTCCTTCACAGTATCATAATTAGTCGACTCAGTCACAGATAAGGCAGAATATCCTTGCTGTGCCTTCCCTTTTAACACACTTTGCAGCAATACTGCCCAGTCCTCCCTCGGCCACTTCCTGTTCTCAGTCACTTTCTCAAAATGTAGGAAGTACCTATCAATGTCTTCTTCAGCAAACGGAGGTACCAACTTAATTTCCTGACTGACATTAATTGATACACCCCTCTCGCCACCACGGCCTGACACTTGACCCTCTTGACACCGCATCTCCCTCTCAAACTCCATCTGTTTCTCTGCCTCTGCAGCCTTGAACTTAAGCCTCTCCGTTCCTAATTGTTCTAGCTGTAACAGGGTCTCCTCGTCACCTATCGGAAACTCCTGTAGCGACTCCTCCTCAAATAACTCTTTCCCAACACAATATTCAGCTATTTTCCTCCAAATTCCTGCCTTCGTCATACTCTTCTGTATTCCGGAAAGTTTCCATTTCTTAGCAATGTCACATAGAACCTCCTTTCTGGCACTCCTCAGAAAAAGAGGAGTAGGGCTCTCTATAAATTCACTAGCCTCCATTTCTGCTGTTTTCCACACACAGATTAATTACAAGGGATTTTCCCAATCAAGACAAGCCCCCACACAATTTCAAAAATTGTCTCCAACCAAATTTGTTTAGATCCCGGATGCAGGCCCCAATTTTGTCACGAACCCCGTGACGGGTTGAAAAGGACCAGCAGAAATGGAACACACCGAAAGTCTGGTTTACTATAAATTAAGACTATATTTATTACTACTACGAATTAATATCATTAAACCGAATAATGCAATACAGGTTATAAACTATTTTAAATATATCCGTAAATGTGTGTGGATACAAAAAATAATAGTCCAGGAGGTAGATATCAGTCTTACGATGTCAGGTAAGTTTAAGCAGTTCAGTTCACTTTGTGTTGCATTGAATTGATGGAGAGAGAGAGAGTTAATTGTGTTGATGTTCAAGTTGTTCTTGCTTCCGAAGTCTTCAGAGTCACTTGGTGTGACCCCCACACAGACACAGATGGACAGAGCCCCTTCTAGGGAATGGTCCACTAATCCACAGCACAGGTTCACCACCAGCAGACCCCCACAGGCAAGCTCTTACCCGTACTGGTAATCATGGGTCGAAATTAATCGATTCGTGGCCACCACCCTCGTGGTGGTCTTAAACTCCACCAGTGGTTTCTCGGGTAGCTTCCGCAGTTCCCTCGTGTCATGTCTCCTCTGCTGTTATCAGACCGAAGGATCAACTTTCTATAATCCATCCAAAATTCCAGCATCCGTTAGCTAAACCGCTCTGAGCTGTTACTATGGTGACTTCCCAGCTCGTGTCTCAGCTCGTGCCGTACTCTGTCTCTCTTTTAATTGCCTCCTTGTTCATTAGACTGTTGAACTTTCTAGCAGTTTCTCACCTACGTCACAGCAGTCATTCACTGTCCACAGAGTGTTGTACTGTGTCTGTAGTCACTCACTGTCTACAGTGTCATTCACTGTGTCCGCAGTTGTTCACTGTCCACAGAGTGCTTTACACTGTGTCTGCAGTGTCACGTGACCGGCGACAATGAATACAGCATTGAGTCAGGTTTTATAAAAACAAGTAAACATTTATTAACCTTTGCTCAAAAATAGCAAAATGTACGTAAACGACTAACTTAACTGGAAGTTAACTGCTATACGGCAACTCTGGAACAGTTCTTAAAAGGGTCAATACGAAAACAGTTCTTAAAGTGGTAAATTTGAACACAGTTCTTAGACTGGTAAGTTCGAAAGTCCAGGAGATTAATACAGTCAATTAGGAGAGTATTTCCTGAAGTAAAGAATTCCTTGTAGACGTCACGTTACCGCTGATCCCAGCCGGAACCTGCCTTGTCTGCAGGATTCACAATGACGGAAATAAAACGGTTTAAAGGAACTGACCTTTTCCTCTGTAGAATAGACACTGCTCAACCTCTTCTGCTTTACTAGAGGTTACCTCATGCAGACGACTCTTTCTTCAACGAAGATTCAATAATTCTCGATCTTCTCGAATACCTCCGAACGATATCAGCTTTACTCGATTACTTCAGGTTCCATCCCTTAGTAATGTCTTCACTCTCCAATACTACTGAAAGGGTACACCAACAAAGCTGGCAGCTATTAGTGAAACTGCCAGCCCAACACTTCTGTACTTGAGGGGGAAGACCTGACAGGGGACGACCACTATGACCGGGTCTCTGGCACTGAGCCTGGCGCTGTTGTGCAGGAGAGAAGGAGGGAGAAGAGGAATGCGGTAGTCATAGGGGATTCCATAGTCAGGGGAATAGACAGGAGATTCTGTGAGCCTGATAGAGATACTCGCATGGTGTGTTGCCTCCCAGGTGCCAGGGTGCGGGATGTCTCGGATCGGGTCCTGAATATTCCGAAAGGAGAGGGCGAGCAGCCAGTTGTCTTGGTACATGTTGGTACCAATGACATAGATAGGACAAAGGAGAGATTTCTGGGAGTTAGGAAGGAAGCTGAGAAGCAGGACTTCCAGAGTAGTAACCTCGGGATTGCTACCTGTGCCACGTGCTAGCGAGGGCAAGAATAGTAGGATCAAGCAGATTGGTGCAGGTGGCAGGGCTTCAGATTCTTGGATCATTGGGATCTCTTCTGGGGGAAGTATGACCTGTTCAAAATGGACGGGTTACACCTGAACCCGAAGGGGACTGATATCCTGGCAGGCAAGTTTAATAGAGCTGTTAGGGAGGGTTTAAACTAATTTGGCAGGGGGATGGGAACCGGAATGATAGAGCGGAGGAAGGGGAAAACAGAAATAAATCTAAGATAGTGAGCAGTAAAGATGTCAGGAAAGACAGGCAGGTGATGGGGCAAATTTGTAGCCACTGGGATGAGTTGCAGTGCAATAAAGTTGCAGTGAAATCAAAGCGAAAAGTACCAAATACTGATCTGAAGGTGTTATACTTAAATGCACGCAGCATAAGGAATAAGGTGGATGATCTTGTCGTACAGCTACAGATTGGCAGGTATGATATTGTGGCCATCACTGAGACGTGGCTAAAGGATGCATATCTCTGGGAGCGGAACGTCCAAGGACACATGGTGTATTGGAAGGATAGGAAGGTAGGCAGAGGGGGAGGCGTGGCTTTATTGGTAAGAAATGATATTAAATCATTAGAAAGAGGTGACATAGGATCGGAAGGTGCAGAATCTTTATGGGTTGAGCTCAGAAATAGCAGGGGTAAAAGGACCCTGATGGCAGTTATTTATAGGCCTCCAAACAGCTGCAGGGATGTGGACTACAAATTACAGCAGGAAATAGAAAAGGCTTGTCAGAAGGGCAGTGTTATGATAATTGTGGGTGATTTTAACATGCGAGTGGATTGGGAAAATCAGGTCGGCACTGAATCTCGAGAGAGAATTTGTAGAATGTCTGCGAGATGGCTTTTTAGAACAGCTTGTTGTTGAGTCCACTGGGGATCGGCTGTACTGGATTGGGTATTGTGCAATGAACCGGAGGTGATTAGAGAGATTGAGGTGAAGGAACCCTTAGGAGGCAGTGATCATAACATGATTGAGTTCACTGTGAAATTTGAAAAAGAGAAGCCGAAATCTGATGTGTCGGTATTTCAGTGGAGTAAAGGAAATTACAGTGGCATGAGAGAGGAACTGGCCAAAGTTGACTGGAAAGGGACACTGGCGGGAAGGACAGCAGAGCAGCAGTGGCTGGAGTTTATGCGAGAAGTGAGGAAGGTGCAAGACAGGTACATTCCAAAAAAGAAGAAATTTTCGAATGGAAAAAGGATGCAACCGTGGCTGACCAGAGAAGTTAAAGCCAAAGTTAAAACAGAGGGCATACAAGGAAGCAAAAATTAGTGGGAAGACAGAGGATTGGGAAGTTTTTAAAAGCTTACAAAAGGAAACTAAGAAGGTCCTTAAGAGGGAAAAGATTAACTATGAAAGGAAGCTAGCAAGTAATATCAAAGAGGATACTAAAAGTTTTTTCAAGTATATAAAGAGTAAAAGACAGGTGAGAGTAGATATAGGACCAATAGAAAATGATGCTGGAGAAATTGTAATGGGAGATAAGGAGATGGTGGAGGAACTGAACGAGCATTTTGCATCAGTCTTCACTGAAGAAGACATCAGCAGTATACCAGACACTCAAGGGTGGCAGGGAAGAGAAGTATGCACAGTCACAATTACGACAGAGAAAGTACTCAGGAAGCTGAATAGTCTAAAGGTAGATAAATCTCCCGGACCAGATGGAACGCACCCTCGTGCTCTGAAGGAAGTAGTTGTGGAGATTGCGGAGGCATTAACGATGATCTTTCAAAAGTCGATAGATTCTGGCATGGTTCCGGAGAACTGGAAGATTGCAAATGTCACTCCGCTATTTAAGAAGGGGACAAGGAAGCAAAAAGGAAATTATAGATCTGTTAGCTTGATATTGGTGGTTGGGAAGTTGTTGGAGTCGATTGTTAAGGATGAGGTTACGGAGTACCTGGAGGCATATGACAAGATAGGCAGAACTCAGCATGGATTCCTTAAAGGAAAATCCTGCCTGACAAACCTATTGCAATTTTTTGAGGAAATTACAAGTAGGCTAGACAGGGGAGATGCAGAGGATGTTGTATATTTGGATTTTCAGAAGGCCTTTGACAAGGTGACACACATGAGGCTACTTAACAAGATAAGAGCCCATGGAATTACGGGAAAGTTATATACATGGATAGAGTGTTCGCTGATTGGCAGGAAACAGAGAGTGGGAACAAAGGGATCCTATTCTGGTTGGCTGCCGGGTACCAGTGGTGTTCCACAGGGGTCTGTGTTGGGGCTGCTTCTTTTTACATTGTACATCAATGATCTGGATTATGGAATAGATGGCTTTGTGGCTAAGTTTGCTGATGATACGAAGATGGGTGGAGGAGCCGGTAGTGCTGAGGAAACAGAGGTCTGCAGAGAGACTTGGATAGATTGGAAGAATGGGCAAAGAAGTGGAAAATGAAATACAATGTTGGAAAGTGTATGGTTATGCACTTTGACAGAAGAAATAAATGCAATTATTTAAATGTGGAGAGAATTCAAAGTTCTGAGATGCAATGGGACTTGGGAGTCCTTGTACAGGATACCCTTAAGGTTAACCTCCAGGTTGAGTCAGTAGTGAAGAAGGCGAATGCAATGCTGGCATTCATTTCTAGAGGAATAGAGTATAGGAGCAGGGATATGATGTTGAGGCTCTATAAGGTGCTGGTGAGACCTCACTTGGAGTACTGTGGGCAGTTTTGGTCTCCTTATTTAAGAAAGGATGTGCTGACGTTGGAGGGGGTACAGAGAAGATTCACTAGAATGATTCCGGGAATGAGGGGGTTAACATATGAGGATCGTTTGTCCGCTCTTGGACTGTATTCCTTGGAGTTTAGAAGAATGAGGGGAGACCTCATAGAAACATTTCGAATGTTGAAAGGCATGGACAGAGTGGATGTGGCAAAGTTGTTTCCCATGATGAGGGACTCTAGTATGAGAGGGCATGACTTAAGGATTGAAGGGCGCCCGTTCAGAACATAGTTGCGAAGAAATTTTTTTAGCCAGAGGGTGGTGAATCTATGGAATTTGTTGCCACGGGCAGCAGTGGAGGCCAAGTCTTTGGGTGTATTTAAGGCAGAGATTGATAAGTATCTGAGTAGCCAGGGCATCAAAGGTTATAGTCAGAAGGTAGGGGGGTGGGACTAAATGGGAGAATGGATCAGCTCATGATAAAATGGCGGAGCAGACTTGATGGGCCGAATGGCTGGCTTCTGCTCGTTTGTCTTATGGTCTTATGGGACCTTACAATAGAAAGTAAAATTCTGTTTTAAAACTAAACTGCGTGATGGGACGAAAGCGCAGCATAGAAGAGTATCTGACGGACAACCGAACTGAAAACTAACTGCGTCACCAGGGGTCTCCCTTTCATATACCTGCGGAGAACAGGTCATCATGTGACCTCACTGGCAGGAAAATTACATCATGTGACCTCCGCAAGACCATTCATCATTCTCATAAGACGGTCACAAGATATCCATGAAGTATGTAACAGCAGTCATTCACTGTCCACAGAGTACATGCGGGTAAATGCGAAAACAGTTCTTAAAGTAGTAAATTCGAACACAGTTCTTAGAATGGTAAATTCTAAAGTCCAAGAGATTCATACAGTCAATTATGAGAGACTTTCCTGAAGCAAAGAATTTGTCGAAGACGTCACGTTACCGCTGACCCTTGCTGGAACCTGCCTTGTCTGCAGGATACACGACGATGGAAATAAAACGGTTTAAAGGAACTGACCTTTTCCTCTGTAGAATAGACACTGCACAACATTTACTGCTTTAGCAGAGGTAATCTCATGCAGATCACTCTTTCTTGAACGACGATTCAATAATGGTCGATCCTCTCCAATATCGCCGAACAATATCAGCTTGACTCGATTTCTTCAGGTTCTGTACCTTAGTAATGTCTTCACTCTCCAATACTACTGAAAAGGTACACCAACAAAGCTGGCAGCTATTGGTGAAACTGCCGGCCCAACTCTTCTGTACCTGACAATAGAAAGTAAAACTTCGTTTTAAAACTAAACTGCGTCATGGGACGAATACACAGCACTGCGGAGTATCTGACTGACGATCTAACTGAAAACTAATTGCGTCACCGGGGTCTCCCTTTTATATACCTGTTGAGAACATCATGTGACCTCACTGGTGGGAAAATTACCTCCGTAAGACCATTCATCATCCTCATAAGACAGTAACAAAATATCCATGAAGTATGTAACAGCAGTCATTCACTGTACACAGAGTGTCGTACAGTGTCCACAGTCATTCACCGTTTGCAGAGGGTCGTACACAGTGTCGGCAGTCATTCACTGTCCAGAGAGTTATACACTGTGTCCGCAGTCATTCACTGTCCACAGAGTGTCGTACACTGTGTCCACAGTCACTCACCATCCACAGAGTGTGATACACTGTGTCCAGAGTCATTCACTGTACACAGAGTGTTTTACACTGTGTCCGCAGTGTCAAGTGACCGGCAACAATGAATATAGAATTTAGTCAGGTTTTATGAAAACAAACAAACATTTATGAACCTTTGCTCAAAAATAGCGAAATGTACTTAAATGACTAATTTAACCGGAAGTTAACTGTGACACAGCAACGCTAAAAACACTTCTCAAAAGGGTAAACATGAAAACAGTTCTTAAAGTGGTAAATTTGAACACAATTCTTAGAATGGTAAATTCGAAAGTCCAAGAAATTTATACAGTCAATTAGGAGAGATTTTCCTGAAGTAAAGAATTCCTCGAACACGTCACGTTACCGCAGATCCCAGCCGGAACCTGCCTTGTCCGCAGGATTAATGACAACGGAAATAAAATGGTTTAAAGGAACTGACCTTTTCCTCTGCCGAAGAGACAATGTACAACCTTTACCACTATAGCAGAAGTAATTCATGCAGGTCACTCTTCCACGAATGAAGATTCAATAATGGTCGATCCTCTCCAATATCGCCAAACGATATCAACTTGACTCGATTTCTTCAGGTTCCATACCTGAGTAATGTCTTCACTCTCTAATACTACTGAAAAGGTACACCAACAAAGCTGGCAGCTACTGGTGAAACTGCCGGCCCAACTCTTCTGCACCTCACAATAGAAAGTAAAACTTCATTTTAAAACTAAACTATGTCATGGGACAAATACGCAGCATAGCGGAGTATCTGACTGACGATCTAACTGAAAATAACTGCGTCACCAGGGGTCTCTCTTTTATACACCTGTTGAGAACAGGTTATCATGTGACCTCAATGGTGGGAAAATTGCATCATGTGACCTCTGCAAGACCATTCATCATCTTCATTAGACGGTCACAAGATATCCATGAAGTATGTAACAGCAGTCATTCGCTGTACACAGAGTGTTCTACACTCTGTCCACAGTCACTCACCATCCACAGAGTATCATACACTGTGTCCACAGTCATTCACTGTCCACAGAGTGTTTTACACTGTGTCCATAGTGTCACGTGACCGGCAACAATGAATATAGAATTGATTCAGGTTTCATAAAAACAAACAAACATTTATTGACCTTTGCTCAAAAATAGCACAATGTGCAAAGATAGCAAAATGTGTTGGAGGGAGGAGAAGATGTCGGCACGACAGCAGTGCGCGCGGCCACTTCGGTGGTGATGTCTGTTATCTGTGAAGTAGGGGACCGTGCACAATCCTGATTTGATGGAGACAGATGTGAGAGCACAGAGGAACATCTGGAAAACTTCTGAAATGCCCGCTTCACTGCCGCTGCTACTGTGTGGTAACCGGAATCTCCGGAGCAGAAGGCCCCGAATCCTCGGCTTTGCTTGTTTCAGCGGCTGGGGCGAGGTCAAAGGCACTCGGCAGAGGATGGCGCTCGGGTGGCTGTATCGAAGAAGCTGTAACTATATGTTTTAATTATGTGGTTCTGTCGGTGTTAGTCTTTGGTTTGTCCTGTTTTCTGTGATACATGTTTGACAAATCTTATTGAATTTTTTGATGAGGTTACTAGGTAAGTTGACGAGGGTAAAGCGGTGGATGTTGTCTATATGGACTTCAGTAAGGCCTTTGACTAGGTTCCACACGGAAGGTTAGTTAGGAAGGTTCAATTGCTAGGCATTAATATCGAAATAGTAAAATGGATTCAGCAGTGACTGGATGGGAGACACCAGAGAGTAGTGGTGGATAACTGTTTATCAGGTTGGAGGCCGGTGACTAGTGGTGTGTCTCAAGGATCTGTACTGGGTCCAATGTTGTTTGTCATACATATTAATGATCTGGATGAAGGGGTGGCAAATTGGATTAGTAAGTATGCAGATGATACTAAGGTAGGTGGCGTTGTGGATGATGAAGTAGGTTTTCAAAGCTTGCAGAGAGATTTAGGCCAGTTAGAAGAGTGGGCTGAAAGATGGCAGATGGAGTTTAATGCTGAAAAATGTGAGGTGCTACATTTTGGTAGGATTAATCAAAATAAGACATACATGGTAAATGGTAGGGCATTGCTGTAGAACAGAGGGATCTAGGAATAATAGTGCATAGTTCCCTGAAGGTGGAATCTCATGTGGATAGGGTGGTGAAGAAAGCTTTTGGTTTGCTGGCCTTTATTAATCAGAGCATTGAGTATAGGAGTTAGGATGTAATGTTGAAATTGTATAAGTTATTGGTAAGGCCAAATCTGGAGTATTGTGTACAGTTCTGGACACTGAATTATAGGAAAGATGTCAATAAAATTGAGAGAGTGCAGAGGAGGTTTACTAAAATGTTGCCTGGGTTTCATCTCCTAAGTTACAGAGAAAGGTTGAACAAGTTAGGTCTTTATTCTTTGGACCATCAAAGGTTGAGGGGGGACTTGATAGAGGTATTTAAAATTATGAGGGAGATTGATAGAGTTGACGTGGATAAGCCTTTTCCATTGAGAATGGAGGAGATTCAAACAAGAGGACATGAGTTGAGAGTTAAAGGGCAAAAGTTTAGGGGTAACATGAGAGGGAACTTCTTTACTTAGAGAGTGGTAGCTGTGTGGAACGAGCTTCCAGTAGAAATGGTTGAGGCAGGTTCGATGTTGTCTTTTAAAGTTAAATTGGATAGCTATATGGACAGGAAAGGAATGGAGGGTTATGGGCTGGGGGCAGGTCGGTGTGACTAGGTGAGAGTAAGAGTTCGGCACGGACTAGAAGGGCCGAGATGGCCTGTTTCCGTACTGTAATTGTTATATGGTTATATATCACTCCGGAGAAACATTGTATCATTTCTTAATGCATGTATGCATTTCTAAATGACAATAAAAAGAGAACTGAGTGTTCTAATAATCTAAAGTAACCAGAAGTTAACTGCTATACGGCAACTCTGGAACAGCTCTTAAAAGAGGAAATGCAAATACAGTTCTTAAAGTGGTAAATTTGAACACAGTTCTTAGAATGGTAAATTCAAAAGTCCAAGAGATTTATACAGTCAATTAGGAGAGACTTTTCTGAAGTAAAGAATTCCTTGAACACATCACGTTATCGCTGATTCCAGCGGGAACCTGCCTTGTCCGCAGGATTCACCACGACGGAAATAAAACGTTTAAAGAAACTGACCTTTTCCTCTGTAGAATAGACACTGCACAACATTTACTGCTTTAGCAGAGGTAATCTCATGCCGATCACTGTTTCTTGAACGAAGATTCAATAATAGTCAATCTTCTCTAATACCGCCGGACGATATCAGCTTTACTCGATTCCTTCAGGTTCAGTAACTTAGTAATGTCTTCACTCTCCAATACTACTGAAAAGATACACCAACAAAGCTGGCAGCTATTGGTGAAACTGCCGGCCCAACACTTCTGCACCTCACAATAGAAAGTAAAACTCTGTTTTAAAACTAAACTGCGGCATGGGACGAATACGCAGCATAACGGAGTACCTGACTGACAATCTAACTGAAAATAACTGCGTCACCAGGGGTCTCCCTTTTATACACCTGTTGTGAACAGATCATCATGTGACCTCACTGGCAGGAAAATTACATCATGAGACCTCCGCAAGACTATTCAACATCCTCATAAGACAGTCACAAGATATCCATGAAGTATGTAACAGCAGTCACTCACTGTCCACAGAGTGTCGTACACTGTGTCCTCAGTCATTCACTGCCAGAGTGTCAAACACTGTGTCCGCAGTCACTCACCATCCACAGAGAGGCATACACAGTATCTGCATTCATTCACCGTGCGCAGAGTGTCGTACACTGTGTCCGCATTCATTCACCGTGCGCAGAGTGTCGTACACTGTGTCCGCAATCGTACACTGTCCACAGAGTGTCGTACACTGTGTCCGCATTCATTCACTGTACACAGAGTGTCGTACACTGTGTCCGCAGTCGTTCACTGTGCACAGAGTGTCACAAACTGTGTCTGCAGTGTCACGTGACCGGCAACAATGAATATGCAGGTTTCATAAAAACAAACAAACATTTATTGACCTTTGCTCAAAAATAGCAAAACGTACTCAAACGACTAACTTAAGTCAGAGGGAGGAGAAGATGGCGGAGCGACGGCAGCGCATGCGGCCACTTCGGTGGTGATGTCTGTTATCTGTCAAGTAGGGGACCGTGCACAATTCTGATTTGATGGAGACAGACATGAGAGCATGGAGGAACAACTGGAAAACTTTTGAAATGCCCACTTCGGTGACGCTGCTACTGTGTGGTAACCGGAATCTCTGGAGCAGGAGGCCCCGAAATCCTCGGCTTTGCGTGTTTCAGCGGCTGGGGAGAGGTCGAAGGCGCTCGGCAGTGGATGGCACTCGGGTGGCTGTATCAGAAAGGCTGCTCGGAAGCTCAGAGTTTTCGGAAGGACGAACTCATTGTCGGTTGTGGTTGGTTGCTTCCAAGGCATCAGCAAGTTGACGGTGCCTGGAGGTTTATGGCAGGGAGTTTCTCCCTTTTGCCGCCTGCTATCGGGGACTAGGGAGTCGATCGACTGGGGGACTTTTGAGACTTTATTTACCGTGCCCATGGTTTGTTCTTCATCAAATTATGGTATTGCTTTGCACTGCTGTAACTATATGTTATAAATATGTGGTTCTGTCAGTGTTAGTCTTTGGTTTGTCCTGTTTTCTGTGATATCACTCCGGAGAAACATTGTATCATTTCTTAAGGCATGTATGCATTTCTAAATGACAATAAAAAGAGGACTGGGTGTTCTAATAGCCTAAAGTAACCAGAAGTTAACTGCTACACAGCAACTCTGGAACAGTTCTTAAAGGAGTAAATGTGAAAACAGTTCTTAAAGTGGTAAATTCGAACATAGTTCTTACAATGATAAATTCGAAAGTCCAAGAGATTTATACAGCCAATTAGGAGAGACTTTCCTGAAGTAAAGAATTCCTCGAACACGTCACATTACTGCAGATCTCAGCCGGAACCTGCCTTGTCCGCGGGACACTGCACAAGCTTTACTGCTTTAGCAGAGGTTATCTCATGCAGATCACTCTTTCTTGAATGAAGATTCAATAATGGTTGATCCTCTCCAATATCGCGGAATGATATCAGCTTGACTCATTGTAATCACTTGTGATCATTTTCCAATGTTCTATAGATTCGGGATCAGTTCCCGTGGATTGAAGGGTGGCTAACGTTGTCCCTCTCTTCAAGAAGAAAGGAAGAGAGAAAACAGGGAATTATAGACCGGTTAGCCTGATGTCGGTGGTGGGAAAGATGCTGGAGTCAATTATAAAAGATGAAATTACGACACATCTGGATAGCAGTAACAGGATTGGTCCGAGTCAGCATGGATTTACGAAGGGGAAATCGTGCTTGACTAATCTTCTGGAATTTTTTGATGATGTAACTATGAAAATGGATAAAGCAGAGCCAGTGGATGTAGTGTACCTGGACTTTCAGAAAGCCTTTGATAAAGTCCCACATAGGAGATTAGTGGGCAAAATTAGGGCACATGGTATTGGAGGTAGAGTACTAACATGGATTGAAAATTGGCTGGCTGACAGAAAACAAAGAGTAGCGATTAACGGGTCCCTTTTAGAATGGCAGGTGGTGACCAGTGGGCTACCGCAGGGTTCAGTGCTGGGACCGCAACTGTTTACAATATATATTAATGATTTAGATGAGGGAATTAGAAGTAACATTAGCAAATTTGCTGATGACACAAAGCTGAGTGGCAGTGTGAAATGTGAGGAGGATGTTATGAGAATGCAGGGTGACCTAGACAGGCTGGGTGAGTGGGCGGATGCATGGTAGATGCAGTTTAATATGGATAAATGTGAGGTTATCCACTTTGTTGGTAAGAACAGGAAGGCAGATTATTATCTAAATGGAGTCAAGTTAGGAAAAGGGGAAGCACAACGAGATCACGAGATCTAGGTGTTCTTGTACATCAGTCACTGAAAGTAAGCATGCAGGTACAGCAGGCAGTGAAGAAAGCTATTGGCATGCTGGCCTTCATAACGAGGGGAATCGAGTATAAGAGCAAAGAGGTCCTTCTGCTGCTGTACAGGGCACTGGTGAGACCACACCTGGAGTACTGTGTGCAGTTTTAGTCTCCAAATTTGAGGAAGGACATTCTTGCTGTTGAAGGAATGCAGCGTAGGTTCACAAGGTTAATTCCTGGGATGGTGGGACTGTCATATGCTGAAAGATTGGAGCAACTGGGCTTGTATACTCTGGAATTTAGAAGGCTGAGAGGGGATCTTATTGAAACATACAAGATTATTAAGGGATTGGACACACTGGAGGCAGGAAGCATGTTCCCGCTGATGGGTGAGTCCAGAACCAGAGGCCACAGTTTAAGAATAAGGGGTAGGCCATTTAGAACGGAGTTGAGGAAAAACTATTTCACCCAGAGAGTGGTGGATATATGGAATGCTTTGCCCCAGAAGGCTGTGGAGGCCAAGTCTCTGAATCCTTTCAAGAAAGAGATGGATAGAGCTCTTAAAGATAGCGGGATCAAAGGTTATGGGGATAAGGTAGGAACTGGATACTGATTGCGGATGATCAGCCATGATCACAGTGAATGGTGGTGCAGGCTCGAAGGGCCAAATGACCTACTCCTGCACCTATTGTCTATTGTCTATTGTCTATTGACTCGATTTCTTCAGGTTCCGTACCTTCGTAACGTCTTCACTCTCCAATACTACTGAATGGGTACACCAACAAAGCTGGCAGCTATTGGTGAAACTGCCGGCCAAACACTTCTGTACCTTAAAATAGAAATAGAAAGTAAAATAGAAAGTAAATCTACTTTTTAAAACTAAACTGCGTCCTGGGACGAATACGCAGCATAGTGCAGTTTCTGATTGACGATCTAACTGAAAATAACTGCGTCACCAGGGTCTCCCTTTTATATACCTGTTGAGAACAGGTCATCATGTGACCTCACTGGCAGGAAAATTACATCATGTGACCTCCGCAAGACCATTCATCATCCTCATAAGACAGTCACAAGTTATCCATGAATTATGTAACAGCAGTCATTCACTGTCCACAGAGTGTCGTACACTGTGTCCGCAGTCATTCACTCTCCACACAGTGTCGTACACTGTGTCCGCAGTGTCACGTGACCGGCAACAATGCATATAGAATTGAGTCAGGTTTTATAAAAATAAACAAACATTTATTCACCTTTGTTCAAAAATAGCGAAATGTACATAAACCATTAACTTAACTGGAATTTAACTGCTATACGGCAACTCTGGAACAGTTTTTAATAGGTCAATGTGAAAACAGTTCTTAAAGTGGTAAATTCGAACACAGCTCTTAGAATGGTAAATTCGAAAGTCCAAGAGATTTATACAGTTAATTAGGAGAGACGTTGCTGAAGTAAAGAATCCCTCGAAGACATGATGTTACTGCAGATCCCAGCCGGAACCTGCCTTGTCCACAGGATTCATGAGGACGGAAATAAAATGGTTTAAAGGAACTGACCTCTTCCTCTGGAGAATAGACACTG
Source organism: Mobula birostris (assembly GCF_030028105.1). Taxonomy (NCBI): domain Eukaryota; kingdom Metazoa; phylum Chordata; class Chondrichthyes; order Myliobatiformes; family Myliobatidae; genus Mobula; species Mobula birostris. The sequence continues at coordinate 33,841,028 of NC_092399.1, forward strand.
CACAATCCTTCCTGCTTTAGCAGAGGATATCTCAAAATGCAGGTCGCTTTTTCCTAAACAAAGATTCAATAAAGGTTGATCCCCTCCAAAACCGCCGAATGATATCAGCTTAACTCGCCTTGGCGAATTCCTGTACTTTGGTAAGGTCTTCATTCTCCAATACTACTTACAATAGAAAGTAAAACTCCGCTTTAAAACAAAACTGTGTCATAAGACGAATACACAGCATCGCGGAGTATCTGACTGACGATCTAATTGAAAATAACTGCGTCACCAGGGTTCTCCCTTTTATATACCTGTTAATAACAGGTCATCATGTGACCTCACTGGCGGGAAAATTACATCATGTGACCTCGGCAAGACCATTCATCATCCTCAGTAGACAGTCACAAGATATCCATGAAGTATGTAACAGCAGTCATTCACTGTGCACAGAGTGTCGTACACTGTGTCCGCAGTCATTCACTGTACACAGAGTGTCGTACACTGTGTCCGCAGTCATTCACCGTGCGCAGAGTGTCGTACACTGTGTCCGCAGTCATTCACTGTACACAGAGTGTCGTACACTGTGTCCGCAGTCATTCACCGTGCGCAGAGTGTCGTACACTGTGTCCGCAGTCATTCACTGTACACAGAGTGTCGTACACTGTGTCCGCAGTCATTCACCGTGCGCAGAGTGCCGGACACTCTGTCAGCAGTGTTACATACCACAAGAAGATCTTGTGACTTTCTTGTAGGAATGATGTAATTGTCTTCCAGCTAGAACATTAGTCAGTGTTTCTGTTCCATTGCATATTTGTTTTATGATGTAGTTTCATTTTTAAAACGGAGTGTTACATCCTATTGTGAGGTACAATAGTGCTGGATTGGCAGTTTACCCATTTCTTCAGATTTGTCGATGTACCTTTTCAGTAGTATTGGAGAGTGAAGAGTTTATCAAAGTACAGGATATGAAGGATTAAGAGAAGTTGGTATCATTCGGCAGTTTAAGAAAGGATCGACCTTATTGTGTCTTCGTAGAAGAAGTAGTGACCTGCGTCGAAGATAACTACTGCCAAAACAGCAACGTAGTTCATACAGGATTAACTGCCAACGGGACATCAACCGTCTCGACTTTACCGCACCTCGTTCCCATTCCAACCTTACTCCTTCGGAACGCTCTGGTCTCCACTCCCTCCGCACTAATCCTAACAGTATTAAACCCGCCGATAAGGGGGGTGATGTTGTAGTCTGCCGTATTGACCTCTACCTTGCCGAGGCACAGCGACAACTCATGGATACCTCCTCTTATTTACCCCTCAATCATGACCCCACTAAGGAGCACCAGGCCATTGTCTCCCACACCATCACCGACTTTATCCGCTCAGGGGATCTCCCATCCACTGCTACCAACCTTATAGTTCCCATACCTCGCACTTCCCGTTTCTACCTCCTACCCAAGATCCACAAACCTGCCTGTCCTGGCCGATCTATTGTCTCAGCTTGCTCTTGCCCCACCGAACTCATTTCTGCATACCTTGACACGGTTTTATCCCCCCTTGTTCAATCCCTTCCGACCTATGTTTGTGACACTTCTCACGCTCTTAAACTTTTCGATGATTTTAAGTTCCCTGGCCCCCACCGCTTTATTTTCACCATGGATGTCCAGTCCCTATATACTTCCATCCCCCATCAGGAAGGTCTCAAAGCTTTCCGCTTCTTTTTGGATTCCAGACCTAATCAGTTCCCCTCTACCACCACTCTGCTCCGTCTAGCGGAATTAGTCCTTACTCTTAATAGTTTCTCCTTTGGCTCCTCCCACTTCCTCCAAACTAAAGGTGTAGCTATGGGCACCCGTATGGGTCCTAGCTATGCCTGCCTTTTTGTTGGGTTTGTGGAACAATCTATGTTCCGTGCCTATTCTGGTATCTGTCCCCCACTTTTCCTTCGCTACATCGACGACTGCATTGGCACTGTTTCCTGCACGCATGCTGAGCTCATTGACTTCATCAATTTTGCCTCCAACTTTCACCCTGCCTTCAAGTTTACCTGGTCCATTTCTGACACCTCCCTCCCCTTTCTAGATCTTTCTGTCTCTATCTCTGGAGACAGCTTATCTACTGATGTCTACTATAAGCCTACTGACTCTCACAGCTATCTGGACTATTCCTCTTCTCACCCTGTCTCTTGCAAAAATGCCACCCCCTTCTCGCAATTCCTCCATCTCCGCCGCATCTGCTCTCAGGATGAGGCTTTTCATTCCAGGACGAGGGAGATGTCCTCCTTTTTTAAGAAAGGGGCTTCCCTTCCTCCACCATCAACTCTGCTCTCAAACGCATCTCCCCCATTTCACGTACATCTGCTCTCACTCCAACCTCCCGTCACCCAACTAGGAATAGGGTTCTCCTGGTCCTCACCTACCACCCCATCAGCCTCTGGGTCCAACATATTATTCTCCGTAACTTCCGTCACCTCCAACGGGATCCCACCATTAAGCACATCTTTCCCTCTCCCCCCCATCTCTGCTTTCCACAGGGACCGCTCCCTACGCGACTCCCTTGTCCATTCATTCCCCCCCATCCCTCTCTACTGATCTCCCTCCTGGCACTTATCCTTGTAAGCAGAACAAGTGCTACACATGCCCTTACACTTCCTCCCTTACCACCATTCAGGGCCCCGGACAGACCTTCCAGGTGAGGCGACACTTCACCTGTGAGTTGGCTGGGGTGATATACTGCGTCCGGTGCTCCCAATGTGGCTTTCTATATATTGGCAAGACCCGACGCAGACTGGGAGATCGTTTTGCTGAACACCTATGCTCTGTCCGCCAGAGAAAGCAGGATCTCCCAGTGGCCACACATTTTAATTCCACATCCCATTCCAATTCTGATATGTCTATCCATGGCCTCCTCCACTGTCTGAGTAGCCTCCAACCTGATGGCATGAACATTGACATCTCTAACTTCTGCTAATGCCCCACCTCCCCCTCGTACCCCATCCATTATTTATTTATATACACACATTCTTTCTCTCTCTCTCTCTCCTTTTTCTCCCTCTGTTCCTCTGACTATACCCCTTGCCCATCCTCTGGGTTTTCCCCCCCTCCCCCTTTTCCTTCTCCCTGGGCCTCCTGCCCCATGATCCTCTCATATCCCTTTTGCCAATCAACTGTCCAGCTCTTGGCTCCATCCCTCCCCCTCCTGTCTTCTATCATTTCGGATCTCCTTCTCCCCCTCCCACTTTCAAATCTATTACTAGCTCTTCCTTCAGTTAGTCCTGACGAAGTGTCTCGGCCCGAAACATCGACTGTACCTCTTCCTAGAGATGCTGCCTGGCCTGCTGCGTTCACCAGCAACTTTGATGTGTGTTGCTCATACAGGATTTGCTCGCCAAAAGAAACGTCCATTGCTTTTAAGCTGTTTATTTCCTTCGTCGTTAATCCTTTGGACAGAACTAGCAGGAAAGTCGCGTCTTTGAAGAAATCCTTCTCCAGAGAAGTCTCTCCCAATTGAATGTATAAATCTGTTGGACTTTCGAATTTATCATTTTAAGAACTGTATTTGACTTTACCACTGTTTTCACATTTATCACTGTAAGAACCAGTACCGAGTGGCAATTTGTTGAATGGCCGCATAGCAGTTAACTTCCCGTTAAGGTTTTTCGTTTTTTTTTATTGTTTATCAGTGTTTAATAAATGTTTGGCTGTTTTTATATAATCTGTCTCGATTTATATTCATTGTTGCCGGTTACGTAACATAAATTGTGGGGGCTCGTTCAGATTTTTCTTGGCAGTTGATCGGGACAGGACTATGCAAGCATGTGCAAGTCAGTCCGTGAGTCAGCGGGAGTATTTAAAAGAGGGCAGTTTGACGGAGCGGGCGACAGGGCAGAGGGAGACAGGGTAGGAAGGCTTTGGTTCGAGAGGCTTCGGTGAGCAGAGGCTGAGGACGAGCTTCACTCCAAGTGAGGACCTCTCCAGAGTCTTCAGCGAGGAGACTATGCCACAGTTGGAGAGGGGGAGAAGTGGTGAAGAGATGACCGCTAGGCTGATTCAGTGTGCTGCGTGCATGATGTGGGAGGTCAGGGACACTGATAGTGCCTCTGGCTCCTAGACCTGTGGAAAATGTGTCCAGTTTCAGCTTCTGAAGGACCGTGTTGCAGCACTGGAGAGGCAACTGGAAGACCTTAGGTTGATCCAGGGAAACGAGAGTTTTCTGGACAGGACCTACAGTGAGGTCGTTACACCCAGGATACAGGAAGAGAGTAGGAGGATGACGATGAGCAAGGAAAGGATGCTTGAAGTACAGGAGACCCCAGTAGATGTGCCTCTCGTAAACAGGTTCTCCCTCTTGGAAGCTGTCGGGACAGAAGATGATGCCAGCCTGAGAGGCGGTCAGGTCTGCGAGTCAACAATTGGCGCTGAAGCAAAGCCGAGGAGACAGACGTCAGGCAGAGCCGTGGCAGTAGGGGACTCCATAGTGAGAGGTACAGAAAGGGGGTTCTGTGGCAACAGGCAAGATTTAAGGATGGTGTGTTGCCTCCCTGGTGTCGGGATCCAGGATGTCATGGACCGATTGCAGGGAATCCTCAAGAGTGAAGGTGAACATCCGGAAGTGGTGGTAAATGTCGGCACAAATGACGTGGGGGAAGAACGGGAAAGACATTCTACGGCGCGACTTCAGAGTACTCGGAAGAAGGCTGAAAAGCAGGACTTCCAGAGTGGTTATCTCCAGTTTGCTTCCAGTTCCCTGTGCTGGAGTGGACAAGAACAGGGAGATACTGGATTTGAATGTGTGGCTGAGGAACTGGTGCAGGAAGCAAGGATTTACATTCTTGGACCACTAGGGTATGTTTCGGGGTAAGGATGAATTGTACAAAAGGGACGGGTTGCACCTTAATAAGCGAGGCACCAGCATTCTGGCAGGCAGGTTTGCCTCTGCAACACGGGTGTGTTTAAACTAAGTAGTGGGGGGGAGGGGACGAACTGGAAACAAAAGGATGGAGTAAAGGGGAAGTGAGAATAAGAAAAGTTAAGACAGACAGCGGAATCAACAGAGCAGAAAGCTGAAGAAGGGATTGTACAGTATGACCAAGTGAAACAGGAATTGATATAGGAGGTGAGGGGAGTAATGAATTAAAAGTATTATATATGAATGCACGGAGTATAAGAAATAAAGTGGATGAGCTTGAGGCTCAGTTGGAAATTGGTAAGTATGATGTTGTGGGATTAACAGAGACATGGCTTCAAGTGGACAGGGTCTGGGAAAAGGATATTCAAGGGTATACGTCCTATTGAAAGGACAGACTGATGGGCAGAGGGGGTCGGGTGGCTCTGTTGGGGAGGAATGATATTCAGTCCTTTGCGAGGGGCACATAGAACCAGGAGACTTAGAGTCAGTATGGATAGGACTGAGAAATTCTAGGGGTAGAAAGACCCTAATGGGAGTTATCTACAGGCCCCCAAACAGTAGTCTGGATGTAGGGTGTAAGTTGAATCAAGAGTTAAAATTGGCATGTCACAAAGGTAATGCTACAGTTGTTATGGGGGACTTCAACATGCAGGTAGACTGGAGGAATCAGGTTGGCACTGGACCCCAAGAAAGGGAGTTTGTGGAGTCCCTCCGAGATGGATTCTTAGAACAGCTTGTACTGGAGCCTACCAGAGAGAACGCAATTCTAGATTTAGTGTTGTGCAATGAACCGGATTTGATCAGAGACCTCGAGGTAAAGGAGCCATTAGGAGGTAGTGACCATAATATGATAAGTTTTAATCTACAATTTGAGAGGGGGAAGGGAAACTCAGAAGTGTCAGTATTACAGTTGAACAAAGGGAACTATGGTGCTATGAGGGAGGAGCTGGCCAAAGTTCAATGGAACAATACCCCAGCAGGGATGACAGTGGAACAGCAACGGCAAATGTTTCTGGGAATAATGCGGAAGGTGCAGGATCAGTTCATTCCAAAGAGGACAAAAGATCCTAAGGGGAGTAAGGGGAGGCCGTGGCTGACAAGGGAAGGAATCGACAGTATAAAAATAAAAGAGAAGAAGTATAACATAGCAAAGACAAGTGGGAAGCTGGAGGATTGGGAAACTCTTAAAGAGCTTAAAAAGGCAATACACGGAGAAAAAATAAGGTACGGAGGTAAATTAGCCAAGAATATAAAGGAGGATAGTAATAGCTTCTTCAGGTATGTGAAAAGGAAAAAAATGGTTAAGACCAAAATTGGGCCCTTGAAGACAGAAACGGGTGAATTTATTATGGGGAACAAGGAAATGGCAGACGAGTTGAACAGGTACTTTGGATCTGTCTTCACTATGGAAGACACAAACAATCTCCCAGATATAAAAGTGGCCAAAGGACCTAGGATAATGGATGAACTGAAGGAAATTTATATTAGGCAGGAAATGGTGTTGGATAAACTGTTGGGTCTGAAGGCTGATAAGTCCCCGGGACCGGATGGTCTGCATCCCAGGGTACTTAAGGAGGTGGCTTTAGAAATCGTGGACGCATTGGTAATCATTTTCCAATGTTCTATAGATTCAGGATCAGTTCCTGTGGATTGGAGGGTGGCTAATGTTGTTCTTCTCTTCAAGAAGGGAGGAAGAGAGAAATCAGGGAATAATAGGCCAGTTAGCCTGACGTCAGTGGTGGGAAAGATGCTGGAGTCAATTATAGAAGATGAAATTACGACACATCTGGATAGCAGTAACAGGATCGGTCCGAGTCAGCATGGATTTACGAAGGGGAAATCATGCTTGACTAATCTTCTGGAATTTTTTGAGGATGTAACTATGAAAATGGACAAGGGACAGCCAGTGGATGTAGTGTACCTGGACTTTCAGAAAGCCTTTGATAAAGTCCCACATAGGAGATTAGTGGGCAAAATTAGGGCACATGGTATTGGGGGCAGAGTACTGACATGGATTGAAAATTGGCTGGCTGACAGAAAACAAAGAGTAGCGATTAATAGGTCCCTTTCGGAATGGCAGGTGGTGACCAGTGGGGTACTGCAGGGTTCAGTGCTGGGACCGCAGCTGTTTACAATATATATTAATGATTTAGATGAGGGAATTAAAAGTAACATTAGGAAATTTGCCGATGACACAAAGCTGGGTGGCAGTGTGAAATGTGAGGAGGATGTTATGAGAATGCAGGGTGACTTGGACAGGCTGGGTGAGTGGGCAGATGCAGTTTAATGTGGATAAATGTGAGGTTATCCACTTTGGTGGTAAGAACAGGAAGGCAGATTATTATCTAAATGGAGTCAAGTTAGGAAAAGAGGAAGCACAACGAGATCTAGGTGTTCTTGTACATCAGTCACTGAAAGCAAGCACACAAGTACAGCAGGCAGTGAAGAAAGCTAATGGCATGCTGGCCTTCAGAACAAGGGGAATTGAGTATAAGAGCAAAGACGTCCTTCTGCAGCTGTACAGGGCCCTGGTGAGACCACACCTGGAGTACTGTGTGCAGTTTTGGTCTCCAAATTTAAGGAAGGACATTCTTGCTATTGAGGGAGTGCCGTGTATGTCCACAAGGTTAATTCCTGGGATGGCGGGACTGTCATATGTCGAAAGATTGGAGCGACTGGGCTTGTATACTCTGGAATTTAGAAGGCTGAGAGGGGATCTTATTGAAACATATAACGGATTGGACACACTGGAGGCAGAAAGCATGTTCCCGCTGATGGGTGAGTCCAGAACCAGGGGCCACAGTTTAAGAATAAGGGGTAGGCCATTTAGAACGGAGTTGAGGGAAAACTTTTTCACCCAGAGAGTGGTGGATATATGGAATGCTCTGCCCCAGAAGGCTGTAGAGGCCAAGTCTCTGGATGCTTTCAAGAAAGAGATGGATAGAGCTCTTAAAGATAGCGGAATCAAAGGTTATGGGGATAAGGCAGGAACTGGATACTGATTGTGGATGATCAGCCATGATCACAGTGAATGGTGGTGCTGGCTCGAAGGGCCGAATGGCCCACTCCTGCACCTATTGTCTATTGTCTATCTTGTTCCAAATTTTTGAGCTTAAGTGCTTGTTGAATTGCCATTCTGATTTGGAAAAGGGAAATACCCGATTTTTTTTTTTTAGTTTGATTGGTGTGTGAGTGGTATTCGGCAGCAACGAATATTGATAACTTTATGGATTCACCTGACCCGGAATTTTTTGCGAATGCGAGAAAATCTGTTGTATTGGAGATTGCTAGAAGGTTGGATATTAAGGGAATTACGAAGAGTACCACAAAGGCCTTAATTCAAAGAAAAATTGCTGAGCATTATATAAGTTTGAAAAAGTTTGAGGATGAGGTGTTAGATAGGTTTCCAATGAGTAATCTGGAAATGCAGTTACATCTTGAACAAATAAAGTTAAAGCAATTAGAAGCTGATTTGGAAAGAAGTCGGTTAGAAGCTGAAAATAAACAGAAGGAATTCTAGGCTAGAGAGGCCCATAAAATAAGGGAATTTAAAGAAAGAAAAGCTGAAAGCCAGAGGAAATTTCAGCTAGAGGTGGAGAAATTAAAGTCCGGAAACCAGTCTTCTGTCTCTAAGAAACAGTTTATTGCTAGTCGTAAGGTTATTTTGGCTCCTCCGTTTAATGAAGCTGAAGTGGACAAATATTTCCAGCATTTCGAAACTGCTGTTCTGAGTTTAGGGTGGCCAAAAGAGCAATGGCCAGTGATGTTACAAAGTGTAATTAAAGGAAAGGAACAACAAGTTTATGCAGCTTTAAATGCTGAGCAAGCACTGGATTATGATACTGTTAAACAGCATATATTAAAGACATATGAGCTGGTTCCAGAAGCGTATAGAGAAAGATTCAGAAATTTGAAGCAATCTGTGGAAAAAAACTTATGTGGAATTTGCCTACAAGAAATTTGTATGTTTTGAGAGATGGGTTTCCTCTAAAAATGTGCATGGGGAGTATAATAAATTAAAAGAGTTGATTTTAATGGAGGAATTTAAAAGGAGCATTCCTGTTGAAGTGAGGACATACTTAAATGAAAGGGACACTGCTACATTGCAGGAGATTGCTAAATTAGCTGATGAGTATGCTTTAATTCATAAGAATAAATTTTCTCCAGGTAGAACTTTTAAAAGGAAAAATAGCACAGAGAGTCAAGGTAAACCAGAAATTAAATCTGAAGTTAGTGAGAAAAGTAAGGATGAAGGGAGACATGTGAAGTAAAGACATTTTGGTATTATTTGTAATTATTGTAAGAATCCTGGACATGTAATAGCTAACTGTTTTCGATTGAAGAAGAACGAGAAGGAAGCAGTTCCAGATGCTTGTGTGCAGCATATTGAAACACCTGTAAATCCACAGGGTTCGATAAATACAAATAAAGCTTTGTTAGAGTCTGACCAAGTTAAGAGGGGATATGAATATTTTATAACAGAAGGATTTGTATCCTTGAAAGGAGGATCCAATTCAGTACCAATAAGAATACTTAGAGATACTGGAGCTTCTCAATCACTAAGATTAGACAGTGTGCTAAGGTTTAGTGATGAGTCTGACATTGATGAGGTAAACTGTATAAGAGGAGTTGGGAGAGCCCTTATGCCAGTACATTTACATAGAATAAATTTAAGTTCAGGAGTAGTTACAGGGGTTGTTAAAGTAGGACTACAACTCAGTTTACCTGTGAATGATGTTTCTCTTTTGTTAGGGAATGACTTAGCAGGTGGACAAGTTTTTCCTGAAGTGCATTTAACAATAAATCCTAATTCTGAGGGACCACAGAGGGATTCTAACACAGATTCTTCCTGTGTTGTAACAAGAGCTATGGCTAAGAAGACTGATGTACAGGATGAGGTTGTTACACATGACTATTCAACTCAAGATTCGAATTTTGAGGATGTGTCAGAAACTATTCTTACGTACATTATTTGATCAGGATTTTGGTAGTAAGTCTGACCATGAAGATTTGTCTTTATCTCGGAAGGAGATCATAGCAGAGCAGGGCAGCGAACCTGAGATAGTCAAATTAAAGGAACAAGCTCTTCCAGATAGTGAAATTGAGAAGGTGGCAGTAGGATATTATTTTGGAAAGGGAGTAGTAATGAGAAAGTGGAGATCGCCTATAATTCCCGCTAGTGAGGAATGGGAAGTTAATCACCAGCTAGTAGTTCCTAAAATTGTGCGTAAACCTAATCAAGTTACTCCAGTGGCTCCACTGCAACCAATTCCTGTATTTGGTGAGCCGTTCTCAAAAATCATTGTAGACTGTGTAGGTCCTTTGCCAAAAACTAAAACTGGACATCAATATTTGTTAACTATTATGTGCACAGTGTCTAGGTTTCCAGAGGCAGTACCTCTTAGGAATTTAACAGCCAAAACTGTGACAAAGACTCTTATAAAATTCTTTACATATTTTGGGTTGCCTAAGGAAATACAATCAGATCAAGGTAGTAATTTTATGTCTGGATTGTTTCAGCAGATAGTTTATAAACTGGGAGTAAAACAGATTATCTCATCAGCCTATCATCCAGAATCACAAGGAGCTTTGGGGAGATTCCATTCTACATTAAAAACTATGATTAGTACATATTGTGTGGAAAATGAAAAGGACTGGGATGAAAGTGTGCATTTACTACTTTTTGCAGTAAGGGAGGCAATACAGGAATCATTAGGTTTTAGTCCTTTTGAACTTGTGTTTAGGCATAGAGTTCGAGGACCTTTGGCCTTGTTGAAGGAACAGTGGATTAATAAAGATTAACTAATTTGCTAGATTATGTTTTAAAATTTAAAGAAAGATTATATAAAACTTGTAGCTTGGCAAAGGAAAATTTAAAATTGGTTCGAAAGAAGATGAAGACTTGGTATGATAAGGAAGCTAGGATGAGGTCATTTAAGCCTGGAGATAAGGTGTTGGTTCTTTTCCCGGTGCAAACGAACCCATTACAAGCCAAATTCCATGGTCCTTATGAGATTAAATCTAAGGTAAATGATGTGGATTATGTGGTAAAAACCCTAGATCGGAGAAAGACAACACAGTTGTGTCATATAAATATGATAAAACCGTATTATGAGAGAGGGATTGTTACTATGACTGTTGTGATCAATAATGAGTCTGATATTTATAAAAATTTAAGGGATGATTCATCTGAAACTCATTTTAAACCCAACGTTATTTCAGCCGAGTTACCAAATTCAAAAATCCTAGAAAATATTGATGAGAAATTAGCTCATTTACAGCCAGAGCAGAGACAGCAGATGAAAGAGATAATTTTTAAATATAGAAATTTATTTCCAGACATTCCTAGAAGAACCACCGTAGCATCACATGTTGTAGATGTTGCAGATGCAACACCCATAAAATAACATCCGTATCCAATGAACAGGGAAAAATGTGAACTTACTGAACAAGAAATTAAGTATATGTTAGCGAATGATATTATTAGACATTCTAATTCAAATTGGAGTTCACCGTGTGTTATGGTGCCTAAGCCAGACAATAGTATTAGGTTTTGTACAGATTACAGGAGGGTGAATGCTGTGAGAAAAACTGATGCATATTCAATCGCTAGGGTAGATGATTGTGTGGATAAAGTTGGACAAGCAAAGTTCCTTACAAAGATTGATTTATTGAAAGGTTCTTGGTGTGTTCCATTGACGGATAGAGGTAGAGAGATTTCTGCATTTGTAACCCCATCTGGGTTATATGAATGTAATTTTTTACCATTTGGGATGAAGAATGCACCAGATACTTTTCAGAGGATGATTAATAGTGTGATTCATGGATTAAAAGATACAGATGCCTATATTGATGATTTAGTTACAGGAATAACTTAATCGGAAGTTAACTGCTATACGGCAACTCTGGTACAGTTCTTAAAAGGTAAATGCAAAAACAGTTCTTAATGTGGTAAATTCGAACAGAGTTCTGAGAATGATAAATTCGAAAGTCCAAGATATCTATACAGTAAATCAGGACAGACTTTCCTGAAGTAAAGAATTCCTCGAACACGTCACGTTACCGCTGATCCCAGCCAGAACCTGCCTTGTCCGCAGGATTCACGGTGACGGAAATAAAACGGTTTTAAGAAACTGACCTTTTCCACTGTTGAATAGATAGTGCACAGCCTTTTCTGCTTTAGCAGAGGTAATCTCATACAGATCACTCTTTCTTGAACGAAGATTCAATAATGGTTGATCCTCTCCAATATCGCCGAACGATACAGAACATAGAATAGTACAGCACATTACAGGCCCTTCGGCCCACAATGTTGGGCCGACCCTCAGACCCTGCCTCCCATATAACCCCCCCACCTTAAATTCCTCCATATACCTGTCTAGTAATTTCTTAAACTTCACGAGTGTATCTGCCTCCACCACTGACTCAGGCAGTGCATTCCATGCACCAACCACTCTCTGAGTGAAAAACCTTCCTGTAATGTCCCCCTTGAAATTCACACCCCTTACCTTAAAGCCATGTCCTCTTGTATTGAGCAGTGGTGCCCTGGAGAAGAGGCGCTGGCTATCCACTCTATCTATTCCTCTTAATATCTTGTACACCTCTATCATGTCTCCTCTTATCATCCTTCTCTCCAAAGAGTAAAGGTGTAGCTCCCTTAATCTCTGATCATAATCCATACTCTCTAAACCACGCAACATCCTGGTAAATCTCCTCGGTATCCTTTCCAATGCTTCCACATCCTTCCTATAGTGAGGCGACCAGAAATTGACACAGTACTCCAAGTGTGGCCTAACCAGAGATTTATAGAGCTGCATCATTACATCATGACTGCACGCAGCATAAGAAATAAGGTGGATGATCTTGTTGTACAGCTACAGATTGGCAGGTATGATATTGTGGCCATCACTGAGACCTGGCTAAAGGATGCATGTCTCTGGAAGCTGAACGTCCAAGGATACACGGTGTATTGGAAGGATAGGAAGGTAGGCAGAGGGGGAGGCGTGGCTTTATTGGTAAGAAATGATACTAAATCATTAGAAAGAGGTGATATAGGATCAGAAGGTGCAGAATCTTTATGGGTTGAGCTGAGGAATAGCAGGGGTAAAAGGACCCTGATGGCAGTTATTTATAGGCCTCCAAACAGCTGCAGGGATGTGGACTACAAATTACAACTGGAAATAGAAAAGGCTTGTCAGAAGGGCAGTGTTATGATAATTGTGGGGGATTTTAACATGCGAGTAGATTGGAAAAATCAGGTCGGCACTGGATCTCAAGAGAGAGAATTTGTAGAATGTCTGCGAGATGGCTTTTTAGAACAGGTTGTTGTTGAGCCCACTAGGGGATCGGCTGTACTGGATTGGGTATTGTGTAATGAACCGGAGGTGATTGGAGAGATTGAGGTGAAAGAACCCTTAGAAGGCAGTGATCATAACATGATTGAGTTCACTGTGAAATTAGAAAAAGAGAAGCCAAAATCTGATGTGTCGGTATTTCAGTGGAGTAAAGGAAATTACAGTGGCATGAGAGAGGAACTGGCCAAAGTTGACTGGAAAGAGACACTGGCGGGAAAGAGGGCAGAGCAGCAGTGGCTGGAGTTTATGCGAGAAATGAGGAATGTGCAAGACAGGTATATTCCAAAAAATAAGAAATTTTTGAGTGGAAAAAGGATGCAACCGTGGTTGACAAGAGAAGTCAAAGCCAAAGTTAAAACTAAGGAGAGGGCATACAAGGAAGCAAAAATTAGTGGGAAGACAAAGGATTGGGAAGTTTTTAAAACCTTACAAAAGGAAACCAAGAAGGTCATTAAGAGAGAAAAGATTAACTATGAAAGGAAACTAGCAAATAATATCAAAGAGGATACTAAAAGCTTTTTCAAGTATATAAAGAGTAAAAGACAGGTGAGAGTAGATATAGGACCGATAGAAAATGATACTGGAGAAATTGTAATGGGAGATGAGGAGATGGCAGAGGAACTGAACAAGTATTTTGCATCAGTCTTCACTGAGGAAGACAGCAGGATACCGGACACTCAAGGGTGGCAGGGAAGAGAAGTGTGCGCAGTCACAATTACGACAGAGAAAGTACTCAGGAAGCTGAATAGGCTAAAGGTCGATAAATCTCCTGGACCAGATGGAATGCACCCTCGTGTTCTGAAGGAAGTAGCTGTGGAGATTGTGGAGGCATTAGCGATGATCTTTCAAAAGTCGATAGATTCTGGCATGGTTCCGGAAGACTGGAAGATTGCAAATGTCACTCCGCTATTTAAGAAGGGGGCAAGGAAGCAAAAAGGAAATTATAGACCTCGATGGTTGGAAAGTTGTTGGAGTCGATTGTCAAGGATGAGGTTACAGAGTACCTGGAGGCATATGACAAGATAGGCAGAACTCAGCATGGATTCCTTAAAGGAAAATCCTGCCTGACAAACCTATTACAATTTTTTGAGGAAATTACCAGTAGGCTAGACAAGGGAGATGCAGTGGATGTTGTATATTTGGATTTTCAGAAGGCCTTTGACAAGGTGCCACACATGAGGCTGCTTAACAAGATAAGAGCCCATGGATTTACAGGAAAGTTACATACGTGGATAGAGCGCTGGCTGATTGGCAGGAAACAGAGAGTGGGAATAAAGGGATCCTATTCTGGTTGGCTGCCGGTTACCAGTGGTGTTCCGCAGGATCCGTGTTGGGGCTGCTTCTTTTTACATTGTACATCAACGATCTGGATTATGGAATAGATGGCTTTGTGGCTAAGTTTGCTGATGATACGAAGATAAGTGGAGGGGCCGGTAGTGCCAAAAACTCCGGTCTAGCGATGCCATAAAGTCGTCAATATTCATTGCTGCCGAATATCACCCACAGACCAATCAAACAAAGGAATTGGATATTTCCCTTTTCCAAATCAGGTTGATAATTAAACAAGCACTTAAGCTCAAAATTGGAACAATCCTTACGAGCCCCCAAATTATGTCACGTGACCGGTAACAATGAATATAGAATTGAGTCAGGTTTTATAAAATAAAACAAACATTTATTAAACTCGGCAAAGGCGAGAAAGGGTGATAGATCCGAGATTGCTAGAAGGTTGGAACTTAAAGGAATTTCGAAGGTTACAACAAAGCCAGTAAATCAGAGAAAAATCGCAGCACACTATAAAGAGTTGGGTGTTTTTGATGAAGAAGTGTTAGATATGTTTCCATTGAGTAATCTAGAGAAGTAGTTACATATCGAACAACTAAAGTTAAAGCAATTAGAAGCTGATTTAGAAAGAAGTCAGTTAGAAGCTGAAAATAAACAGAAGGAATTCAAGGCTAGAGAAATCCATTGGAAAAGGGAATTTGAAGAAAGAGAAACAGAGGAAATTTGATCTAGAGATGGAGATATTAAAGTCCGAGAATCAATCCTCTGATTCTAGGAAACAGTTTGTTGCTAGTCGAGAGGTTATTTTAGCTCCTCCATTTAATGAAACAGAAGTGGACAAATATTTCCAACATTTTGAAATTGTTGCTCTGAGTTTAGCGTGGCCGAAAGATAAATGGCCAGTGATGTTACAAAGTGTAATTAGAGGCAAGGCACAACAGGTTTATACAGCTTTGACTGCTGAGCAAGCACTTGATTATGATATTGTGAAGCAGCATATATTGAAAGCATGTGAACTTGTCCCAGAAGCTTACAGAGAAAGATTCAGAAATTTGAAGAAATCTGTGGAAAAAAAACTTACGTGGAATTTGTCTACGAGAAATCTGTGTGTTTTGAGAGTTGGGTTTCTTCTAAAAATGTGAATGGGGAGTATAATAAATTAAAAGAGTTGATTTTACTGGAGGAATTTTAAAGGAGAATTCCTGTTGAAGTGAGGACATATGTAAATGAAAGGGACACTGCTACATTGCAGGAGTCTGCTAAATTAGCTGATGAGTATGCTTTAATTCATCAGAGTAAATTTTCTCCAGGTAGAACTTTTAAAAGGAAAAATAGCACAGAGAGTCAAGGTAAACCAGAAATTAAATCTGAAGTTAGTGAGAAAAGTAAGGATGAAGGGAGACATGTGAAAGAAAGACATTTTGATATTATTTGTAATTATTGTAAGAAACCTGGTCATGTAATAGCTAACTGTTTTCGATTGAAGAAGAAAGAGAAGGAAGCTGTCCCAGATGCTTGTGTGCAGCATATTGAAACACTTGTAAATCCACAGAGTTCGATAAATACAAATGAAGTTTTGTCAGAGTCTGACCAAGTTAAGAGGGGATATGAACATTTTATAACTGAGGGATTTGTATCCTTGAAAGAGATATCCACTCTGGTGCCAATAAGAATCCTTAGAGATACTGGAGCTTCTCAATCACTAATATTAGACAGTGTTCTAAAGTTTAGTGATGAATCTGACATTGGTGAGGTAAACTCTATAAGAGGAGTTGGGAGTGCCCTTATGCCAGTACACTTACATAGAGTAAATTTAAGATCAGGGTTAGTTACAGGGCCTGTTAAAGTAGGACTACAACTCAGTTTACCCGTGAATAATGTTTCTCTATTGTTAGGGGATGACTTAGCAGATCGGCAAGTTTTTTCTGAAGTGCATTTGACAATAAAGCCTATTTCTGAGGAACCACAAGGGGATTCTAACACAGATTCTTCCTGTGTTGTAACTCAAGCTATGACTAAAGATATTGATGTGCAGGATCAGGTTGTTACCCATGACTGTTCAACTCGGGATTCAAACTTTGAGGATGTGTCAGAAACTTTCTTACCTTCATTATTTGATCAAGATTATTGCAGTAGTCTGACCATGTAGTCTTTATCTCAGAAGGAGATGACAGCAGAGCAGGGCAGAGACCCTGAGACTATCAAATTAAAGGAACAAGCTCTTCCAGATAGTGAAATTGGGAAGGTGCCAGTAAGATATTATTTTGGAAAGGGAGTATTAATGAGGAAGTGGAGATCACCTACATTTCCTGCAGGTGAGGAATGGGAAGTTAATCACCAGGTAGTAGTTCCTAAAGTTTATCGAAACGAGATTTTAACTATGGATCATAGTATACCTTTGGGTGGTCCTTTAGGTGTAAAGAAAACTATGAACAAGGTTTTTAAACATTTTTATTGGCCTAGTTTAAGAAAAGATGTAGCGACATTTTGTAGAACGTGTCATACGTGTCAAATTGTGGGTAAACCTAATCAAGTTACTCCAGTGGCCCCACTGCAACCAATTCCAGCATTTAGTGAGCCGATTTTCAAAATTATTATAGATTATGTAGGCCCATTGCCAAAAACTAAAACTGGACATCAATATTTGCTGACAATTATGTGCACAACGTCTAGGTTTCCAGAGGCAATACCTCTTGGGAATATAACAGCCAAAACTATGACAAAGGGTCTTATAAAATTCTTTACTCATTTTGGGTTGTCTAAGGAAATACAATCGGATCAAGGTAGTAATTTTATGTCTGGGTTGTTTCAGCAGATAGTTTATAAACTGGGAGCAAAACAGATTACCTCATCTGCATATCATCCAGAACCGCAACAAGCCTTGGAGAGATTCCATTCAACCCATTAGGATGTATTGTGTGGAAAATGAAAAGGACTGGGATGAAGGCGTACACTTACTACTTTTTGCAGTACGGGAGGCGGTACAGGAATCATTAGGTTTTAGTCCTTTTGAACGTGTTTGGGCATAGAGTTTTAGGACCTTTGGCCTTGTTGAAAGAACAGAGGATTAATAAAGAGGTACACACTAATTTGCTGGATTATGTTTTAAAATTTAAAGGAAGATTACATAAAGCTTGTAGCTTAGCCAAGGAAAATTTTAAATTGGCTCACGAGAAAATGAAAACTTGGTATAATAAGGAAGCTAGAATGAGGTCATTTAAGCCTGGAGATAAGGTGTTGGTTCTTTTCCTGGTGCAGACAAACTCATTACAAGCTAAATTTCATGGTCCTTATGAGATTAAATATAAAGTAAATGACAAGGATTACGTGATAAAAACTACAGATTGAAGAAAGGCAATACAGCTGTGTCATATAACTATTATAAAACCGTATTATGGAGAGAGTCTGCTACTATGACTGTTGTGGTCTATAATAATGAGTTTGATCCCAGTGGGAACTTAAGGGATGCTTCATATGAAACACATTTTAATTCTTTCTGCCAGATTACCAAACTCCACAATTCTGGAAAATATTTGATGAGAAATTATTTCATTTACAGACAGAGCTGAGAGAGCAGATGAAACAGTTAGTTTATAATTATAGGGATTTATTTCCAGACGTTCCTAGAAGAATCACCATATCTTTGCATGATGTAGATGTTGGAGATGCAAAACCCATAAAACAACATCCATATCAGATGAACAGGAAAAAATGTGAAGTTGCTGAACAAGAAGTTAAGTATATGTTACAGAATAATATTATTAGACCTTCTAATTTGAATTGAAGTTCACCGTGTGTTATGGTGCCTAAGCCAGACAATAGTATTTGGTTTTGTACAGATTACAGGAAAGTGAATGCTGTAACAAAAACTGATGCATATCCAATCCCTAGGGTAGGTGATTATGTGGATAAAGTTGTACAAGCCAAGTTCCTTACAAAGATTGGTTTGTTAAAAGGTTACTGGTGTGTTCCATTGACGGATAGAGGTAAAGAGATTTCTGCATTTGTAACCCCATCCGGGTTATATGAATATAATGTTCTTCCATTTGGGATGAAGAATGCACCAGGTACTTTCCAGAAGATGACTAGAAGTGTGATTCCTGGGTTAAAAGATACAGATGCCTATATTGATGATTCAGTTACAGGAAATAATACGTGGAAAGCACATATTACTGCAGTAGAGAAACTATTTGAGAGACTTTCAAAAGCTAACTTAACTATTAACTTAGCTAAAAGTGAATTTGGTCATGCCACAGTGACTTACCTTGGTTATGTTGTGGGTCAGGGGAAATTAGCTCCTGTTCAGGCAAAGTTTGTTTGGACACAGTCTTATCAAGAGGCCTTTGATAAATATAAAAATATACTATGTAGTCAACCTGTGCTCAAATCCCCTGACTTTGAAAAACATTTTCAGTACCTGTAGATGCCAGTGATGAAGCTGCAGAAGCAGTGTTACTTCAAAGGGATGGAAGTGATGAAGTTGATCGTCTGGTAGTTTACTTTTCTAAGAAATTTAATACCCATCAAAGAAATTATTCAACTATAGAAAAGGAATTATTATCTCTTGTTTTGGCTTTACAACATTTTGAAGTGTATGTTGGTACTACTCAGAGACCACTCATAGTTTACACCGATCATAATCTGTTGGCGTTTTTGAGTAAGATGAAAAACAAAAATAGAAGATTACTAAATTGAGTTTGATGTTACAGGAGTATAATATTTTGATAACTCATATTAAAGGTAAAGATAATCTGATAGCTTATTGTCCATCTAGTTGCTAAATGTACGATGTAAATTTTTTTTGGAGTGGCATTTTAACATTTGTAACACTCCTACTGTATATTAGTTTGCAAGATGCTGTATGATAATACTGTGTATATTGTGTAAGTTGTAAGTTTTATACATTTGTTTTTTTTTGTAAATAGATAATTGTTAAAATTTTGCTCCTAAAAAGACCAAATTTTTTTTTGGAAGGAGGTGTTACATACCTCATGGGTATCTTGAGACTGTCTTATGACCATGATGTATTTGAGTATCTGATGAACATGATGTAATGGTCCTGTGGAGGTCACATGATGTAATTTTCCCGCATGATGTGAGGTCACGTGATGACATGTTCTCACCAGGTATATTAAAGGGAGACCCTTGGTGTGACGCAGTTAGTTTTCCCAGTTGAGTTTTAAGTTTAGTTCGTTATTTAATTCGTCAGATACTCCGTTATGCTGTGTATTCGTCTTATGACGCAGTTTCGTTTTAAAGTAGAATTCTACTTTCTATTGTAAGTAGTATTGGAGAGTGAAGACCTTACCAAAGTGCAGGAATTTGCTGAGTTGAGTAAAGCTGATATCATTCAGCGGTTTTGGAGAAGATCGACCTTTATTGAATCTTTGTTCAAGAAAAAGTGACCTGCATTTAGAGATATCCTCTACTAAAGCAGGAAGGATTGTGCTGTGTCTATTCTCCAGAGGAAAAGGTCAGTTCCTTTAAACCGTTTTATTTCCATCGTAGTGAATCCTGCGGACAAGGCAGGTTACGGCTGGGATCAGTGGTAACGTGGTGTGTTTGAGGAATTCTTTACTTCAGGAAAGTCCCGCGGGTTGTTAGTTTGGTCTTAGTGGATACACGAAACCATGTTGAGCTGAGTGCTGCGGGCCTCAACACGGACTGGACACGCAGCCGGCCTCTGGGACAGCACCCCTGAGGGTGCAATTGCCTTTCATGAAAACATTAGTAACTGAAGGAAACTAAAGAGGAGTAAACCGCAGGAAGTTCTCAAGAAATCAATAATTCCACATGGTTTAAGTACCCCAGCACAGCCTCTCTCTACCTCAGACTCAAATTCAGCTTCATCAACCCCACCAAAAGTGAATTTCAAATTATTACTCCGTTTTGTGTGAGAAGTTTTCCCTCACATGCCCACATTGTCTTTGTCCATCACTGAATGCCTGGCTGTGGTCCTTAACCATTCCACCATTAGCTGCAGTTTATGTCTAAACTAACAGCATTTCTACACCGCCATCAAATCTTCTCTACACCTTTCCTTCCCCAGAAAGAACCATCTCCAGCTTCTCCCTCTGCTCTCCTCCATCCTGCCCTTCCTCAGTTGCAGGGCCAGAAAACGGCAGAGTACTGGGCTGGACAAATGATATTTATAACGGCAGAGTCAAAGTCTCAACTCACTAGAATTCTTCAACAACCTCTTCCTCCTCCCGCTTGCTGTTACCTGATTGATGTTATTTGTTTTAGTCACTCCCTCATCGTTTCTATATTGTACTATGGGTCTGGGTTCCCACTGATCTTCTGCTCAGGAGTTGGTCTTTTATTGAACCCTGAATTTCACACAGATGTCACTAATGCATCTACTTCAGTTGTACAGAAAATCAAAGTCAAACCAAAACAAATTGATTATCAAACTGCATATATGCCACCATATGCAACTGTAACGTTCCGTTATATTGGCTCATGAATGTCTAGGGGAAATCCCGCCCAGCACCTGCTTCAACACTCCCCTCAGGGTCAATCGTCGCCCGAATCAATCACAAACATCAATCATCAGCCAGCACACCCAGTAAATTTTAACACATACACTTTATAGATATTACTAATTCTATGACATTAATATACATTTGATACAGAGAGGAAAGTAATGGGAAAAAAAAAGGCGCCAACACTTATCAAAGTCCAAGTTCTTCGCGCGCTACCGTTGGAGCTCAAGTTCGACGTCAGACGACCACCCAAATTCCGTCGACCCACGGCTCGGGACCACCCGAAGTGATCGACCGGAGCCTCTCCGCACGTCCGCCGTCCTCGTCTCTCCTCTGACTCCCCGCCAAAACTCAGTCCACAGTCATATCATGCAGCATGGCATCCGAAAACAAAACGATACGTAACCACCCATTGGCTAATAGCACCCTCTTATCACCCTCTAAACCACAATAAGCTGCTAGCGCAAACTCTCTGCAGCGTTAAAACACAACAAAGCCGCATTCCACAGATTAACATAACAAAATCGCCATTTTAAATGTAACAAAAGAAAGACCCCGTACACAACCTTGAGAATCACTTATTGCAGGCACTTGCAGAAAAAAAAATGCAATAGAGCTTATGAAAAAGTATACATAAAGAAGACTGACAAACAATGTGCAAAAGAACACAAACTGTGCAAATACATATATAAATAATACTGAAAACATGGTCGTATAGTCCTTGAAAATCAGTCCATAGTATGTGAGTTATTTCAGAGCTGAGGTGAGTGAAATGATTAAGACTAGTTCGGAAACCTGATGGTTGCAGGTTCCTGAAACCGTTCCTGAAGCTGGTGGTGTGGGACTGAAGGCTCTTGTTCCTCCTTCCCAATGGAAGCAGGGAGAAGGGGATATGTGGATATCCTGGATTAGTGGGGGGGGGGTTCTTGATGATAGATGGTGGTTTCTCGTGGCAGTGTTCCTTGTAAGTGAGCTCAATGGTGGGGAGGGCTTTGCCTGCGATGGACTGGGCAGTATCCGACACTTTCTGTGGACTTTTCCGTTCCTGGGCTATGGTGTTTCCATACCAGTCCATGATGCAACTAGTTAGGGCACTTTCAACTGTGCATCTATAGAAGCACTTGCAGGAGCTATGAACCTTTCTCGACCAGCAAACTGTCTGCAAAAGATCTAGTTCAAAGGCTCTCAGTTATCACCAGAAAGCATACTGAAGATCAGCTCAACACAGTCATATGTTATAATGACCTTATTCAGATGGTGTAAATCACTTGGTGAAAAGTACTGTTTCTCTGCAGCCAGACTGAAAAAAAACATATAAAGAGTGGCAACAGATTTTCCATTGACTCTGCCATTTGTCCAGCCCAGTATCCTGCCCTTTTCTGGCCTCGTAACTGAGGAAGGGCAAGACAGAGGAGAGCAGAGGGAGAAGCTGGAGATGGTTCCTTTTGGAGAAGGAAAGATGTAGAGAAGACTTGATGGAGGTGTAGAACTGCTGATAGTTTAGACAGAAACTGTAGCTAATGGTGAAATGTTTAAGGACCAGAGGCAGGCATTCAGTGATGGACAAGGACAATGTGGGCATGTGAGGGAAAACTTCTCACACAGAACCCAGCCGTGATTTGAAATTCACTTTTGGTAGGATTGATGGAAGCAGAATTAGTCAGGGCTTTCACACAGAAACTGAATAGAGAGCAGAAGGAAAGTAATCTGCAAGGTGATGGGGAATTCCTGCTAGGATTGCTCTACATGAACGCAATAGACACACGACACCCTTCACCTCGGTCAGCTTCTGTGACTCTGTTGTTGTTGTTATGCTCTGCGATCACGCAGAGGAAGAGAAACAACACACACAAAATGATGGAGGGAAGTAAACATTTCAACTGCGACCCTTCATTAGGCCTGGAAAGGAAGGGAGCGGAAGCCAGAGAAAGGAGGGAGGGGAGGGGGAGGAGGTGAAGCCAGGTGACGGAGAAAGTGGGTGGGTGGGGGAGGGTGTTGAAGTTAGAAGCTGGGAGGTGATAGGTGGAGGAGGTAAAGGGCTGAAGAAGAAGGAACCTGATAGGAGAGGAGAGTGAACCATGGGAGAAAGGGAGGGAGGAAGGGCACCAGAGGGAGGTGATGGCAGAAGTGATGAAGGGAAGCCAGAAAGGGGAATGAAAAAAAAAGAGAAAAGGGAGGGAGAAGAAGCTTCCAGAAGTTCGAGAAATTGATGTTCATGTCGGAGGCTACCAGGACCGAATATGAGGTGTTGTCAATCTGAGATTGGCCTCATTTTGGCAATAGAAGAGGCCATGGACCAACAGGTCAGAATGGAATGGGAAGAAGAATTAAAATTGGTGGCCACCGGAAATACTTGCCTTTTGTGGAGGATGGAGTAAAGCTGACCCCAGTCTGGGGGTTGTGGCCTCCTCTACATTACCCCTGTAGAGGGGCTGCACTGGGAGCACCAGATACGGTAGATGATGCTGATGGACTTGCAGGCGAATTGGTGCCTCACCTGGCCCGTCTAGCTTAGCACAGATCAGAACAACATCAGTCACAACTGCAACAGCGGGTCTGGGGCATTGGAATGGACAGTAAGGCCACTTCTGCCCCCTTGGCCTGAGTCGACGTAGTAGTAGTGCCCACTCAGCCACCTTCAGACAGCATGGGTTGTCATAGTGCCCTGGGATAGTGGCCATTCCAGCTGAGCTAACTGTCTCAACGGGCCTGTCACTGTCAGGCTTGGCTGTTGGGCTCACCACTGCAAGCAGACTGGACACTAAGCACACTGGACAGCTCAAAGGGCCATAGAGTCATACAGCAGGAAAACAGGCCCTTCAGCCCTACTGGGCCATACTGACCAAGATGCTCACCAAAGCCAGCCCCACTTGCCTGAGTTTGGCTCATATCCCTTTAAATCATTCCCATTTATGGCAACCAAGGCAGTGATCTCCTCGATGCAAGGACTAGAGCATGCCTATCAGGGGGTGACCTGGCTACCAGAGGGATGATAAACACAAGAGATTCTGCAGGAGCTGGAAATCCAGAGCGACACACTCAAAATGCTGGGGGAACTCAGCAGGTCAGGCAGCATCTACAGAGGGGAATAAACAGTTGATATTTCAGGCCGAGACCTTTTATCTGGATTGGAAAGGAAGAGGGAAGAAGCCAGAATAAGAAGGTGGGAGAAGGGAAGGGGTACAAGCTGGCAGGTGATGGGTGAGACCGGGTGGGTAGGTAGGGGAGGGAAGATGAAGTAAGAAGCTGGGAAGAGATGGGTGGAAGAGTTAATGGGCTAAAGAAGAAGTAACCTGACAGGAGAAGACAGTGGACCATGGACAAAAGGGAAGGAGAAGGGGAACCGAGGGGAGGCCATGGGTGGGTGAAGAGAAGAGAAGGAGTAAAAAGGGAGCTAGAATGGGAAACTGAAAAAGAGAGAAGATGGAAACAGGAGAAATTACCGGAAGTTAGAGGAATTGACGTTAATGCCATCAGGTTGGTAGCTACCCAGACAGAATATGAGGTCTTTCTCCTCCATAGATGCGGAAGGAGAGACTTGGGGATTGACGTGCCTGTTTCAGTTTGTTTGTTTTTTTTGTGGGTGGGAGGAGGGATTTGGGGGTTGATGTGTCTGTATGGTTTTTGTTCGTTTTTTTGTGCGGGGAGGGAGATTTTGGGGGTTCGCGCCTTTCTTTTCTTTGTTGGTTCCATGACGACCTAGAGGAGAAGAAGTTCAAGTCGTGTACTTTGATTATAAACGAACCTTTGAACCCACAGGTGCTGCTTGACTTGCTGAGCCAATCCAGCATTTTGTGTGTGTTGCTAGAAGGATGAGACTGGGTCCCTCCAGGTTTATAGCTTAATGTAAAACGAGATCATGCAGCCTAAGGGGATGACAGTATTGTTGCCGACTGCTGATCACTGATACTCCAGTAGGTCCCAAACCAGCTTTGCCTTTGTGCAATACAACTGTGAAATCAATGATGGCCTCAATCGGATAACTTCCCAGAGATGAGATGGTTCAGGGCGCCTCGTTAAAAGTGGCGTACCGATTAAAAGCTTGTGCTTCTCCAGCCCTCACCCAGCCGGCACAGTGTTATTCACAGTTAAACTGTCTCAACAACCACTTCCTGTAATAAATGATGGAAGGTGAGGATTGACAAAAGTTCTCTGAAAAGCCACTTAGAGCTCTGACGGTTCCTTTGGAGGTTATGCCCAGTTCCCTTATCCTGTCACTTTTATTAACAAATACTTCATAGAAATTTTAAACAGTTATTTTATCCTTTCATACACTTACTTTGAAGTGAAGATACTTAAACAGCTTACACATGTGCTACAAAAGAGGGCTACAACATCAGCTCAAAGTGTCCCTTCCATTTTTAGGAACTGCTACATTAACACACAGAGATATGAAGGCTGGAGACAAGAGAGACCACAGAGGAACCTGGAGCTGCTGGGGGGACACTAGTGTGTCAAGCAGCAGCCGTAGAGGCAGCTGACATTTCAGGTTGAGACCCTTCATCGGGACTAAGAGATAACGAGGAGATAAGCGATGTGAGGAGTTGAGAGCGAGAGGGGTGGAGGAAGAGCTGTCAAGAGATAGGTCGATCCAAGTGAGGAAGGGTGCAAGGCGGATGGAGTCAAGTGAGGAAGGGAAGGGTGGAGATGGCAGCTGAGGCTGGGAGGCGACAAAGAAATCCAGATTGTGCAATATTAGACTGGGCTTATTTCCCTCTCATCTTATCAAGATGCGAGATTATTTGTCACGTGTACAGCACAGCTAAAGACAGTGAAGTGCCCCATTTGCATTAACAACCAACACACCGAAGGATGTGCTGGGGGCAGCCCGCGAGTGACACCACACATTCTAGCACCGACCTAGCAAGCCTTCGACGAGCAGATAATGATAGACTGGTCAATCGGTTTATTACTACCACACGTACAGTGAAAGGCTGTGGTTTGCACACCATTCATTCAGAGTATTCCGGCACATCAGTGCAATGAAGTAATACAGAGAAAACCTAAAAACGGAAAGCAGAATGAAGTGTTACAGCTACAGAGAAAGTGCCAAGTGGGGAAACAGTAAAGTGCACTGCCATAACGAGGCAGATCGTGAGGTTAAGAGCCCATCGTATCATACAGGAGATCTGTTCGATGGTCTTATAACAGCAGGATAGAATGCATAATCTTTTCTACAATGTTCTTTGCTCCCTTGTTATAGCACTAACACTGGCCTTTTTCGCTTCCTTTTCACAATTAACAGACTGAATTGTTACACACTGTCGGGCTCCGTAACCAATACTATAAGGTACTGACAAGCCAAACATACCTATCTGCAGTCTGGATAGCAAAGCCATGGGACAATTACAATTCCTACGGGTACACTGTATATCACGGGCTTTTATCTCCTGCCAGCACAACCTGTCAAACAAGACTGTGCCCTGACTGCAATAGCACAGTGTGAAACTGGCCACAGCTAAGTGTCGACATGATTTAGTGTCCGTTTAAATGGATGGGTTTCAACTCATGTATAGGTCTGGTTAGAGGAATGGTGACAGATTTCTTTCCCTGACAGGTATTGGTGGGTGAGGTGAGATTTTTACAACTGGTAACTTCACAATATTAGGACTTAAGTTCAGATTTAGAGTCTGAGGGTTGTAGAGTTGAGAAACAGGGCACTTAGCCCAACTCATCAATGCCAACCAAGGTGCTTTCCGGAGTACTTGACTGCATTTGGGCCGTATTCCTCAAAGCCTTTCCATGAGCCTGTTCAAATATACTGGAAGTACTGTAATCATTACCACTTCCTCTGGCAGCTCATTCCACGTCCCCACTACCTTCTGCAGGAAAAACCTGTCACTCCAGTCCTCTTAAAATCTTTACCCGCTCACCGTAAACTTGCACCTCATGCCTTAGACCAGGTGCCTATGACTGTGACTATCTACACTCTGTGATCTTATAAACCTCTGCCGTCCAGCTTCCTCTAATAACCCAGGAAACATAACTCTTCTTGTGAGCCTTTTCTGCACCTTCTCTAACTTAATTTTGTCCTTCATATAGTACACTGAGCAGAGGTGCTCACAATATTCCAAGTGTTGTCTAACCAAACCTACTATAATTCAATGTCTCTGTCTGTCTAAATAGACAATGGATGGGGCGCAGACTTGGGCGATGAATATGGAGATCCTGGGCTGCCCAGACATCAAGATCCCCCTCTCGGCCTCGCGGATGTGGTCCAAAGGAATGCGAGGCAGTACGTTTGGCATCAGCTTGGCTGCAGAAGCTGCCGGGAGGTGACGTGATATGTCATCCAACCGCCTTAGGGGCTCCACTCCGGATTTGTGTAGGGTTTACTCCTCAGCCTTCTCTTCACCCGAAGATACCCACAAGGCAGTGGGATCCATAACCCTGGATAGGGGCCCATACCGGGTACTGTCAGCCAGAGCCAGCTGAACCCGGGACTCGTGTAAGGCAGGGTCATCACACCCTGTAGTAGTGACATATGAAGCCACTACTCACTACCTGACCTGCTATAAAGATGCAACATAATAACCCAACTCTTGTACTCAGTGCCCCATCTAAAGGGGGCAAGTGTGCAATATGCCTTCTCTGCTGTTTTATCTACCAGTATCACCACAATCAGTAAACTACATACTCGGTCCTTCTGTTCCAGAACACACGTCAGGACCTTGTTGTTTCCGATTTGAATCCTGCCCTGATTTAAGTTCACAGGATGCATCGCTTGTCAGAGTTGAATTCCACCACTTACAGAGCAAACATCTCCACGTTCTGTTTGTTTGTCAACGTTTTCCTTGAGGGACTCCCGGCTGCAGCCAGTATTCTCCCAGCAGCAGGATCCGGAGTGAAGAAGCTGGCACACAGCCGCGATCTTCATTCATGGAGAAGCTGTTGTTGGCATGGTTACATAACCTCTCTCACAGTTTGCATATCTCGCAGGTAATTGGTGGCAGGACACTTGCCAGGACAGGGGACTGGGGAACTGGTGCTGAGTTAGGATACCCATTATGTTACAGGCATCCATCGAACAGTTCTGTGTCTCACAACAGGATGGCAAGTAGCTGACTAGAAAGGGCAGCAACTATCGATGCAGCTGCAAAGAAGGCAAGACAGCGGCTATATTTCATTTGGAGTCTGAGGAGATTTGGTTTATCAGCTAAAACACTCGAGAACTTCCACAGATGTACCACAGAGAGCATTCTGACTGTCTGGGATGGGGATGGGAAGGGGTTGCAACTGCACAGGATCAAAAGAAGCTACAGAAAGTGGTAAGATTAGTCGGCTCCATCTACAGTACTAACCTCTGTTGTATCCAAGACATCTTCAAGGAGCAATGCCTCAGAAAGGTGGCATCCATTATTACAGACCCCCATCACCCAGGGCACGCCTTCTTCTCACTGTTACCATCAGGAAGGAGGTACAGAAGCCTGAAGGCGCACACTCAGTGATTCAGGAACAGCTTCTTCCCTTCTGCCATCCGATTCCTAAATGGACACTGAACCCACTGAACTACCTCACTTTTTATTATTTCTGTTTTCTACTTTAAATTTAACTACTTAATATACATATATATGCTTATTTATTTTCTATATTTATCATGTATTGTGTTGTACCAGTGCTGCTAAGTTAACAAATTTCATGACATATGCAGGTGATAGTAAATGTGATTCCGATTCTGAACTGAGAAGCCAGCACCAGGTGTCACTGTACCAGAGCAGCTTTTGAAGTGGTCTGTCTATTGCAGGACATCAGGTTAGAATATCATCTATCATTCTGCAGGCCTTCCTTCTGCCACTACCCAGGCTGGGACCCGGCTGGATTCGAACTCAGGACCGTCCGCTTCGAAGTCCAGTGCTAATGCCACTACACCACCGGCTGCCCCAAATATGTATATATAAAATAGTTAAATTAAATAAGTAGTGCAAAAATAGGAAATAAAAAAAATAGTGAGGTAGTGTCCATGGGTTCAATGTCCATCCAGAAATTGGATGGCAGAGGGGAAGAAGTGGTTCCTGAATCGTTGAGTGTGTGCCTTCAGGTTTCTGTACCTCCTTCCTGATGGCAACAGTGAGAACAAGGCACGTCCTGGGTGGCGAAGGTCCTGAATCATGGGCGACCAATTTCTCGGCATTGCTCTTGAAAATAACCTGGATACTGCAGAGGCCAGTGCCCATGATGGAGGGAGCTGACTCATTTTCCGACTCTCTGCAGTTTACTTCAGTCCTGTGCAGTAGCCACACTCCCCCCTCCCCACCCATACCAGATGGTGATACAGCCTGGTAGAATGCTCTTATGGTACATCAATAGAAATTTGTTAGTGACATACCAATTCTCCTCAACCTCCCAATGAAGTATAGTCGCTGCCTTGCCTGCTTTATAGCTGCATCGATACGTGGGGACCAGGTTAGGTCAAAGAGATATTGACACCCAGGACTTGAAACTGCTCACTCTCTTCTACTGCACCCTCTATAAGGATTGGCGTGTGCTCTCTCGTCTTACCCTATCTGAAGAGCACAATCAGGTCTTTGGTCTTACTGCAGTTGAATGCAAGGTGGTTGCTGTGACATCACTCCACTAACTGATATGTCTCTCTCCTGTACGCCCTCTCATCGCCATCTGAGCTTCTACCAACAATGGTTCAATCCTCAGCAAATCTACAGGTGGCATTTGAGCTGTGCCTTGCCACACAGTAATGGGGTACAGAGAGTGTAAAGAAGGGGCTATGCACACATCCCTGTGGTGCACCAGCTAAACACAAACAATTGGAGGGATATTGAGCTTGACCGTCGGAGGTGCTGAGGTTCTCTTCTAAAAATGATGCCCAATCCAACAGCTAACTGAAAGGCTTTGAGCCCCTCAGATAGTCTGAATACATAACAGGCATCCTCCTTCG